>NW_015505407.1:662599-731063 GCF_001515645.1 Sinocyclocheilus grahami
AGCTCCGCTTCCAAATACGCACGAGTTCAAAGCGACTCTAGCCGAACATGCACGTCTGTGCCAGCATTTGTGTGAAACGAGCAGTTTAGTGTTAAGTGCAGGTCACACACACAGATCACGCTGCGGCCGAACTCAGACATTCAGGAACAAACATTTTAGCGCTGCCCCGCAATTTTATAAACTAAATAGCTTAATTGCTCAAGAGCTACATTATCTTTCTCAACAAGGACCTGGTAGCATCATTGTTTCTAAATGAATTAAAGCCATAGCTTTACTGTTAATAGAGAAACGCGGCAAAACGGTAGTAATTCATACATACACAGCCGCTCTCTCTCTCTCTCTGTCGTAAATGAACAGTTGGTGAATCACACTTTTCTGAGAATAGACTTGAAGTGGAGATAGCTAAACTGCAAGCTAAGCGGTGTTTTCAGAAAGCAAGCGCGTTTATCCAGTGGAGAGAGAGCGCGTGAGCACAGGGTTGCCAGGTTGACAAAAGTTAAGTAGCACGTTTAGCAGATATTTCTGTATTGCGCAAGTGTGAAGCTCTGTTTTGGGGATTACGTCTCTTTATATCAGGCAACCCCGTTGTGTTCCTCTGCGGCCAGATTATTAACAGATGCTCTATTCATTCTTTTTTAGAAACCTCGCACTTTTCTACTAAATTTTAAATGTTGTCAAATTAAGCGTGGTCCACTGCTGCACACGTGCCACAGTATCGATACTCGTATCGTCAAATCTCTGTGAAGATACATCGTCGCATCGATATTTTGAACACAGCACTAATCTTAAGACTTCCTAAGAAAGAAAATATTGCTTAAATGAAAAATCTCTGCCAAAGGGGTTTAGTCATCATCAGCGGATCGGATATATCAAGAGGACCTACCCACTGATAAATAAACTATTTCCACTCACCTGTTTTCAATCACTCAAGGTGTGTCTTTATGAATCACATCACTCACTGATATGCATAAACCATTTCCTGTTTTATGTTTAACTCAAGGTTACTTTCTATAAGCATGCAGTAGGCCTACTTATGAAATAAATCAATAAAAAAATGATAACCATCATTCTCAATTGGCTTCTATATTATTACCTCACAGTACAGGCTGTACATTTGCAACAGGAACCTTAGGAGGAGTTACTCGAAGCATTCACTACGCCTTGGAATGCAATGCTCTATTCATTCTTTTTTAGAAACCTCGCACTTTTCTACTAAATTTTAAATGTTGTCAAATTAAGCGTGGTCCACTGCTGCACACGTGCCACAGTATCGATACTCGTATCGTCAAATCTCTGTGAAGATACATCGTCGCATCGATATTTTGAACACAGCACTAATCTTAAGACTTCCTAAGAAAGAAAATATTGCTTAAATGAAAAATCTCTGCCAAAGGGGTTTAGTCATCATCAGCGGATCGGATATATCAAGAGGACCTACCCACTGATAAATAAACTATTTCCACTCACCTGTTTTCAATCACTCAAGGTGTGTCTTTATGAATCACATCACTCACTGATATGCATAAACCATTTCCTGTTTTATGTTTAACTCAAGGTTACTTTCTATAAGCACGCAGTAGGCCTACTTATGAAATAAATCAATAAAAAAAATGATAACCATCATTCTCAATTGGCTTCTATATTATTACCTCACAGTACAGGCTGTAAATTTGCAACAGGAACCTTAGGAGGAGTTACTCGAAGCATTCACTACGCCTTGGAATGCTTCATGTTCTGGGATGAGGTGTGTTCAAAGATGAGCAATCAAGTTTCAACCTGGATCAGCTTTTGACTAAACTCAGGAATATGTCAGATCCCCACGGCATGTATGCCTTCATTCTGTTTTTCTAATGGTTATCTGCATGTGTGCATTTAATGCCAATGAAGACTTGAGGTCTGGCTGTCAAAAAACACACAAATAACTGTCATGTCGAGACACGTGTGCCAGATTCCTCTGAGAATTACAAGTGTGTGAAGTACAAAAAGTTCACCAAATGTATGTCATGAAACTCTGACTTTAGGGAGATTTAAAGATGACCTTTAAAGGGCCTGCATATAATAAATTCGCCTTTCTCTCACTCAGGAATGAATGGCCTAGAATTAATTATATTTTACACTAAAGTCCAGTAAGCGTTCAACAGGTGATGCTAGGCTTTTTTTCTTACATGCACCTAAAGTTCGATTGAAAACTTTAAACTAGTTTAAAAACTTTTTTTTAAACTTATCCATGGACGCCATGTAAGAGTTAATAGTTGGTCAAAAATAAGATTTTACAAGTACTGATGTAATTTCTAATACTTTGCTTTAAGACATGTCCATATCCTGGATGAATGAAAACTTTCACAGGCTAACAAGTTATCGATTTTTACTCTGGCTATGAATGAAAAGACGGGTTGATAATCATTAGCTCTCTGTTACGTGAGTTTCTAAATTTAAATTACGGGGTGGGGGAGAAAAGACGAAGCGCGCTTACCCCGTCAAAACTCTTTCAGTACCGTGTCAGTTTAGTTGGCCTGATTAACAGCTCTGTAGTCCTGTTGCTCCTCACGGGTGTGCGGATTCTGCAGAAGTGTTCAGCTCTCTCTCAAAGCACCGAATGAGAAGATGCTCGCGCTCAACTCTTCCATGCGCTATACTATAGAGGAAGTTGTGTGAGTCACAAGCTCCCGCCCCAATGGATGAAAACGGTCATCCTTCTTTTCTGAAGGAAGTTTTATTGAATGATCTTTAAATTAAAACAGTTTGCATTGTTATCTCTCTGACTTGCCGCGTCTGGAGTTAGTTTAGAGCGCAAGAGATGTCTGTCTGTAGTAAATGAATATAGCACAAATACTTACCTGTTACTTGACACCCACATCTGACGGGGAGGAATCGTCATGACAATAAACAACTTTTTCTCCACTCCGTAACCGCGCTGCTCAAGGGGGATGGAGCATATTTTAGACGAGGTTTATTCAACAGCTGAAATTATTCGTTTTGTCTAAACCAGGGACAGGCAAGTTCGGTCCTAGAGAGCCGCAGTCCTGCAGAGTTCAGCTCAAACCCTGAAAAAAAGCTTTTTTATAGCCTTAGTAATCCTGAAGACACTGATTAGCTTGTTCAGGTGTGTTTGAATAGGGTTGGAGCTGAACTCTACAGGACTGCGGCTCTCTAGGACCGAACTTGCCTACCCCTGGTCTAAACCAATCTAACCATTAGAATAGATAATTTTTTTCTTTCTTTCTTTTCTTTTTCCCCCCCAAAGATGGAAATGTATCTCGTTCAGTGGAGCACATGTCCTGTAGCTTCGTGGTGAGATTCAGTTTTTTTTTTCTTTTTACATATTGTTTGACTTTTAGCTTAAACGGAGGTTGATTTTTAACTTATTTTTGTATGATGGTCACGTTTAAACTGGAAACTTTTAAAGTCTTGAGAATGTCATCAATTTATCACTCATGCTACTTTTTCAGATACCTTTCAAAAATTCCAACAGTTTTGCTATATGGTATGATGTGATGAATGTGAATGTGAAAATATGAAAGAATATGAAAAGGTGTGAAAATATGATTAAATATTTACAAAAATGAGCCTTTTATTTCAAAAATCACTTTCACAGAATGCTAATAAACATATTACTTGATTAACAGATTAAACTGTTCAATATTTAAATCAGATGTGAGTAAAACTGAGTTGTGATGGAAATGACGATGTAATGGAAATTATAAAACAAACAAACAAACAAAAAAAACTGTGTATCATGATTTAAAACACTTTTGTCTCACTCCACAGTTAAGGATGAACAAATTATTTCCACATGATATTTACAAGAGTTTGCTATGGAATCACTTCAGACACTTACATGTGTAATTATATAACAAAGGGGTAAGTACATTGATATTAGTTTTCACTATGTGGTTATGTTTGTAATGTAATACTTGGATAAAGATAAAATATAAAGAGCCACTTTCAAAATTAAAGAAAGTGACTTTGTCCTTGTACTAATTCAGGCATCCGCAGAAAACATTGAGCAGTTGTTGTAAATGAAATGATGAAATTTATCAGAGGTTATATAACTGAAACTAAATTAGTTACTGTATCTTGAGTTGACTTACAGTATCTATGATTTGCTAAGAATAAATAAACTCACTGATTGTCTCAGAACAGGTGTTTATTGCCCTCTTGTATGACCTTACCAAAGAGTTCATATGCATTAAATTACACCCCTACCAAGAACGAGACCTCATGTTTTTCTCTTAAACATGTTATGATGTTCAAGATGTCTGATCCTTAGCGTCAGGACTCTAATGCCATTGAGCTTTTATTGCCCTCTTTAACAGTTTAAAAGATAGGACTATCAAATTACATCAAATTTAATCAAGTGTAAATTGCGAAATACCTCCTTCACAACCGCTTAAGATAACCATTCCTTTTATCCCTGAAAAAAAAAAACAGACAACTGTGTCCTTGTCTGTCATATCTTTAGATATTTTTCATGTCTGTAGCACCTTTAAACACTTTTTTATTGACATTTTGTTAGTGTTGAAGTCAAGACCACCTAAACCAAGACCAAGTCGAGACCAAGGCCAGAGTGTGTTGAGACCAAGACAAGACAAAGACTTTTAGGGGTTGAGACCAAGACAAGACCAAGACCAAGGCAGGGCAAGACCGAGTCAAGACCAAGACCATACACACATTCCTGAAATTCTAAAAGATCCACATTTATTGCCTAAAAATATCTAATATTTGATCAATAAATACAGTTAGAATAATAAGACACTATTTAGAGCTGTTACCAATCAAATGAAACTAACAAAAAAAAAATCTTTGCACTCTTGCTCTTGTGATATTGCTTAATTAGTATAAATTAAATTCTCATACAATAACTTTCTTGCAATCATATCTTCACATTTTTGGGCATTTGTATTAATTTTGGTGAAATTTTTGACACAATTCCACATTAAATTCTGACCAGGCACAGCAGGATCAAAAGAAATACAATTAGAAAGTTATTGATTGCATTTTAAGCAGGAAGTTTTACATCATAACATGAGACCAAGACCGGTTTCGAGTGCTACAACACTACATTTTGAACTGCCAGCTCAAGCAGGGTAATGTAAATAGTGGGGTGACAGGGTTTTGTGGTTGAATTTGAGAGTGAGAACCAAACATTCAAGAGAGGCCTCTTCCTGGAAGGATCTAGGGTTCAGACGGTGTTGTTAACATCCTTGGTAAAACCAGAAATTATAAGTTTTAAATCTGTTAAATGGTTTCCTCTGTTTAAAAAATATTCCTCAAAAACCTTTTCCTCTGACACAGGAGTAAAACGTAAATAAGATTTCCCACAATCCAGACTATCCGCCATTTAAAACTTGTACAAATGTAATCCAGCAAACTACATCTATTACTTGAATATAATACTCAAAAATTACATGAAACCTGATTTATTACAATATAATTCATACAGGAGCTCGTCTTGATTTGTAATAATCTTACCCTGTAGAAACCTTACATTGGCTAAGAAAGGCATTCCAAGGTCTTGAGCTCAGATACTGGCCAGTAACATTATGTCATTTGTGTGATTTTTAAAGGCCTATATTAAAAACCAATCAGTAATATATCTGTCAAGCGAGGGCATTCCAGAAATTCCAAGCTATCATAAACCTATAACTCCTTGTTTTGTCCATTTGACATTCTGCCCTCTCTTAAACACAGGTTCGGATACTTAGTTGTTTCCTAAATATTTTTTTGTTGAGAAACATATATAATCCTATGAGGCTATGATATCATATGGAAAAAGTGACCCAATGAATGGTTTTCTTCTCAGTGAAGAATCTGCATGTTTTGCGAATCTCACACATATGATTTTTTTCAAACATAAAACAGAGAGGTTTTATAAAATGTCAGATGAGGTAATACATAAATTGTGTTTGTCCTTCTACAGTTAAAGTATTAATTAAAAGACTTCAGTGTTCCATTTGAGGTTCCTCAAACTGAAATGTAAGCATTTAATTTGGTAAGTTCCACTGTACCTGTACAGTGCCTTGTGGTTGTTATTTCAAATCTGCCCTTGCTTATATCCCATGCCCCGCATGTTTTGACACACCAAATGACGATTTCTGCCCCCCCTCCTCCCCTCATTCTCAGAAGACAAGCCAACTAATGGATAAACTGGACCTTCAGAGCTAAAAGAGGCACACAGGTGTCGTCATGAGACTTCAGCTCTGACATTTGTCACGCTATGGGCTGAAAGCTGTCCTTCTAGTTAAGATTCAAATTAGGTGCCAGGAATGTTCCCTTACCAAAATTAACCATGGTTTTACTACCAAAAAAAACAACAACAAAAAACGTGCTTACTATAGTTAAACCAAGGTTTTGCTACACTAACCATAGTTTAACCATGCCCTGATAGCACACGCTTGGAGACGGCTATTTGAGACGTCCATTTACATCTGCAAGATATATTTTTTAGAGTGTTTGCTCATCTGCAATATGTCTATGTTTCCTATCAAATGTCAAATAGACGTTTAGAAAATGTCTTTAAGATGTATATGATTTAGAATGAATGTAAAACTGACATCTTAAAGAAATCTATCAGATCTTGGTACACAGCAGATGCTTTCCAGATTAAGCAATCTTTAACAGACATCTTGCAGACGTGCGTGCGCTATCTGGGTGGTATTTGTAGTAAAACTGTGGTTATACAAATGGTAATCAATAAGCCAATAAAAACCATGGTTACACTTTTACTGTAATAAAACCATGGTTACTTTTCGTAGTTGTAGAGTAGGACACCCTTTAAAGATTCTGTTTGAGAAACACCAATTATTATTTGTTAGTGTTAACCAATCTCTTTGGCAGATAGAGGCTGTCATTATCATGACCAAAGTGATTTAGTGTCAACACACTGGCCACAGGATATATAAACTAAGTGTCTCAGCACCCAAGGTTTGTTATTGAGTTCTTCCCTGCTGTGAGCCTGGCTGTCTTCCTTATACAAAACAGTAGACAACTCCTGTGATGAATATCACTGATTAGATGGCCATATTAAGCTAATGTTGTGGTTTATGCTCAGTGTCAAGGATACAGCTTGGAACTGGAGCTTTGTGAGTCTCAGAAAGTGCAGTTTTTGGAACGAGAGTAAATTATTGGATTTGAAAACAACCTTTATTGGAATCAAAAACAAATTTGACTATGAGGAACTTTTATTCCAATTTTAAAGGATCTATTTGGATGAATCAGAGTATATGAGTGCGTGATTTGCAGTGGAAGACACTGCCATCTGCTGTCGACACTGTTTGAGCAACCTTTCTTTTACTTTTAAAAGTAGGCATTCACACGTAAATACGTATATATTTTTGTTCAGATGCCGCGTTTACTCTGTTAAATAATACCGAGCAATAGGCTACTGTATAGAATTATATATTTTTTAATAATTCAAATAAACCATTTATGAATAACTTTCGTTATCATTTCATTATATTTTATATTATATTGTTCATATTCTATGCATTCTTTTACTTTTATTTTTATATAGTTTTTTTTAAAAGAAATGTCCGAATATTAATATGCGCTTGATCAGGTTGAAAGGGTAAAATCTTTTCCGCGAATCTGTTGCCGAGAAATAACACGCTAGTGTGTTCCATCGTATCCACGTGACGCAGCAACTTGTCATTCTTTTAAATAAATCGCTATTTATTAATTATTACATCTCAAAAACGAAAAAGGATAATATTTATCTTATATACATATACATACATACAAGTGAGATAAAAATTAGAGAACAATCTATAAATACTTGATTTTTTCAAAATTTGAAGGAATATTAGCTGTATGGGTATTCCACTGTTGTAATAAAGTTTGACAAAATAACCAAGACATTTCAACAAAAATATTTAGGCTATTTTGTGGAGAGCACAGTGATCAAAATTAGCCAACTGTAGCACGAAAGAAGATTACAGCTGAAATTTTGGAGGGTTACAGCTATCAGAAATTAGTAGAAAGTATAAAAGCCCTTGCTTTGAATGACTTAAGCACATCTACAGCTGCTGGACGTCACTATAGTTTCTCACACTGCACTGGTGTGATCTTGGTCCACTCTTCTTCTAGTCTCTTACATACTTTGGTAACTGTAGTGGGTTTTTTAGTCACAACTTTGTTGCCAAGGATTTTCCAGAGATTTTCAGTTGGGTTTAGATCAGGACTCTGGCCCTATGTACATAACCTATGTAACCTAAGTATTTTAGTGTGTACAGTGCACTGTTGAATCATTTCTTCATTCATTTAACTATTTCTAATAGAGTAAGAATTTATATAATTTATACTAATTTTTATAAATATTTGTACAAATAGTAGTTATTTTAATGACTTTGAAATACATTATACATTATTAATAATTTTGAATAATGTGTGTGTATATGCAATCATTTTTAAACCCATGGAAATGCAGATCCTGTTGTAAATAATAGTGAAGAATCACTTTTTAACACTAACTTCATTGCATTTAGTTTCTAATGCTTGTCGTTTTCTAACATGTTTATTCCCCCTTTCTCAGAAACTTGCAAAGCAGAGGGAACTTCAATATCTGAGGCTTTCACAGCGTATTGACAGAGAAAAAAAATATGTTTGTCATTAGTCAAAAGATCCAGACTAGAAAAGATCTACAAGTAAGTAAATTCATCTACATTTCACTTAAACCCCTTCAACATGGGCACTCCAGTACTTTTTATAATCATTTCAATTTAGTAATGCATGGATTTACCAATGAGCTTGTTTTTAAGAAACTTGTTATCTTGTCTTATGATGAAGTATTGGTCATGCTTTCAGAATTTGTATTCATTATTGTGTGACATCTGGGTTGTGCTTTTTTTTCTCTGACAGGATAAGGTTAAGGAAGTGAAAGTCTGTGAGGAGACCAAAATTGCTGCAGCCGTCTATAGATTTGAGGCTAAGAGGAAAAGATGATGTCTTTGTATCAGTACACCTAGGAAACTCACTTTGTCTTGTGGCCACCAATCAGTAGTTTAATATATGAAGTGGACTGAATCTATGGATTTCTCTTTCACTTCTATAACATAGTCTGAGAGACCATGCTGGGAATCTTACATACTATAAAGCAAGGAGTTTGGACATATTTATTGCAAAATCGTTTATTGCCTTAAAATAAAAATGTCTTTAATGTTTTGTAGTTCTTTGGATTTAACAGTAGATGGCACTAGCACGTCTCATCTCATCTGATCTCATCAAATCTACAACCTTGATTAAAAAAAACAACAAAAAACGTTCCTGTCTCTTGAACTAGGCAACTATTATGCCTTCAAAATTCAGTCGCAACTCTTAAATTATTGGGTTACGTAGTGTTTGTATTACACGGTCTATGTACATGTCTATTAACAGTATATAATAATATATATATATATATATATATATATATATAATATATATATATATATATATATATATATAATTTTTTACTAAAAACTAAAACTGAAAATTGGTAAAAGTCCTATTAGTTAAATTAATACATAGCGTATATGTTTTTGTTTTGTTTCTACATTTATTATTATCTTTACATTGACTTCGTAATAGTCCCAGTATTTTTTAGTAAATATTACAACAGTCATTTTATTTTATTGTCCTTTATTGCATATTCATTTGGATACATACTCTTTTAGGAGTTAAAGCAGAAGTTACTTTTCTCAGAACTTTAAATGGCCCACTTTTAAACACTCTTGTACCAATCTTGTTTCTGTTCATGTAATTGTTCATGTGAAAGGTTGTGCACAGACTGAGCTTTTTGTGTTGTCTCTGCATGGCTTGATTGATCATGCAGGTGGCAGTGGCTTCATAAACAGGCCCCATCCATTACTCTCTCCTGGGAAAGAGAGGATGGTTAAATCAGGAGCAGGGAAATGTCACTGCTCGGGAGGAGAAGGCCAGGAGTCTGTCTGTGCCAACGCTGACCACAGGAAAAGCTGTTTGTAATGAATGCTGCTTACTGCTTGCTGTACTGTAATACACAACATTTTAAATTCTTACATTCTATACTTTTTTTTTTTAAAGGAATTACAAGTGCATGTTCATAGTGACATGAACATGCATGTCTAAGCCTGGTGATATTTACAAAGCAGCTCCTTGTGTGACCTATCAATATTGACCTTCTGTATTTGCACAATTCTCAGCCAAAAGAAGTGACGGGCAGAGTGTGTGTGCGTCATGTGGTCGCGCATTCGTCACTGCGACCGCCTCGGTTTGAAGTGGAGGGTCATGCAGCCGTGTGCGCAGTTCCACTCTGCTTCCGTCTGTCATTACACAGAAGGCCACTGTTTTTACTGAAGCCTGTCTTTCATTCACATCAGCTTTTGCACAGGGGTCATGGCTGCAGGTCTACCAGTGCAGTTTTGGTAGTGACCCCTAGATTTGAAAGATATTGGTCAAAATCCTTCACATTGTCCCATAATGTTATTCACATCAGGAGATGTAAAAGAAGCCTCCTGTGGCCCTCATGGAGCTCTCGAGTCATGTGTTAAGGGTTTGGAATAAGACTGTTGAGTTGACAATAGTTTTGAATAGGTTCATTTGATGGGATGGCATGTGAAATCTATGCTGACCTTCAGTGCATTTGCTCTTTTTTTGTTGGTGTGTTCATTCTCTTGTAAATTAGAGCTACTGATGCATTAAGTGTGATGAGGGACTGCAGGTCACCATTGTTCTTTTGGATAAATAGATATTTATTATTATTTTTTAAAACAAATTTTGAAGACCTGCAAAGAAAAAACTGGGCTTTTTAAAATTACACTCAAATAAAAAGTTATTTTTACCTCAATTAAAAAGTTACACAAAAACATGAATAATTATTTTGGAACATTTAAACTTTTGTACACTCACATAACATGAAGTTGCCTACAAGAAGTTGTTTTATTTTGCATGGAGTGGGTCGCCTCATGGAGGCAGCCACTTTGAGATCACATGACCAGCTGCATACTATGCATTTTACATTATTAGAGCTAGCGCAATGTAATTTACTGAGTGCACTTTTAAGATCTTGAAAGTCATTGTTAATTGCAGTTTGCAACTTATTTAAACTTATGTAACATTTAAACAGGACATTATGCGAGGCGGCCACGGTACTTATATTTATTCAGCTGGAGCTCTATGTGAGCTCTAAATTTGCACTCTAAATCAAGTAACCAAATGTGTGTTAAAACAAAGTAGTTTTAGAGGAATTTTTAATTGAAGTTGCAGAGTAACGGAAGTAGCGATGAGTGAACTCTTCCATAATGTGATGTACAAGTGAAGCAAACTATTGAAAAAAAAACTTGGACTTGGTTCTGTCAGTCTGTAGTTGATTGGATGGAGGCAGATTTGTCAATTGGATGAATGGGGCTGGGTTTAAGCAGACTAAGTGATTGGAGATATTTGGCATACACCAGAGAGTTGACATATTATGAGGTCAATAAATAATTAAATAAAATAAAAAAAATGAAACCTATGAATGGTTCACAACAAGATCATTAAGATAAATTTTAAAAATAGTTTAGTTAAAAAAAAAAGAAAAACTAAAAATAGTTAAAAAAAAAAACATTTAAGACGTTTTTCTTTTGTTTAAAATAAGACCAATTTAAACTCCTTAGCCATGAACACTATGATAAAGTATGTTTTGAGATGTTTTAAGCCCATATTAGGGGTTCAAATATATCAAGAATCTGTATATAGAGGTCATATGTTTTTCATTTTCAGTTAGAATTGTCAAATGTTTCTCACAGCTTAAAAAATACCGTAGTGAAATCATTAAGATGTGTAATTGGGGTAATGTCTTAACCTGACTCCTGAGTAATTAATATGAAGTGATTCTGAATGGAGCTAATAAAATGAGCTGTAAATGACGCTGGGGCCCATATGTAAATGAGTTGGAAGAAGCATTTCATAGCAGAGAAATTTGCTTATTGCTGATAGGCCTACGTATCTCTCTATTTTTGGAGTTTTTTCATGTAATACATCACACTGTAACAATTTCCATGGATTAAACTGTAATTACAGACACACATAATATATCATGAATAATATGAAAGCATTATTGTTTAGGCAATTAATGCAAGAGCTTTTCACAGCTGTATAGTGAATTGAGCATTGTGAAAAACACTGGAAGTAAAGTCATTTCTTAATCACTCTCTGCTCAAAACAGTGTTGGTGACTCGGAGTAGTTTTGACCAGAGAATGATGGCCTTGGCTGTTATTACAGCACCTGAGCCCGCTGGATGTAAAGCCCTTAGGTGCCTCTTCCTCTGCTGTGCCTCAAAGACTCCTTTCATGAGTGAGGTTAAGAACAGCACTAATCGATTTGCCAATTACGGTGCAGGGTAACCGTGGGTGAACAGTAGAATCGGTGGGTTGTGTGGAGAAAAAATGGCTGAAGTTCTTATATCTGCCCCTTTGAGTTGCACCGGTTTGTCACACGGCTTTTGAAGTAACGGATTGTAGTGAGAGCTCGAGGGGTAGGGGTTTGTCTCTGTGCCAGAGGGAAAGCGATTGAAGGGAAATCTTTATAACCCTCACTGCATGCGAGTGTGCGTGTATGTGTGTGTGAGGTGGGATCACAGAGACCCCTTTAAATTGTCACTAATTAGCCATGAGCCTGTTTGGAAGAGGCACTCGAATTGATTAAATTTGCATGGGAGTCTAAATCATGCTAAGGCCTCCTCCCCAGTGGAGCTCTTTTCCCCCTCTGCTCCCCAGACATGGCAGGCCCATGGGGGGGACCCGCTGCGGGTGAGAGGACAGGACAAGGCGTGGCGCGCACCCATCTGCCTGGGTATTACCGTTAGTCCATCACTCTCCCACTGGCAGCCGTGTGCCTGGGGGATGTGTTCATTACACTTTAACTACTGGATCTGTCCTTGTCTGCAGGCAGCCTGGTGTCATTGTCTGTCTATCTCTGCGTATCCCTCCACACTCCGCTTCACTCAGCCTTACAGAACAACAGTCTGGCTTTATGGTCTATTATGGCCCATCAACGGATGCACCTTATTGTTGTTTGCTACATCATTTTGTCTCCCTGTAGGTTTTTGTGAACTGCTCTCCACCATTACTTCAAAAACTTAAGTAGTTCAGCCAAAAAAGAAATTGTCATTATTTACTCACCATCATCTTGTTTTAAACCTTCATGGCTTTCTGATTTTCTTGCTTTTTTACTAGGTACAGTGTTGTTTGAACTCCAGTGTTCTTTAAAATATCTACTTTTGTGTTCTGCAGAAGAAAGAAAGTCATAAAGGTTTGGAATGACGTGAAGGTGAGTAAATTATGACAGAAATATATATACATTTTTAATATTATGAGTGATTCCCTTTAATTTTCCCTATTTAAGTTGACCCTATCCCAGAGACCCCATTGACATGTAAAAATAATGAGAGTAATTTTCACTTTTAAATTATTGTAATATGTTCCTATGAAGCTTTAACACTTTTACCACAAGGCAGGCATTCATATTTCAGAAATGTGACTGGCAGGAATGCACAATATATCGGAACCATATTGGTTATCAGCCAGTATTAGAGTTCTTTTAAAAATGCTATTCTTCTCTTTTTTTATTTTTTTTATTTATTTTTTTAATAAAAAATCAGTTGATATTTAATTGTGCATACTCATTTCCATTTCCTAATTTTTACTTGCACAAAGATTACCTTTGCAGCATCTAATGCTCAATTAAATCTAATCTTTAAAAAAACACTAATAATTGAATAACACTGTTAAATCTGATCATTAGCAAATCTCAAAATAACCATAACTTTTTCATACTGTACATTATAATGCTATGGTGCCTAAATTCACTTGTAGCATTCAAAAAGATTTGTTTTTAATGTTTTAACTGTATTGATTTAGACAAAATAGTGTAGACTGTTAATATTGACCATAATCGGTTATCAGCCATAGGATGAAAATTATTATCGGCTTATCGTATCGGTCATACTATTATCATTAGCAAATCTCAAAATAACTATACATTTTTCATAATGTACATGATAACTTTGTGATGCTTTAATTCACTTGTAGCATTTAAAATAATACATTTTAGTTTTTGTGTTTTAAACTGCATTTATTTAGACAAAATAATTTAGAATTAGAATATTGACCATAATCGTTTATCAGTCATAACATGAAAGTTGTTATCGGCATATCTGTATCCGTCAGACGTTTAGCATCAGTGCATCACTACTGACTAGAATCTTTTCTAGTATAACATTATTTCTGTTTGGTGTTGATTTTACCTTAAAAAATGGCAGTATGTCTCCATATACCAGTTAGAAATGGTTAGCACTTAAATCAATTCTTGCTTTAAATCTGGGGTCTCTGAGAACACAAACATATGTAACATTTTTCAGTATGTGTGATTGGTGTTATCACTTTGAATCTTTGTTAAAATATTAATTATCAACACTTCAATGTTTTTGAGGCCCTTGTGGACACCCAAGCAGAATGTGAGGGTTAAATCTTTAAAATTTACTGCATTAATCTGTATAATAATACTTTTATATTATGATATTTGCTATATCTGAATTCCATTATTCCTATTATATGAACGGAGTGAAGGAGCATTCCAATATACTCATCACACATTCTAAACCTTGCATTCTCTCTCTTTCCCTCTCTCATGGGACTGGTCCTATGGGCTGTGTGATTGCTGTAATCAGATCGCGCTGTTAATCAGAGTGTTCGTCAGTGTCCTGATGAGCGGCCCTCGCTGATTGTAATGTGATGCCTCTGTTTCAAAAAGGCCCCTCCTTCCTGAGCACTAACACTATATCGTCCCTGTCTATGGCTGAACGGGGCAGCCTTGTCACCTAGGGGATAATACAAGGTGGGATAGAGAGAGCAGGTGGGGGTATGTAGTAGGTTTGGGGTCCAATCTGAAATGCTTTACGACCCTATCCTGTCCTGTTGTACACAAACAACAACATTCTCTGTATCTTGTCGTCTTCCTTGTATTTTAATGAGGTCCAAACAGTGATACTCTTATGGCTGCCTCATCAGCCAAGTCCCTACAAGGGCTGATACAAATTAATTAACCTAATTAGAGGCTGTGATTGCAGGCGTGATTGTGGGGGCCGGGGGAGGAGGGTGGCAAGGGGGGCTGCGCTGGCAGGCAGGGCTCGGGCTGTAATAAGCCGCGAGGTGTGGGAGAAAAGCCAGATCACTGTGCATGGCTAATGAGCGGTAAAGAAATCCCCCATCTCTCCTTTTCTCTCCCCTCAGACTCTGTAAAATTTCTCTCAGTGTCTCATAGGCCCTTTTTATTTTTTGCCTATTGTCTCTTCAAATCAATCGTTCTCCGACTTGCTGTTTTCTCTCAGAGGAAACTCCCACCTCATATCTATACGTTTATTTTATGTATATGTTCACAGTGCTTTAGTTTCCTCAGTTTTTGTGGTTTCTTTTCTTTTAGTGTATGTTCTTTCTTATCATTTCCTCCCTGTGATTTGTTCTGCTTCTCCTCGTCCTGAACCCCCCCTCTCTCTCTCACACACACACACACACACACACCACAAGAGCAATATTTAAATTTCTTGCTATTTGTTTTGGAAACAGAACAAGGATGTTCTGGAAAACGAAGCAAAGTGCATTTTTTTTTTGCCTGGATCAGCAATTCTAACGTTTCTAATGAGTTGGAGGAGGACTGGAAGCGTTATCTGAGGGAAAAAATAACAGTTTCTCAGGAAGGCACAAATGTTCTTTTCTGCCTTGTGTTGAGTACACACAGTGCCCACCTCATAAACTAGTCATAGTTTAGCATTTAGCAAAGAGTTCAACCCCATCCAATGTCCTTTGGTTAGATAATCTGACAACAAAATTCTCTGTTGTGGGACTCTGACATGGCCTTTATGTTAAATTGAGGTATTAAGAGGCTTTTTAACATTTACAGACACAGAGACTCCTTTTTCAGCCCATTGAATTTGAGACCCCAAAGTATGAGAGAGCTACATTTAGCTACAATAATAACTTTCTGTACTTATTATATATGTATTTATTATTCTAAATCATATTTGTGTATTTGAATAAATTATATATTTGAATAACTAGATGTAATATATATTTTCATTTTGAGACATTGAATTTGAATTATACAGTGGGGAAAAAAAAGTATTTAGTCAGCCCCCTACACCAACCCTACACCTAAACCTACCCCTTACAGGAAACTTTCTGCATTTTTACAATAAAAAAAAAAACGTTGTTTACTTTATTTTTAAACCAGTTTTACAAATGAGGACGTCCCCAAAGGGAGGTTTTTGGCGATTTTGTCAGGTTTAGCTCACTTTTGAGTACAAATTTGTACCCAAAATATGGTTAAGTAGACACACACACACACACACACACACACACATATATATATGTAATAAAAATGTAATAAATCATATCAATATTTCAAATTGTATATACATATTGAAACATATATATATAAAATATAAATATATAATATATAAATATATATACACACATACAAACACACACACACACACGTCATATCTCAATTTGAAAGCTCTTACATATATACATACATACAAACACACACACACACACACACACACACACACACACACACACACACACACACACACACACACACACACAGATACACACACACCACTGAATAATTTAAGCATACATGATTGATATAGCAGTCACCTTGTACTGTGCTTTGGTGAGATGAGCAAGTGACAATTAACTCAAATATATATATATATATCCTTGCCATCACTTTCTCTCTATATCATGCACTCACTTGTCTCTTTCTTTCTTTAGATAAGCGCTGTGCTATCATGTGGAAGGTAAGCGCAGCTCTTTTGGATTCTCTTCTCATTTAGCAGTCACATTTAGTCTTTAATTAAGCCGAGAGCGATACCCCGGCAATGAGCTGATGCTATCTTGGGGCTGCCAGGGCACACTAGGTGATGAGGGCCCAAGAACAGACCAGTAAGTGCTTACGTTAAAGACGGTGTGTGTATGTGTGTGTATGGGCTAAGCATTGCTTTCAGAGCTAAATAGCTGTAGAGCGGCCGCTATCAGATATTTATAAGAGGCTCATGAATATGGATGGTGGCAAGATGGGGCTGATGTTTGTCCTCTAAAGGGATGAAAGGAGAATGCGCTCTCCTCCCGGAGAGACACAGTCAGGGCCGCTTGGAGAGGAGGGTGGACACAGTGGAATGATAGGTACCAAAAAGGGATGACACTTCCTTTCCTTCCAATCAATTTCTTGGTCTAACTGCTTAGCATGACACTTTCAATCAACTATGTGTTTTATAATGGCCATTTCCTCACCACAGTCAAAGATAAAAGAAAAGTCACAATAATAATAAAAAAAAACATGCATCAAAATAGTAGCACTATATGTAGTGTATTTATGTACACATATGTATTAATGCAAACATATATGCAATACCATTCAAAAGTTTGTGTGAAGATTTTTTATGTTTTTTTAAAAGAAGTATCTTATGCTCAAAAAAAGTTAAAAAGAAAAAAAAGAGAAAAAGTAAAAATAGCAATATTGTGAAATATTAGTAAAATGTTAAATAGCTGTTTTTTATTTTAATATATTTTAAAATGTAACTTATTCCTGTCATGGCAAAGCTGAATTTTGAGCAGCTATTACTCCGGTCTTCAGTGTCACATGATCCTTCAGAAATCTTTCTAATATGCTGATTTGGTGATGTTGAAAACAATGTTGTAAACAGTTATGCTTATTTTTACATTTTTATTTATTTATTTTTTGTTAAAATTGTGATACATTTTTCAGTATTGTTTGATGAACAGAAGTTTAAAAGAACAACATTTATTTGAAAATAAATCTAACATGGTTTTAATGTAACTTTTTAAAATATAATTTTAATGTGTCTTTTCTGAATAATAATAATATTAATAATAATAATAATAGTATTAATTTATTATTGTTTTTAAATCTTACTGACCCCAAACCTTTGAACTGTAGAGTATGTGTTTAGGTGGTAAAAAGTCACAAAATACTCTTAAAGTACCCTCAAAATTTGAGACCCCAGTGATAAGGTAAAGGTAAATATTTTGCATGTTTGCTCACTGCAACAACATGTATCACCTGAGACAGGCATTTCTACAGAATCCATGTCTTTAGATATGCCAGACATGATTTGCCATCTAGCAATGTTAAAGGCATAATTTTGCATGAGGCCTCTGTTTGCAAATTAGATGAGTGCAATGAAGTTGAATGAGCTCAGTGCAATCAGGGTCAAGCTCTGACCAGTCGGATGGGCCTAAAGCATGTGACCCTGCACTTCTCGACTCCCTCCCCCTACACTTTAGTGGCTAATCCATTATGATTAATTGCCTGGAGCAAAGCTACCTAAAGTTGCATTAGTAGTTGCCAATTTCCATAATTGCGATGTTTTAATATGGTTAATAGGCTGACATGACCTTGCCCAAGCACTTGGCAGGTACACGGTGTGCAAGAGCGGAGCCATGTGGAGCAGCCATATTTAGAATATTATTGATGGAGAGTCGACCCCGTTGATTCATGGCTATGTTTGAAAGGAGAAGAGGTGACAAAGGGGGACAAAAACATGCATTTAGGAACCATCAGAGTGACCGAAAGACATTTAAAACGCAGTAGATGGATGCAGTCGCCCAACAGAGCCTCCTCTGTTTGGTGGCAAGACAAGGGCCAAAACATAATGGCCTCTATGGTGGCGGCTTTGACCACACAACCTTTGAAATACCTTCATGGTGACTTTGGCTGCGTAGGAGCGCTGCTGGGATGTCAGTGTGGGCATAAGTGTGGCAGGGAGGGGGTTGGAATTTTAAAAATGCACCCCGAAAGACCAGAGGGGTCAATGTTTTGGTTTTTGATTCTTTTGTGAAGTGGACAAATGATCCCCGATGCTGCACAATAATGTTTTTATGAGACTCTAAATTTTGAGATGAAGAGGTCCTTTGTGGGCGTGGAATAGCCAACACGTGGCCGCTCATGAACAGTGGTAGTCCTGCAGCATGTTTGCAGCGAGATTGGTTGATCTTCGAACACTTTGCTCTAACAAGCAGCCACTTTGTTCCCATGAGACAAGGGCCACTCAGAGATTACCTAGAGGACAGGGCGCATCGTGCCAGTGCGGCTTCTGGAACCAGTGCACTGGCTCTATTCGGAGAGATAATGTTTCTCTCTCATCTGGGGCTATCCACCCACCGCTGGGATCCCTGGGAACAAAGAGACTGCTTAGCAAAGAGCTGATTGCTCTCTTTTACTCTCTCACTCTTACTCTCTCACTGTCTCTCTCCCTCCTTCTCTTTTCTTGCATGCATTCTTACTAAATTATTTATTTACAACCATTCAGAAATGAAATGAGAATACCTTTTATATTCCAATTTAATCCCTGAATTTGAATTGAATCTGAAATGAGAAAGGAAATAGAATGCAGTCGTAATTCAAATTTGAATGCAAGGAAGTACTATTAAAAAGAATTTAATTGAAATTTGAAGAAATTCACATAACTAAGTTTTGAAAAAAAATTATAAAGCCCTGAAGTTCGAGGGTTTATAGCCGTGGTTCTCAACCAGGGGTCTGGGGCCCACTAAGGGCGTTCAGCACAGTTCCAAGGGGGCTGCAATGTGGTTTAAAATGATAAGCTTTAAAATAAGCTAAAACAGCAAAAACTTGAGATGTATGCTGATGTCATATTTCTTAATTTAATTCAAAAAGAATATAAATTGATAAAATAATACAATTCATGGACATTTCTATGAAATGTACATTTGTAATGAAAAAATTAAAAAAATTTCTAGTTATGTCAAGCTCGAAAATATTTGATTTGGTGGAAACTGCTGTTTTTGAAAAACAAAAAAAGGTCATTAAAAACCCTATAATGGCTAGAAATGTCATATAAGTTCATTGATGATAAAAAATGTAAACCTCGGACAGTTATTGAAATTCAGTTATTGAAATTATTCAGTTAATTAAATGCATTTATATTTTAACTTCTTGTTTCTGTAAATAAACAAAAAAATAAATAAAACCTTTAAAAATGAGCTTTGTCATTACAGCCAAAGCACAAATATTTCAATTCTAAATTTTGCTCTCATACTTTAGAGTACTAAACTCACCTCTGTAAAAAATGGAACGGGCTATCTACTTAAAAAAATTATGGTACCAATATTACACTTAATATTTTTGAGTAGTTTTTAACGCTTGATTTTTTTATGGAATCTACCTGAATAAATCATGTAAAATCTCTTAAATTAATTAATCTATGACACAATGTATTTAATATAATTAGTGAAATGTGCTCATTTATTTTAAGTTGATTCTCAAAAGTCTGTGATTTTGAGTGAGGCCTGTTTGTATTTGACTTTGAGTTATATTATACATTTAAAAGACTGTATACAATCAAAAAGCTCAAGTAGGAAAATACTTGAGTAATACTGGAAAATACTGCACTAGCACTAGCAAAGCTATACTACTCATTGAACAAGGCTTAATGCCTTTGAGGAATAGTATCCATAACTATAAGCTCTACTCTTCTGCACAATGGTAACGATTGCACGGTGCAATGGAAACTTCAACATAACAGAAACTCTTTCAAATGTCAAACATAACTGAACATTAAACATTAATAGATGTTTCCCTTCACTCAAAAACAAATAAAATAGCATTTAATTTCAAAATGTACTCTCCATATCCAGCCATATGCAAAGCATGCTGGGAACTAACTATCACCTCTAAAATAAAACTGCAAAATTGAGCTAATTCTCTTAAAATAAATAGGTAGCCTTCTTTCCTTAATTTTATTTTAGTTTAATCAGTTCCTCAATTCAAGCCTCAAAATTGCTTAAGTTTCCTTTAAAAAAATGAGGAAAACACATCTCTTGGTTTTATTAGTAAAAAGTCCTCAATATTTTCTATACAACACTGAACCACAATTTCTTTAATGAAATATGCACACTATTTTTAATTATCACCTTAATTTTTTTGATGAAAATTACAAGACCCATGATTCATTTTTTACAGCTGGACTTTTATCGGCATCTGTGTGATTTTTATTTGTTTGATGAGAATTCATGTTTTTCCATTCTTCTTAATCATTATTATCTGAACCCACCAGTTCCTGTTTTAGATATTGAAATGATATAGCACAGATCTCTTCTAATATCTTTTCAAAGAAGCTATATGAATAATTAGTTACAGGCTGGCTTTCAGTCTCAGTCTACGGATGCGTTCTCCAGAGACCCATTACTTTTAAACTACTTTGCTTTACACTAATTACATTGTTTGCTAATTGAGGAAAAAAAACGTGCACTGAAAGCCCTCCATTATGGTCTCAGTGATCCACAGCGAGCCCTTTGGATCATACATTAATCTTTAGCCGCAAACCTTGTTTGGTTTGATGTAAACACATGTGCTCTGAGGGCAACATGAGATTCATTCAAATGAATCATTCAGATCATGCTGGGAGATGAGTTTGTATAATGTGAATCTTGATGCACTGTACTTATACTTCCTTTGTTTCTTCTCCAGACTCATTTTCACCTGCTGGGAGACTATAGGGCAAATGAAAGAGGTGCATTTTGGGCTGCGGCATTCCTTCCTAATGTCCCCAGAGTGATGCCATATGTCTCCTGTTAACAGGGTGAGGGCTGCCGGACACATAATCAATAGATCAATCATAGAATGATCGTTTGCAATCAATCATCCGCCACCTCAGGGTAGCACTCTCCCCTCCGTACCGTTCCATTGAACGGGACATAGTTATGACACATTTATTTCTATCCTGCAACATTTCTCTTTAAAATATGAACAGTGTGTTTGACAGTGTGCCGAAGCACACAAGGTGGCAAAAACGAGAGCATGGAACAGCACAGAGGAAGATCAGAGGAGGTACACTACCCTGTTCAGCCATTCTTCACATCCCAAGCCATACCCACTTCATCACAAAAAAATCTATAAGCCAGCCCTATGATCTAACACACATCTGAAGGCTTCTCCGTAGTAATCAGCCCGAGCCTGCTGGGGTAAAGCCTGATATCCGTGTGCACCAAAGAACTCCGGATAGGTCTCCATCACAGCGAAAGTGCCGCATGGGACTCCGGCGAGTAGAGAGAATGGGATGAAAGAATAATGAAAAGCCACTGTGAGTGAGACCGAGAAAGCGAGCGAGGGAAAAGAAAGAGAGGGGTATTGTTTCGCATCTGCATGCTCAGCTCGTCAGTGTTGCCATCTTGAATTCCATCCATTCAGATGGCAGCCACTGTGTAGGCCAGGCCTCCGACGCATTTCCCTGCTGCGTTCACAACAGACGCATTGACACGGCACCGCTGCAGGACATCTGCACCCAGGCGCACGCTTGCATGCTCACGCAAACACTGGGTTGCTTTTGTATGGCGGCTATGACGCAGAATTTTTGTGACAAACGCAGGGGGCTCACAGGCTCTTGGGTGCATATGTTCAGGACCGAGGGTATTGCAGGGCAGGAGAGGTTATGGGCTACTGATGGGGGGGTGACAGGGCAGGGGCGTGCATCCTGTGGGGTTTAGAGATATTGTCTTGCGTAGCACTGACCTTCAACATTCCTGGGTGTCTCCTCACCATGTAGTGACGTGGGTGGCCCATTCACCCTTGATCCCTGAAAAGTGCTAATGTAGATCCGGGCTGTAAACAATTCAGTTTAGATGTTCTGCTGTACCCATTATTAATGGGTTGCGGTAACTCATAAACCCTTTTTCTGTTAGACCATGCTGATCTTTTGGTGAGTTTTATGGGGTTTTGTGCACTTTTGTGCAAAAACAATTTTGTATAAATTGTTATTTTTTTTTTTAAATATCTTTTTTCTTTTTCTTTTTCTTTTTAGAGCTGCTATAGTTAATTCTCTAAATGGTCTAAATGGGAACTTGTGCATTACATTTTGCAGTACAGTCTGGTGTTATTTTTATCTACTTGCATTTTCATGTTTAATGCAGATTTGATAAAATGTTTCAAAGAATACAAATAATTTCTTTTTTTCGTTTTTTTTAATTTTGATTAGTTTTTGAGTCATGAAAATGTATTTTAGTTTAGTTTAGTTTGTTTCCCCAGTTATGTTGTTTGTTTCATCTGACAAAAATGTTTTCATTTATTTTTTGTAATAGTTTTTAGACTCGGAAGACCAGCTTAAACATCTTATACCAGCAAATTGCTTTGACTGGTTTAACCTTTTTTCAGCAGGGAAATCATAATCAGTTTATGTTAAAAAGTGGGCTTTTTGCATGCGGTCTGTCTGGACAGATCCCAGAGAGACAGACTTTCAGACCAACACTGTGTAGGAGCGATAGTAAATGTTATTGTTAGTGATAATGCCATGCACTTGTTTTGTTGTTGTCCAGCAATCGAAACATACATAATTAATAACGGCGGGCCATGAATACAATTGTGCCATTGTCAGAGCCTTCTCACATTCTGAAGCACCAGACTACATTATGAATACATTCAGTGGTGAGACTTTTCAACAAATTCTCCTTTTTTTCCATTATTAATGTCGGATAAATACTCAATCTTGACCGAAAAGAACACAGGACATCTTGCTCGATAGGCAACCTGCTCTTTCAAAAGGCCATCACAATTGTCACTCTCCACCAATTGGTCCCTTCTGGGGCTTCCTGGCATTTTGCACACAAGCCACTCATCTGCTAAGCGTGGCAGGATTGATGGATAGAGCTGGAGAAGAGGTTGGGGGGTGTGGGGGTGGAGGAAAGGAGCTGGCTGGACCTGCCCAAATGAGTGCAGTGGGTTCTAGAGAGGGTACATCGATGGTCATGTCAGGCTTGAGTTATGGCGTCGGTCCCCCAGCAGGGTGAAGGGGGTGTGTCAAGCAAACACTGTGATGGATGTGGTCCTAAAGATGTTCTAGAATGTAGATGACAGTCCGACTTTGAACACCACGACAAATTGCCTTAGCTGCCATAATGCGAATTGTTGCGTTGATGCACTATGAGCTTAACTAGCCATTTCTCAGATTAATATTGCGGAGACGACAAGCACGTCCCCACTGACTCTTCAGTCCAGTTTCCACAGCTGGACACTCCAGCATTCAATAGCTATTTGAAGACAACTTGAAGCACTCTGTGAGTGCACAAATACTGGCCCCAAGCCAAGCTACTCTTGTGTGTGAGCAGCCTGGTGCAGTTGAAAGGCCCTTTAGCCTGCTTCCTCAACACACTATTCATCCTGGGAGGCATAGACCAGCACCCCAGAGAGCACCCATGGATAACCTGGACAGTGTCTTATCCTAACCTTCAAACGTTTTGCTGGGAGAGAGAGTCAATGTCACTGCAACAAAGGCACATGTGAGGAAAAGCTGGGCCCTCAGAAGCTTGGGCCCACTAATTGACGGGTTTAGGGAGTGGAAGCGACATAGACAGAGAGAGTGAAAAAGAAAGAAAGATATGAAAGCTGCTAAACCCACCCCACTAAACTATTCCTCCCGGCATATACAGACTTAAAATGCGAGCTGGCGTTTTTATTTGCTTTTTCTTCTTTCATGTGTTCAACTTCTTGCGCGTCATCCCTTCTTTCTTTTCCTGTAAATAGTAAACCCAGTAAGCTTTTGAGATCCCTTATTTACACTCTTTCCTTTCCCTTTGAGAAACTACTTGCCAACTTGGAATGCAACAATCAATTACCCCCGGCCCTCCGAACATGGAGATGAATTTTAGTCTGGCTAACTTTTTAACACTTCACTAATGTGGTCATGGCCCTGCGTGAACACAAACACAAGACTGGAGTGGCCCCAGTTAACACGGCATTGTACGCTAATGGTCACAGAGGGCCCAGGGCCAATATTTAATTGCCGGGACCAAGCATAGCGAAAAAGGTTCTAAACCAATTAATCCTCTCTGTTTCACCTCCAGTGTGGGGAGAGACAAGGGGGATGAGGCTTTCCTCCTGAGGGGATGCCAAGCTCCTTCGCATCCAGCTGTCAGCTATATCAGTTCATCATTCATGTTTTGGTGTTTTGGGAAACAAAACCTTCCAACTTGCAAATGAGAGTGTTTGATTGGAGTTGGTTTGGGAGTAACATATATTTTTCTCAATCTGTCTGAGAGAATCTGATTGTGTTTTGGACTGAGAGAGAAATCTTCAAGACATTTTAAGGTAACTACCTCTATCTTGCAAAATTATCTGCAAATGGGGATCTATATGCATTCTCACATATAGTAATTGAACTTCATTTAACTGTGCACTGTATCTATATTGGGCACTGAATTTACTACAAAAAGAGATTTGCTATTTCTACCTGATATGACACTTTATTATTTGTATAAGTTCAGTCACATTTAATGATATCAATAGCAGTTAATTTACCACACATTTTGTTTACCTGACAGAAATTGTAAAATTGTATATTCAATTTTTTAACGTTGTTTTTGCAATGAGATATTTGTTCAAAATTTTCTAAAACTATTAAAAATGGTTTTTCATTGTTTTATTTTTCAAATACATTTTTTATGAAAACTTATTTTAGTTGTTTTACTTTTTTTTTAAACCCAATTTTATTTGATCAACATAGATATCCTGATTCGATTCTAATTCACAAGCTCTCGATCCTATTACAATTCTGAATCGATTTGATTCTGATTCTTTTAGGTATGTTTCAGTTATAATATCCATTTTTGTTTACATATAAATTCTCTCTGCTAATGCTATAAACTATAATTATATATATCAAATATATCAAAATATCAAATTTGAAAATAATTATTAAAATTATTAAAAGATTAAAAGAACCAGCTAATAAGAGACATCCTTTTTCGGGTTGCGCTGTGTTTAAAAGTAACCAAAATAAAAAGAACCAACTCATTTGTTCATGAATTGGATAATTGGATGTTTATTTTGCTGTACAAATGCGTTTTCATGCAGCCACTTATAATAGTCATACAGTAAAATACCATTCTTGGGGTTTTAAGTATTGATATCAGGATTGTTCTAATAAAGTCTAATCATAGAATCATAAAATCAATGATTTTACCCAACACAGACTTCCATGTCAGTGATGAAATGAACTGGACATAAAACCTCTTAGTCTCCTTAATTTGATGGTATCTTTTAGTGAATCATCTTATTTCCCTGAAACCGGCATGGCACAGACCTTAATTTGACCCAAACTTATAGATTATTCCAGAAGTATTTGGAGCCGTCACCTCTGACACCACCTGCCTCCCCTGTCGAACGCGTCCTGTTGGCTGTGAGCCCGATTAGGAGTGTTAACGGTGTGAAAGTGTCACTTGTGTAGTGCAAAGAGCAAGAGGATGATCTTCCTGACCTTTGTTTTGATTTAAAAATCAAACGAGTGCCAGCAGCGGGCCGAAGGAGCGCCTGGCACGGGGTTGACGAGATGACCTCTGACCCCTGGGGGCGTGTTGAGGGGAGATCGGCTGGATTTTGCCCCTGAATGTCAGGCCCCTGGGCAGCAGACCCTTACAGGTTTGGTAATGATTTATGGGGCAGGGGTGTCATTGATGACTGCTTGGCCCTGGGGAGGCCCTAAATGGTAGTTTTGACAGTGCTGAAAGCAGAGGTTAAAGGTGATCAATAACATGGCTGGTGAGGAGGAGAAGGAGAAAGAAAGAGAGGGATGGAGGCTGAGTGATTTTTTGAAATGCCCACACTCATTATTTGACTCTTTGGGTCTGTCTTTCTAATTCATGTCTTATGATCAGAACTGTTCTCTCTCTAGCTAAGAGAGGTGGATGAGTGGGCACATTTCAGTGATGGGTAGTGGACATTAGCATCTGTCTGCTTTCTGTTTGTTCTCTGTGCCTCTCCTGTCTGCGTTTACCTCCATTGTCCACTATTTATGAAATTAAATGAAATTAAATAGACTTTATTGTCCCCAAAGGGAATTTTTTTTTGGACTCAAGGTGCATTTACATTGACAAATACATTGGATAATAAATAGCAAATACAAATAAGAACAGATACAATAAAAACATAATTACTGACCTTAAATACAACAACAAACGATTATATCTGCACATTGGCAGTCTGTATCGTCTTCCAGAGGGTAACAGTTCATACTCTGTGTGCAGTGTGTCAGCTAAGATTTTATGTGCTTCCCTGAGAACTGACTGTTCATACAGTGACTCAAGGGCCTGATATTCCCCTTTCCCTGAAGTCTTCATTGCAATTTTAGCCATGTTTCATGTATAATTCAGATTAAGATCAGGCCCTTTCTTTCAGAACATGCAACACAACTCAAGTTCAAGCTCTTGTTCTGTCCAGGCTGGACTATTGCAATGCTGTCTTGGCAGGTCTTCCAGCCACTTCTATCAAACCTCTACAATTAATCCAAAATGCAGCTGCAAGATTAATCTTTAATGAGCCGAAAAGAACACGTCACACCTCTGTTCATCAATTTGCACTGGCTACCAGCAGCTGCTCGCATTAAATTCAAGACACTAATGTTTGCCTACAAAACCACCACTGGCTCTGCACCCATTTACCTAAATTCATTACTTCAGAGTTATGTGCCCTCTAGAAGCTTGTGTTCTGCAAGTGAACGGCGTATTATTGTGCCATCTCAAAGAGGCACAAAATCACTTTCACAGACTTTTTCATTAACTGTTCCCTCCTGGTGGAATGACCTTCCCAACTCAATCAGAGCAGCTGAGTCCTTAACCATCTTCAAGAAACGACTACAAACACATCTGTTCCACCTTTATTTGACCCTCTAACTCTAACACTTTCTATTCGATTTTAATTCTACTTTATCTATATTTATCTTTTTTATTTTTTATTCTTTATTTAAAAAAACAACAAAAAACAAACACTAGCGTTCTATTTTTTCTATTCTAGCTACTTGTTTTTCTTTGTTTGTGTGTGTGTACATGTGTGTGTATAATATATATATATATATATATACACACACACACACACCTTGCTACGTGTACTGCGTTAGGCTAACCGAGACTTGTCATTTGCACTTATATATTGTTGCTCTTTCGTCAGTTTTGACTGCTTTTATTGTCCTCATTTGTAAGTCGCTTTGGATAAAAGCGTCTGCTAAATGACTAAATGTAAATGTAATAATAAATAATTACTAGTGTATGATCACCTATTAATCTGGGGTCGAAAATAATCTCTTCTGTTTTTTTTTTGTATTTAAAATAAGATTACACCACTCTACAAATCTTGAAACCTCTGAAAAATATACTGACAGATCAGCAATCTCATACAAAAGGCTAAGTACAGCTGTATCATCTGAGAATTTCACAATGAAATGATTCTGATTACAACTTGAACTCATTAGTATACAATGTGAAAAGTATAGGAACACTGACACATCCCTGTGGAACACCTGTGCTGATACTTTTCAGTTCTGATAAAGTGTGGTTGACTCTAACCTGTTCAGTCCGATTAGTTAAGAATTATAAATACCACTTGATTAAAAAGGGATTCACACTCACTGTTTTTAATTTATGAATTAAAAGGTGGGGCTTAATCATAAAAAAAGCTAAAGTAAAATCCACAAATAATAGCCGTGCATAGGCAATTGTATTTTCAAGATATTTAGTGATAAAATTAGTAACCGTATTAACCGCATCTTCAGTACTACGACCCTGTCTATATGCAAACTGTAATGGGTCAAGTACTAGATTAAACTTCTGTCTTTAAAATGGACACCATATACTTATCAAAGCTTTTCATTACACAAGATGTCAAAGCTACTTTTCTAAAATCATTGTTCTCACTTGAACCTGGTTTCTTTGATCATGGAAAAGTAGTAAATTTTTTTCAGGGATTCACACTCACTGTTTTTAATTTATGAATTAAAAGGTGGGGCTTAATCATAAAAAAAGCTAAAGTAAAATCCACAAATAATAGCCGTGCATAGGCAATTGTATTTTCAAGATATTTAGTGATAAAATTAGTAACCGTATTAACCGCATCTTCAGTACTACGACCCTGTCTATATGCAAACTGTAACGGGTCAAGTACTAGATTAAACTTCTGTCTTTAAAATGGACACCATATACTTATCAAAGCTTTTCATTACACAAGATGTCAAAGCTACTTTTCTAAAATCATTGTTCTCACTTGAACCTGGTTTCTTTGATCATGGAAAAGTAGTAAATTTTTTTCCCAGAGATCACGTATAGTATGAGTATTTAGTCATTGTATAATGTCTCTTAGTCACTTCCACAGTACTATATACATCTTAAAATGACCTTGCATACACTGCAAAAAGTGATGTGCCAGTAGTTATTTCTAGCGGATCTGACCTATCATTGCTTTCTTTGGTGTAACCTGATGTAGTCAGGTTGGTTCAGTCACACTGAGTTATTTAAATTTTTTTTACTTAAAAAAATCAGTAATTCACCACATAAGCACATTTTCTAGGTCTTGTTGCTAATACAAAATGGTTTGTATTTGTTCAAATTTGTTCAGGAAACTAGTTTGATAAATTGCACATTTCATTTTCCTTTTTTCCCCTGAAATTATTAATTTTTTCAGGGAAACATTCAGATTAAAATCTAAGAATATATATTTTAATTTTTATTAAAGTGATTACTTATTTTACATTTTTTGAATAATAATTAAAAAAACACACAAACTTTAAATATTTTAAGCATAATAATTATTTAGAATTGTCATAAATAATAAATTATTTACAGTTAATTTATTTGAAATAATTTCACTTTTTTATAATTATTTAAAATATACAAATTTAATTATATTTTAAATTAAAAAAAATTATATTTATACGTTTTTTTTTAATCAAACATATTTTTCATTTTGCATCACTTCACCCTTAATTGACTCTTGGCAGTTGTTTTCTGAAAATGGTTCACAGTTGCCACTATTGATGTTTCCATTTTCACCTTTTCTGTCTCTTTCTCTGTCTTCATCTTGTCACAGCTCTCAATCTCTTTGTCGCCAGTCAATCTTTTCCTGCTCTGTTTTTCACGTCTCTCCCTCTCTTTCCTGGTATCTCCCTTAGTTCTTCAGTCTTTTTGACTGAGTGGATGGTTTCAGTCTAGTTCTCTGAGAGTATGTCCCCCTCCCATCCATAAGGAGCTCTCAGAAGTGAGCTGATTAAGATGAAGACTGGGCTGCTTTCCCTAATCACATCCCTGCATCTAAATCGTCTGTGTATATTTCTAATTACGCAGTCTTGCGCTGCGTCCTTGAGCTCAGCGGCAGGTCTCTATTTCATCTCGCTCCGTCTCGCGCTCCCTCCTTGTCTCCCCTCGTTTCATCTTTCTCATTTATTTCTTTTTGTTGTTGTTGTTGTTATTTTGGCAGTTGTGAGTCGAAGGGCTCGTTTGCACATTGCTCGTCTCTCTTGTGGCAGTGCTTTGGAGGGCAAGGAGGGTGGGCCTGAACCAGAACATGCAGAGAAATTAAAGAGATTTCAAAGAAGTTGGCCATTACCCTCAAATACGAAATGTCAAATTGAGTTTGTGGGCGAAAGCCATATTACATGTTTTGTAGCAAAAAACAGACATCTGATTAGTTTTCTTTGCCTGTTAAAAAAAGAAAAAAACCTTCATGTGCAACATGTTGTTGAACCAACACCATTTGCAGAATTGCGGAAATACAAACAATTGCACAGCACAACAAGTGTTTATTTATCTGGTTTATAGTTTTTAAACGTGCTATACAATACACTAGAGCAATTTTCTGAAAGACCCTAAAAAATCTCCCAGCCCTTGTGACCTTCCTCTTGTTTAGTGTAGTCTTCTTTCAGACTCTATTGAATTTTTTCCCCCTAGAGCTACAGTCAACCTTGTTATTTAAGTCTTAAGAGCATCCTATGGCCAACACACAAAGGCTAGGTTTTGAATGTGAAGTATTGGAGAACCTATACAGCAGCTTGACTTACACCTTTGAGAAGGCCTTCGGGGTGAGTTATTAACTTGTGACCTTGTGATTTTAGATCTAGAAAAAAATACAGAAGACAGAGAGCAGGACATCTGTAATATAACATAATATTTGAGATGTAGCATATCGGAGACAAGAGGAATTCAGGACTGTTCTGATAACGGCATTCAAAGTTGTTGTTTTTTTCCTCCATAAGGCACTTGATTCTATCGTAAGACACAATATATCAGTGCATGAGCAAAAGAATGCATCAAGTATGTTCGGTTTCTCTTGCATTTGTCATTTTAATAGGAAAAAAATAGCTAATTCTTAATTCATTATTAAGCTGAACTCCAACAATGAAGATTAAATTACCATTCCAGAGTAAAACATTTAAGCATCTGTGGCTACATTGTACTATTTATTACTATATCAAATTAGCCCCAAAAACAAGCAAATACTGGTAATGCACCTAGAGGTGGAAGTCTGTGCAGTTATACACTAAAAAAATTACTTCTTAATGAATTTAATTTTTTTTACTTTCCCAGTGAAATGCCTAAAATAGTTAAAAGAACATATGAAGACTTAATATACAAAAGCTTCTAAGTCTGAGATTTTTTTTTAATTAGCATTTTTATCAGACTCCTATGAAAATAACATTGGATATTTTTGAAAATAAGGCATTACAATAGCTGACTAATAACCTTTTCATTTTCGTTAAAGTGAAATTACTGAACCTAAACATAGGAGCCTGATCAAAATGCTAATTTAAAAGAAAAAATCTCAGACTGACTTTTTTTTGCATCTGAAGTTTTCATATGTTTGCTTAAAAAGCAACACTTTATAAAATATTAAGACTTGTTTTAGATTGTATCTTGAAAATAAATGCATTTTGTTTTACTGCCTTGGCAGATGTTTCAATTGTTTCTCCCTTGTTTTTACTTAAATGGAAATCTAATACAAAATACACTTGTATTAAGGATACATTATCTTCAAAACATTATTTTTTTAATGATGTGTTGCTTCTCAAGTAACTTGATATGTAAGCTTTTTTTTTTTAGATATTTTAACTGGATGATCAAACGAAAACACTTTTAAGAATAGGATTAATTGTTTTTATACATACAGTTTCAAACTTTAACTTTTCACATGAAATTCATGTAATAGAATTTCTTACTAACCTAGTCTGTTCAAAATTATTTGCAATCAAGGATTTCCAGCTCATGTTGTGAGCATTTAAACCCAAACCTAGTGATCTCAAAAACCTTTCCTTGATTCACACAAGAATACAAAAAAGAGGTTTTGTGTGTAACTGCTATATATATACTGTATATATAGTTCTATCTCAAAAGGATGATTTAGACTTTACAGACGAAATAATAAACATTTTTGTTGAATAATTCATGTGTTTTAACTTCCCATTTTGGATTTTAAACCCTCCGGTACGACTGGCCTTTTGACTTGCAACTGCATTACTGTAAACATTTTTTTTTTCTTACAAACTTGAGATGCAACTCGAAACACTAAAGACCTTAAGAGCACAAGTTTAATTTAGCTCCAAACATTCCTTTACAGTTCTGAGGATTCATTACATCACCAGAGCATCAGCACAGACAGGTGCTGCGGCCCACTTGAAGCGAAGGAGAGAAGCAGTGGAAAGGTTAGAGGACTCTCCATGACTTCACTCGTATCCTCCATATATGAATTGTCATTTTTGGGTGTACTATCCCTTTAAGAGCAAGTTTTTTTTAAACAGACTTCTAATGAAATTGCACTAGTACATTCCAGTGGTACATTTCCACTAAACCTCAGCTCCTGAAAATCTTCACACCCTCTCAGAACAAGACACAAATTTAAAAATACCATTAAATGCATTATTTGTCCCATTTGTTATAACTACCGGCATTGTTGTGGCGTATGTAATATCATGCCCCTTATTTTTATTCAAAATATATTTTATGTTGCATGTTAGTCATACAAGTTTGGAACACCATAATGGAGAGTAAATGATGACAGAATTGTCATTTTTGGGTGTACTATCCCTTTAAGAGCAAGTTTTTTTAAAACAGACTTCTAATGAAATTGCACTAGTACATTCCAGTGGTACATTTCCACTAAACCTCAGCTCCTGAAAATCTTCACACCCTCTCAGAACAAGACACAAATTTAAAAATATCATTAAATGCATTATTTGTCCCATTTGTTATAACTACCGGCATTGTTGTGGCATATGTAATATCACTAATAACAGCTCGTGCCCAAATAATACGCTTAATGTTATTTATCTGTAGATAGATGCGGCTAATCCTCATTCATTTGCTCTGGATCAATGCAAATCCGCTAGCGTGAGCGAAATCCCTCCCTGAGCCCTGGATATAAAATAAGAGCTACTTTCTCTCTCTAACAAGGAAATAACGAAGTAATACACATTCTGTAAGATTTGTTCTATAGACTGTAAAGCTTTGGGAATAAGTCTCTGTTTTAGGAAGCTGATTTATTAGAAGAAAAGGTGTGCCAAATGACAGCCTATCCAAAAAAATGGTCTCACTTCTAACATAATTTTTAAAGCTGTTATTATTTGAAATATAAACTTTTTAGAGATAAATGTTGGCATGGGATTAAAGGAAGCACATCATCTGAGAACCAATGGATTACTTGGATGACTTTTGAAGAGGATTGTGGAAAATTGAACCACGAACCCAATGCACCGTAGCTCGTGCATTAACTCTTTACGTCGTTAGGGGGCGCTTGGGAATCACTGTTTTCTCTTAACTTCTCTTCCAATGCGATGCCTGAATAATTGGACACACAGCTCGTATCACATATATCACAAGCCAGAAATGTTAGTTGTCTAAGAAAAATTTAAAAAAAGAAAGAAGCCAAGGTATAATAATTTTAAACTTTATCACTTATGTTTAATTTATAGCCTAACAAACATTTTCTCGGTTGGTATATTAATTTTGACCACGGGCAAAGCTTGTTTATGATGCTGAGATGAACTTAACTTTACTAAAATAGTAAAAAAAAAAATGTTTATTAGTTGTATAAATGATTTGTACTTCATTAACTACCTCATTTTTAATTAATAAAAGTTGCCATTTTGTAAATAGCCTATAAAGCACCCCAAATCCAATGCGAACGGAGAAGACCCGCGGAAAAACGAATAGAAATAAAGAAGTCAATGAGAACTTTTCAAATGGGAAAAAATATGTACATATCAAACATATAAAAAAGAATATATATATATATATATATATATATATATATATATATATATATATATATATATATATAGCAAACGATAACGAGCTGAGAGTGTTGTCTGTAAGGGAAACCAGTAGCCTATCATCAAACGATGAAGATGCCTCAGAAGATGCTTATAAAAGAAATAGGAATCTTCTTAAACACTTCGAATTCTGATTTGCGAGTCACTGATAAAAAACAATTACAGCAAGTTCCCAATTCCAAGCTCATGTGAAATCAAACGAATTTAGCTATGTCCTTTTATGTATTTAAAAAATGTTTTCTTAGAAAACAGTCAAGACTGCTTTAGATAACTGGTTTTGGGATACATTTGCATGCAGTCAGTAGTAAGGGATCTTGGCTTTCTAAAGTAAATAATTGACACAATCCACAGTTTCTTTTTAGTACAACCACACATTATACTTTTTAAAACGTATAAACCTAGAGTTGATAAAATAAGAAACTGGAAATTCGTGAAATGAATGGTAGGCCTACTGGTATTAGACTTTAAAAGTTTGACGTACCTCAATATATAAATCCATTATTGTAGACTTGATGGTGCCGTTATGTTGAAGTTTTCTCTTACAAAGTTTGTGCATGTCTATTAATCGTAGTTTTTAATTATGTTTTAATAGAGCGAAAGCGAATTGTTAACATTCCTAGCTCGAAAAATAGTGTCTAAAACATAGTTTAAAATGTTTTTAAACTACACGATTGTCCAAATTAAAATGTTGTTTCTTGTGTGAATTATTTTTCATTCATTTGATCGTGCATGAGCAAAACAATTATATGATCATAGCATGAGTCCGTGCATTGATTTAAACACATCGACCAACAATTTTGAGGTTCGAATGGCAACAAACAAGGAATCCAGTCATTTAATGAACCCTTATTTCGTTCACCATGACCATGATATGCGTGAAAATGTGCTTTAAAAAAAGACAGAAGTCGTGTTCTTGTATATATGTTTTATGTAAGTAATAAAATATGACTATAACATAAATATAAACGTGACTTTGCAGTCTACATTTCGCAATCAACATACAACCAATGTAGTAAACAAAACATTTGTAATCCACTGCAACATAATCATCAGAGCCGAACAAAAAAAGCTCCAAAACACACGTAGGAAATAAATATATATATATAAATGGTCGTAAATGAAATATTAAAATATCTTCTTGGAATTAGTAAGTGTACAAAACTGCCCGGAAAACCAAACCAAACAAAACAAAACGAACCCAGAACAAATACATATGTTTACATATTCGACATATTTACATATTGGAAATAATCCTGACAACTATTTATTTAAAATCTTTTCTCTTGTAATTTATTTTTATTTTTATTACTTTTTTGGAAAAGGTTGTATATTCACACTGTTTCAAATAACACTGCAGAAATGAACACCTGCTGTCCAATGAAAAATGTCAGACCTTGAGAAATAACACGAAACGTTACCAGCACGATTTTTCCTCCAATCCTGAAAAGGAGTCCCGAAAACACATCCCTTATTCACTACAACAACTACTTTTCTCCGTGTCCAGGCTCATGAGTAGGATGCAAAATGTAATTAACACAAACCAAACGGGCACAGCTGACATAGAGAGCGTCAAGAGTTGGCCAATTTGAAGAAGAACTAAGAGTACAGCACGATTTTTGGGCACTGAAAATTACCTGAGATATTTCTTTCTTTTTCATTTTGACTCCTCACACTCTCAATATGTTCAGCTGGAGCAGACTTGCTGGAATAGTGCCGGTTCAAAATAACACGAAATCGAAAAAGAAAATTGTAAACAAGCAAAGCATTAATGTTGTATACCTCAAACAAATACATTGTTAAAAAAAAAAGAAATTATATAACATTATAAGTGCCTGATGCAAAGAGGAAAAAATGAAAGCAGTAGAACTCAATATGACCAAATATTGTTTCAGACAGTGTATTCATGTTGCCATTTTAACGTCTATGCATCTTTAGACGATAGCAGGTGCTAAGAAATGATCATTGTAAACAGTTTCTGGTGCACTTGCTTGTTTTGGAGGTTTTGACCAAGTGCCTGTTCTTTACATCACAAATTTCATCTGTCTTAGTTGAAATTAAAGTAAAATACTCGCTAGACAGAAAAAAGATCTTAACGTTAAAACATTCTAAAAAAAAAAGTAAACAACACAAATAATATCGGATAAATCATTGTGATAATTAATCTGGTTAATCGCTTTAATAAAATCACTGTCCACTCTCCTTTGTCCAATGAGACATTGCCCTTTTTGTGGCTCGTAGCTCCCTTTGATCGGCGGTGAAAGAATCGAATTTTTCCAGAGTGGCACAAGCGATACGATTTTCGTAAACACTGGTACTGATTTGATAAATGCACGCGAAGCTGACGTGGTACTTAATGCATTTTCACGTTATTCAGAATTATTGGCGTCCCGTAAGCTGTGCGGTCACTGTCAGCGAACTCTTCCCAAACTTTCTGTCTCTGATCTCTTGGGATAAACAAAGGGGATAAACAAAATCCATTGTAGTTTCTTTTCAAACAAGTACACTGTTTATGATAGCAGTCACTGGACAGGACTCTGTAGCGTGTGATGGAGAGGGGGTGTCTCCGCTTGTGAGTATACGTCCTCCATGGTTGGATGAGGGACCCCCACCGGTGTCATTCTTTTCTCTTTTTGTCTTCTGTTGCAAAACCACACACGCACAACCTCCTTTTCCAACTGCAGAGAGCCAGCTAAAGATGTGATTTCGTGGGCGGAGGGCTTGGGGCACTTTAAGAAATGGTTTTCCAGTGCCCCTTTCACTCCGACTTCGATGGAGGTCCTCTTCTTTCGTTTCCGGCCCTGTGCTGCAATCTTGTCCAAATTCGTGGGGCTGCCAGTGTTTGAATCTGTCTCCTCGAGCCATTTGTTAAGCAGAGGTTTAAGTTTGCACATGTTCTTGAAACTCAGTTGCAGAGCCTCAAATCGACAGATTGTGGTCTGGGAAAAGACGTTTCCGTAGAGCGTGCCCAGCGCTAAGCCCACGTCCGCCTGCGTAAAACCAAGTTTGATGCGCCTCTGCTTGAACTGTTTGGCGAATTGCTCCAGGTCGTCGGAGCTTGGGGCGTCTTCGTCCGAGTGGTCCTGGTGGTGGCTGAACGGCTGCTGAGGTGACTCCATCTGGTTGTCATGGCTACCCGCGTCGTCGTGGAGCGGGTCCCGCAAGCCGTGGTGCAGCGACGGCTGGGGGCTTAACATAGTGTAGCCCGTCTGAGAGTAGACCAGCGACTGGTGACCATTGGAGGCGGGAGAGAGCGGGGATAAGTGGTGTGTTGTGGTCGGCGCCCATGATCCGTGGTGGCTGTTTTGTGTCGGCTGGTGGACCAAATGCGATCTGTGATAGCCGTTCCCCAGGTCTTCTCTGCTCTGCACGCTGCCTTTGTTGTGCTCCGCTTGCCCGATGTGGGTGCCGCTGGTCCAGTCGGTGTTGGAGGTTGGCAGCCACTGGTGGTGCGTTAGGCTCATCGGATGTCCCGTGTTGGTCGCTAGCCCTTGTAAGTACTCGTGGTGCATCATTTTCTGGACCTCTCTATAGGTCGTCCCCTGGTGCATCCTGTCCGAATCCGGATGCATTAGCGGGTTCGAAGGCAACGAGTTATTCCGCGGAATATACTGAGCTGTTGTCGCCATAGCTCCGATTTAGAAAAATGACAAGCACTTCAGAGATCTTTGAGCTTTAGAGCCCAAAACGCAACAACCTGCTCTGGGAGGTCTTAGTGAAGAGCTAAGACACGCCTCCCCTACGCGTGCATTGGTTCCTCGCCGACTACAGCCCACCAGGGTTCCTTATTACCTCTCGCGGGCCGCTTGGTTGGCTGCCGGGCGTGATCCCAGCTACTCGCAATCGGCCGCTTTCACGATTTCTCTTTTTCCCCCTTTCTTCTCCTCTCCCCGCTAGTCTAAAGAGCGTGAACAGCAAAACCATAGGAAATTACTGGGCTTTGAGGGTTGTTTTGCAAATAACCACGTGGGGGAGTGTGGTACTCTTTTTGGTGGGGTGGAAGAATGACCCGTCTAGCATTGCCTCCTTTTAGTAACTGTACCGCTCCTCTTTGCAAGTAGATTAGTATTCTAAAGTATCTTAGGAGCCACCCAGAAGAAAGATGAGAATCAGTATGTTCATTAAAAGATGTTTATATGGCAATATCATTTAAGTGTTACCCACATACACAATAACTTATGATTATCGTGTTATTGAAGTAGCACACGAATGCACAATCACGGAAGCATGCGTCGAATTAATAAAACATCATACAGAAATACCGACCGCCCACTCTGTAACATATCAGACAATCTCCATCATTACGCATAAATGCATAACCAATCTTCATCCCACCCTGTAAAAAATACACTACCCATCTCATTTGATTTACACTTATGCAGTGCATACGCGTTTTAATATTTCATGTAAATTTCACTGGGAGTCAATTTAAGTAAAATTCCACATTAGCACTTACAAATAAGTACATTTAAGATGTTGGCTTAATAAACTCGTATTTAAAAATTTGAACAAACATACAAAGTCAAGCATACTAAATAACTCGAAGCATTTTTCTAAACCGTAACTTTGAGAGAAATCCAGTGTTTCTCCCTTCTGGCCTCCTCCGTATTCCTTTCCCGGCTGATCTGATTATTTTTCCCTTCACGTTTTGTCCCAATAGCAAATTACCAATTCTATGAATTGCAAAGCAGCCTCGGAGACGCTGAGGGGTAGAGAGGGGGAGATGCGAAGATTGAAAGGGATCTTTGCAAACACAATCACGTTCTTAAATGGAAATGTGGGGCTTTAAACAAATCTTACATCTCTCCTGTTCCAGTCGTCGAAAACTCCGCAATCAGGCACACGTTCGACTCCATCTAAAACCACAGCTTTTTTTTAGAAGATTTTTTGGTATCACTTCTATTTAAATTATTTACCTCACTGTATTTTTTTAGTTCACGTTCGTGTTTGTGTGTTTGTCTTGCTCTAATGGGGTTAATAGCAAATTACCAATTCTATGAATTGCAAAGCAGCCTCGGAGACGCTGAGGGGTAGAGAGGGGGAGATGCGAAGATTGAAAGGGATCTTTGCAAACACAATCACGTTCTTAAATGGAAATGTGGGGCTTTAAACAAATCTTACATCTCTCCTGTTCCAGTCGTCGAAAACTCCGCAATCAGGCACACGTTCGACTCCATCTAAAACCACAGCTTTTTTTTAGAAGATTTTTTGGTATCACTTCTATTTAAATTATTTACCTCACTGTATTTTTTTTAGTTCACGTTCGTGTTTGTGTGTTTGTCTTGCTCTAATGGGGTGTTTCCACAGGCTTTTGCGAGGAAATGTGTCGTTACATGCGGAGAATTCAGGCACCAAACCAAAACGCTTCTCTGTGGTAAGTTTGCACACTGCTTTTCCTATCTGTCCATCTGCACGAGCTTCACGCGTTCATGGAAGTGCAACCTAAATGATGTTCTTGGGGTCACAAGTGCTCGTCACCACTCTGTCAAAGGCGTGGTTATGTAAAACCACCAGTTATTTATTTATCTATCACATATGCAATAACACTTGTAGAAGAAATGTCACAATTTTTTCCCTAAGGAACAGCTGATTATAACGTGTATTTTATACCAGATAAAACAACATGTCGGTTACTTTAATACGATTTTCTCAGATGGTTGACACCTGCACTGTAATATAAAGAAATTTGCACAAAACTAAACTACTAACATAACATGTTTTTGATAAGAATGACTTCACTTTACATCCAAAGCTTTTGAGCGTTTATATTAGACACCATCTCCTTAGTTCCTTTTGAATATATTGTTGGAATTTGATTAATAAACAATTGTAATTTTTAGCTACTTTATAATGAAAAACGCGGTGGTTTTCCGTCTACGATAATATTACAAATTCAATATATATATATTTTTTTTTGTTTGTTTTTTTTGTGCGTGACCTATAGGGCGAAAATTAATATGTGAGCCACAAGAAGTTATAGGAAAGCAGATGACAGGATTTGATCTAAATAGTACAGTATAACCGATTGCAATTCGATGGCCGGTTCTGCCCAGAGAGCCGCAGTTAATGAGGATGCTTCACTCTACAGTTGCTCTCATTTGGAAGTCTATAAAAAGAGCGGTCATTTATGCCCATAGAGCTGCGACACAGTAGCAGCTCAGTCAAACTCTTCGCTTAGTTTGCCAGCTAAAAAAAGCGGTTCAAAAAGCCCCCAGATGCTTCTTTTTTTCCTTCGCAAAGAATATGGCCTTGTGTGGAGCGAGGTGAATTTTTCCTGGGATGTACGAGGTTGCTATGGAGAGCGGTTTGAAAGGATCACACTGATCCTGGAGATGAATGATTTGCCATACAGGAAAAGACAAATAATAGCCCTTGTTTTGTAAGATGGCAATGAAAGACAGTAGGAAACAATTGTGGGCTTTGAGTATCCAGGATGTACTAAATCTGGCTACAGAATTTTATAGCTCGAAGTTTAAGAGAAAGTTTGACTTATCTCTGTTATAAGTTGATTTTCTTTAGGTTAAACCAGGCTGATTTGAATTCAAATATTAAGATAATAAATTAAAGTCTTTGCTGGAAAATGTGCTATAACTATCTCATTAATTCATTTGATGTTCAAGTAGCTCTATGAGAAACTTTACATTTTCATAATGTTTCCTTTCGTTTACAAAAATATAAGATTGGTTTCTACGGGGCTAGTTTTTTCTTTCTTTCTTTTTTCTCACGATTCACGAGTCTGTAGTCACTGTAATCTGCACGAGGGACCCCCTCCACTTGAATATAATTAGAGGCTGGTCGGTCAAACCCTCCATTAACCATAGGCCGTAAAAGTGCACAGGAGAATAAGTTCAGAAAAACAGCAAAATATACACGGCGTTATCTGTGGGTGCCAAATGCTGAAACAATTCACGTGCAAACCTTTCATTATCATATTAGAGATTAAAACGTTTCATTGTTTTGACTTTTCATTTATCTTAAAATTCCATTTTGACACTTTTAAAAATAGATACAAAATTGCTCATAAACTAATTCTATAGCAACTTTAGAAAGCTCCATTAGTGCCATACATATCGACTGAAATGGGTGTTTTAATTAAAGATTCACCTCTCATTCCATTCTACCCGTTTGTTTTCACCGGTTCACTTTGACAGACACGTGTAATGGGTACCCGCGCTTCCTGAGTAGCCACGAATTTACAGACACATCCTGCGCTTTTTCAGGTACCTCTTTCTCTCTTTTTTGGTTAATGAACTCAGGCGATACCGCAAGCATCCCGAGGGGATGGAACGGGAATGTTTTCCTTTCCGTAAAAGGTGTGGGCTATCTCTCTCCAACTCTCGACTTATCTTTGGGCTAATTAGGCGGGGCCCTGAAGACGCATGCATGAATATTCATGTCAAAGCACCGGCGTGCAATTAGCCATGGAGTGAGTTCCTAACTTCAATCACTGGCCAGTGCAAAGAGAGAAGGGTACTCTTCCCTCACAGCCAGAGAACAAGCCTTTTTAAAACATAAAGTGTATGAGAAACAGCTAAGAGACTAACCTGACTTCTTTTTTTACACAGTTAATTCTATGCGCAGTCGATACTTTTTAATGGATGGAAACCCTATTTATAAATTACAGGCTACTCACATTCAATTTTTCCATTACCAGCATTTTATAGGATTTTGAAAGACTCAGAAGTGCATTTAGTCAATCTAGTATTTTATAGACTGAATTATGGTTTTAAATCACCAGGTTATATCCTAGATAGGAGTTTTCAACAGTTACAGACCCAGGGACCTCCATGCAGAGACTCCCAGAGACCCTACAATATAGAAAGCTTTATTTTTCAGTCTGTAATATCTTTCATTAAAAACATCAGCATTATTAAATTACATATTGCTCACCAGAACATAATGTTAATTTAAATTCAGCTTAATTGATCTTCTCCTCAGACCTCTGCAGTACCTTCACAGACCCCCAGGGGTCCCCTGGTGCAAAAACCCTTGGCCCTACAGAGTATTTTAAATAAAATTAACATGTATTGGATGGCATGTAATATATGAATGAATGAATGAGGCATTTATGTAGCACTTTATTGTGTATTGCTGTACACTCAAAGCGCTTTACAATCATATGGGGGGGTCTCTCCTCATCCACCACCAGTGTGCAGCATCCACCTGGATGATGCGACGGCAACCACAGTACAACGGCGCCAGTGCGCTCACCACACACCAGCTACAGGTGGAGAGGAAAGAGAGGTATAGCGCCAATTCAATGGATGGGGATTATTAGGAGGCCATGATTGACAAGGGCCAGTGGAGGGAATTTGACCAGGACACCGGGTTACACCCCTACTCTTTTACGAAAAGTGCCATGGGATTTTTAATAACCACAGAGAGTCAGGACCTCAGTTTAATGTCTCATCCGAAGGACAGTGCTTTTTACAGTATAGTGTCCCATCACTATACTGGGGCGTTAGGACCCACACAGACCAAAGGGAGAGCACCCCCTGCTGGCCTCACTAACACCTCTTCCAGCAGCAACCTAGTTTCCCCAGGAGGTCTCCCATCCAGGTACTGACCAGGCTCAGCCCTGCTTAGCTTCAGTGGGCAACCCGTCTTGGGCTGCAGGGTGATATGGCTGTGTGTATGCTTTATCTACAATAATGATGAAACATTCTGTACTTTTTCAGATTGTTGAACCCGACCGTCCTTTACTTTTGTAATTCTTTAGTGCAGTTTTAAATCTCAAATCACTGGGCACTTTTTACATTTCCTCCAATTCTAATATACTCCCAGCTATTTTGGACAAGTGAATGTAGTCATTTATATCTATAATTACAATTAATTAATTTAGTTTTTTTTTCTGTAATCTCTTCCTCTTTCTTTTTCTCTCACACACATTCACACACAAAGTTGTGTACCGTAACCTGTGTCGCTGTCCGTTCTGTCTGCCAAGGCCTTAATTCTTTGCTTTGTATTCAAAGTGATCTTTATCCTGCCCCCTTCCGGGTGTGCACTTGCCACTTGCTTCCATAAAGATGCGTTTATGTATGTATTTATGTGTGGAAGGGAACGGGGAGCTTTTGGAGGGGGGCTTGTGAGATAAGCAGTGGAATTTGTGCCGTCTGAATATGGATGGCAGCCAGACCCTTGGTAAGCAGCTGATAGAGTGGTAAACAGCTTGTGGGCTGAAGGGGTTAGAAGCATGCTCCTGAATACATTGGGCCTCTCTTCCACTGTCTGCCTGCACAATGGTCAATCAAATCAACGTCACTTTCCCCTCAACCCCTGTGATGCAGTGGGTTTGTAATGTTGGACAAGCTGCCACTACACCCATCCAGTCACTTATCAACAGCTGACATTAATGTTCAGGCTTGGTAGGTGATTGCATTAGGAAATATTTTCTGTTCACTTTCACTTGATATCAAATTGTTCTTTGGATTTCAGGACTTGACCTTTCAATCATACACTTCTGTTGAATGTCTTGTTCACTAGAGTTTAAGGATCAAGTTCCATTATATATGTGGCTTCTTTTTAGTCTTGCATCTCATTAAATTATAATTTACTTTAATTCATTAATAAGTCATTATCAAACATCATACAATGACGATCAGTCATTCACGATCACATTCACATATGAAATTATGATTTTAGTTGTATATTTCAGTTGTATATTAATGTATATTATCCAACCATCTCGTAAACATTCTGAAATGTTTAATGATGACTTATTCATGACAGCTTCTATAAAGTGTAACCATGATGTTCTTTTTATAGATTTATGTTTATAATAATACACAGCTTGATGCTGATCGAGTTTCATCATCTCTCCTGACAGGACTAATGGAGCTGAAAGCTGATGATGATGATAGAGAAAATATCATGCAAACATAATTTGCCTTCTGTGAAAGCAGATGCAGAGAAAAAAAAAGGTGATACACCATATAATCTAACATAACTTTACAGTTATTTTAATAATTATATATTTTTTGTTAAATAATATTTTAAAAAGTTAAGTGTATTCATGTATTATAGATAATATTTATTTTATGAATTACTCATCACCATGTTTCAAAGACCCAATATTTTCCTTTTCTTTCTTTCTTTTCTTTTTTTATTTGTGAATGGTTAGCATTTATTTATATAACATTACATTTATATGATGCATTTATTCATTTAAATATACATTTATATATTAAATTAATGAATTCTATATTTTTAATAGAATTAATATAATAAATGCATTAATTAATTAATTAATAATTTACTTGAGTATTATTTTATTGCTATCATGCACAAAAATATATTTTGCACTTTTTGCTTTGCAAAAACTGTTTATGTTTATTTTTATGTATATATAGTGATGTTGCTTGAGTTGCTAATGTGTCAAATGGTAAATTATGATTAATAGCTTGCCACAGATGTTTCTTTTCTTTCTTTCATCAAACTCAGCTTGGTAACAGCAGAATTTCTAAGAACCTTGTGTAAAGTATTTAATCATTATTCAGTCACTTAAATATTTAATGATTGATTTGGTGAACCTTTGTGAATTTCCACAAACTGTCTGTTGCATTGGAGTATTTTAAGAGCCGTCTCTCTTCCCTGGTGGCAGCCACAGTGAGGCTAAGCCAGCGCAAAGCCGCAGAATTCCACATGTCACTGAACACTCAAGAGAGCCCTCACCAAACTTATTAATGAGTTGCTTCCTTTTAATTAGATAGTAATTCATGTTAATGCTTGCCTAATGAACCCAAATCGTTCCCTTCGGTCATTCCGTGGAGTTCCACTGTGTTTACTCATTCTGTCTATTTTTCCTGCTTTTGTGTTTTATTAGGCTCAAAGAGGCCTGAAAGGACCGAATGACTTGCTTTGGAGACATCTGAGATGTCCATCGAAAGAACCAATAACGGGATCAAGGGGCATTTGTGTATGAATTCGACCATATTATTTCAAGAAAGGCTGCTTTAGCAACAGATGCTTTGAGATCACCACGATATGCTCGCACTGAACTTCTAGCCACGGGGTTACATGTGTGTTTTTGACTGGTTAGGAGATGGCAAACAGCAGAGTGGCCAGACAAGCTCCTTTCCCGAAAAGGGTCACGACCAGACGCCAAGTGCTCCTGTCTCGATGTCGTCTGTGGTCAAGCACTCGCCGGGGCAGACTGAATTAAATTAGACTGCTTTTAATTGAGGATTGACCACTCTGAGAGCAGCTGGTGCTTGGGTCCGTCAAGATAGCAAAGCCTGAATCCCCCAGGCCCCAACTGCAATTTCAGCCCTGCAGGTCCTGGAATGGACTGGGAGGGAGAGAAGGCCGGAGCATGCTGGGAATGCATGCCTGATGATTAGCAATAAGAGTTTATAGGAAGGCTTAGATGAGATTTGGCTTGTTTGCTTGAGTGGAAAGTATAACACACACATTCAGAGCCTGTAGACTCAGCGTAAATCGGCTTAAGGTTTGCACCTCGCTGAAAATCTCCTCAATCGCCCAGTCGACACAATTAATCGCTTCATTAATTAACAATCGCTGCGCGATACACCACCTCGACTGTGTCTTGGCAAGCGTGCAACTTACAAGTGAAAAGCGACCCTTCTTTTTCTTCTTATGTTCCCTCCTTTCACTCTTCCCACCCACTCTGATACTCCTCTTTTTATCTTTTTCTTCTGCACGCCTTTTCTTTTCCTTCTTTAAGCAGCATTGCAAATGCAGACTCTGCTGTTTTAACATGAACAGACACACTTTTCTCTCGGCAAGCAGGTCAGAGCGCTCTGCTAACAGTTGTTATCTGTAATCCTGCAGGTCCCCGTGCAAAATGAGCGTAGTAAACTCTTGCAAAGCCCTAATCCCTCCATTTCTTTAGATGCACTTTCTCTCTCTCTCATGCTCTTTTCTTTTCCATCTTTGGGGTGGGAAAGTGTTTTGTGTGAGGCGTCTTTGATTGTGGCACTTATTTTTGAGTTCTTCTGAATTTCCAAACTTCTTTAACCTTCAAAATCATCAACCTTTTCTGCCAATTAAAAAGATTTAGATTTTTTTTTTTATCACACTCCAATGCTGAAGAATCATTTCGGGCTGCCACCAGCCGCCCATTTATGACAGGCTTTGTTGATTTGTTTTTCAGACTCCTTGTGTGCAGAAATCTCTGTATTCATACTGTATGCATTTATGGTTCAACTGTCTGTGTCAGTTAATCTGACTTGTGCTGTTGATTCATCTCAGTAACATTCAAGGATCTGTGCAAAAAAAAAAGTTTTTTTCTTTTGCCATCACTCTCAATTATATATGCACTGATTTGATTTGAGTTTGATACTATGGAAATTATGTATATGAATGCTCTCGTGCAGTTCTGCTGCATTTTGTCTTGGTCATGCACACCCACACATGAAGTGAGTATGTCGGTGTGTGTGTGTGTTGTATGGTGAGTAATTGCAGGGCTCGGTGGAAGGCTGAGGCGTCTTTGATTGTGGCACTTATTTTTGAGTTCTTCTGAATTTCCAAACTTCTTTAACCTTCAAAATCATCAACCTTTTCTGCCAATTAAAAAGATTTAGATTTTTTTTTTTTATCACACTCCAATGCTGAAGAATCATTTCGGGCTGCCACCAGCCGCCCATTTATGACAGGCTTTGTTGATTTGTTTTTCAGACTCCTTGTGTGCAGAAATCTCTGTATTCATACTGTATGCATTTATGGTTCAACTGTCTGTGTCAGTTAATCTGACTTGTGCTGTTGATTCATCTCAGTAACACTCAAGGATCTGTGCAAAAAAAAAAGTTTTTTTCTTTTGCCATCACTCTCAATTATATATGCACTGATTTGATTTGAGTTTGATACTATGGAAATTATGTATATGAATGCTCTCGTGCAGTTCTGCTGCATTTTGTCTTGGTCATGCACACCCACACATGAAGTGAGTACGTCGGTGTGTGTGTGTGTTGTATGGTGAGTAATTGCAGGGCTCGGTGGAAGGCTGTAGTGTTGACAGCATGGTAAACAATGCAGCCTGCCTACTGCAGCAGCTAGCCTGCTAATCACACACACCACATGATAATGAGAACAACCCCTGTCCTCCAACACACACACATACAACTAACCACAGCAAACAGACACAAACTCCCTCTCACACACACTGACCCATACTTCTACAGACAAATGGAAGACATAATGGTAGCCGGAGGCATTGCACGGTGCATCTATCTATCTCTCTCTCTTACACTCTCGAACCAAGCACATCTCTATTGCTTTACTGTCCTTACACACATACATACACTATTCTCCCTCAGCTTTCTGTCAGAAGAGACTCGGACTTGAGCCACACTTACACTAAGAAGTGACTTTAGATTTGATGTAGAATCATAGGCAATTAAAATGGGACTTCGGAGACTTGTAATTCAAAGTTTCTAGGTATACAAGGCAATGTATTTTCTCTGAATATTGCAAAAATGGTCTCTTATATACTAACTCTGATGAGTAATAAAATTAGTTTGCTATTAGACATATAGTTAGTATTAGTTACTATTAGAAAAAAATAACCGTTGAATAATTTACGTTAACAAGTAAAGTGAAATTTTTTTACAATTATTTTAAAAATATAACATTTTTGTTTGATTTACGCTACCATTCAGCAGTTAGGGGTGAGTTTTTATTGTTTTTGAAACATGTCTCTTATGCTCATCAAGGCTGAATTTATTCACTCCAAAAAATGCTGGGTTGTTTCAACCCAACTTTGGGTCACATATGGACTTAACCCAACAGCCAGGTTAGTCCATATTTGACTCAAAGTTGGGTTGAAACAACCCAGCATTTTTTAGTGTTTGATCAGAAATACATAAAATAATCATTGGAAAATATCACTGCAATTTATAATTATTTTCTATTTTAATATATCTAAAAATTTTATTTATTGATCTGATGTCAAAACTGACTTTTCAGCAGCCGTTGCTCTAGTTTCCAGTGTCACACAATCCTTCAGAAATCATTCCAATATTCTGTTTTGGTTTTTATTCAAGAAAAAAAATCTTACTATTATTATCAGTCTTACATTTTTTTTAGGATTCTTTGATGAATAGAAAAAAAACTACATTTATTTGTGGAAAAACATATATGTATATATATATTTGAAACTATTAATTTGAGACTTGACTCGCTTTTCCTCCATTAAATGCTTTGTTGTCCCCTGAAAGCTGCTTTAAAGTGCACAATATATACAACATACAACATTTTACATGTGATATATCACACTTTCCTGCTAAGGGGATGAGGAGGACCTGAAAAAGAAAGGAAGCATGTAAACCCTCAAACTCAGTCCCATGGGTACAAGATTTTGAGTCACAGCTCCTTTCTCAAGGCAGCTGTGGGCCTATGAGGGATTTCAGTTCAGCTCTCTCCCTCACAACCCAAAAAACTTTCAGCTGTAGATGCAATAGAGAGTCCCTCAACAGTCCCTACTCTGTTAGCCCATCAGGACACTTGGCTGTTGCATGGGGAGTCAGGAACAAATAACAACCATTTACTGTGGCACAAACCTGAGCTCTCGAATTTCAAGATGTTTGAAGACTGTGCCAGGAAGCGAAAAATAACAGGGCAATTTGTTTGAGGTCATGTGCAGATTTCTGCACATTACCTGTGATTAACACGGCTATAAATTAAGATATTGTTTCCTGGAAAATGTGCGCTCCAAGGAATGAAGATGTGCAAATGTGTTCGTTCATTTTAAGTGAGGTGACACTTCACACAGTCTCACATTTACACTCCTTTGTATCTTGCAGGGCGGCATGTGCAAGATGTAGAATGGAACAGGTGTGGTGCCCAGAGGTCATTTTCGTACCATATGCACTCAGGTAAGGCCATGGTGCATGATGTTACCAAAAGTGTCACATCCCAACACTTTACTCTCTCTTTCTCTCTCTATCACACACACAAACATTGAACAGACTGCATTTTCAATATTTGCTTTATTATTATTATTCATTTTTTTAATCCATTATTTATTCAAGAAAAAAAATCTTACTATTATTATCAGTCTTACATTTTTTTAGGATTCTTTGATGAATAGAAAAAAAACTACATTTATTTGTGGAAAAACATATATGTATATATATATTTGAAACTATTAATTTGAGACTTGACTCGCTTTTCCTCCATTAAATGCTTTGTTGTCCCCTGAAAGCTGCTTTAAAGTGCACAATATATACAACATACAACATTTTACATGTGATATATCACACTTTCCTGCTAAGGGGATGAGGAGGACCTGAAAAAGAAAGGAAGCATGTAAACCCTCAAACTCAGTCCCATGGGTACAAGATTTTGAGTCACAGCTCCTTTCTCAAGGCAGCTGTGGGCCTATGAGGGATTTCAGTTCAGCTCTCTCCCTCACAACCCAAAAAACTTTCAGCTGTAGATGCAATAGAGAGTCCCTCAACAGTCCCTACTCTGTTAGCCCATCAGGACACTTGGCTGTTGCATGGGGAGTCAGGAACAAATAACAACCATTTACTGTGGCACAAACCTTTTTCTGAAAAAGATTTCTGCACATTACCTGTGATTAACACGGCTATAAATTAAGATATTGTTTCCTGGAAAATGTGCGCTCCAAGGAATGAAGATGTGCAAATGTGTTCGTTCATTTTAAGTGAGGTGACACTTCACACAGTCTCACATTTACACTCCTTTGTATCTTGCAGGGTGGCATGTGCAAGATGTAGAATGGAACAGGTGTGGTGCCCAGAGGTCATTTTCGTACCATATGCACTCAGGTAAGGCCATGGTGCATGATGTTACCAAAAGTGTCACATCCCAACACTTTACTCTCTCTTTCTCTCTCTATCACACACACAAACATTGAACAGACTGCATTTTCAATATTTGCTTTATTATTATTATTCATTTTTTTAATCCATTATTTATAAATATAATAATAAGCACAATAATTACAATCATTATCATTCAAATGTAATATTAAAATAATAATAAGTATTAAAAAATAACTAAATGTTCTTTATTATCGATATTGCCATTGTTTAATTAAAAAAAGTGTTTACAAACTCTTGATGCTTTATTATGTGTGATGTAATTATGAAAATGCCTTAAAAACAGTAAAAAAAATTTAAGCTGTTATATTTTGTAAAAAGTGTGTTATCTGTATATTACTTTTTCTCTAGTATTTAGTGGAAATTACAGTCATTACCTACAGAGACAGTTTCCCTGGAGCAATCTAGGGTGCTGTACTCAAGAGTACTTGTACTGTCAACTGAGATCTTTAACCCTGTGGTTTTGTTGGTTGTAAAGCTCCTCGTTTGACAGAGAGAGCAAGCAAATGTGTTTGTGTGCAAAACGTGTAAAAGCCATTTAGGATTTGACCCCCTGACACTGCTTAGAGGCAGGTTTTCCTTGCAGTATACTTGGCTGTGAACACACTCTCTCATGCTTTCACTTAAGCTTTGCTCTCTTTCCTCTAGTTCCTAAGCCACACTGACTGGCACCATAGCAGTACTGGTACTGTATGTCTGTTCTGTCTCTCTGCACTGTCACCGTATACTCAGAAAGCTGTTGCAGTTACTCCAAAGGTGTGACTGCACAAAACATTTTTATTTGGTTATTCTTACAAGCAGGGTTCAAAATGAACACTCACCAAGCGACAAGTGTAAGTAAAAAGGGCTTTGGCAAGTAAATAGTTATCGGCCAGTTGGCTGGTTATTCTGGTAAATTCAGCTGATAAAGTCTAGGACTGACACAACTTGCAGGAAAATGTACCATCTTAACTTTATTTAAGATGCCTTTTTTCTGTGACATGTACTGTACATGCAAAATTCCTGCTTTAAGCTACCAAAATAAAAAATATTACAAACATAATTTAAGGGATAGTCCACACAAAATGAAAATTCTTAAACCAAACAGTTTGACTGACTTCTATTGTGTGGACAAAAAATAAAATAAAAGTCAATGGGAACCGAAACCAACATTCTTCAAAACATCTTCTTTTATGTTCCACCATAGAAAGTAAGTCATATAGGTTTGGAACGACACGAGGGTGAGTAAATGATGATAGAATTTTCATTTCTGAGTGGACTGTCCCTTTAAGATATTAATTAAATTTTTTTGTAACAAGCGCAATTTCACAGAGAGAATATATTTTGGGAAAAAAAATGCAAACTGGAGTTTCAGGACCTCTAAAAAAAAAGAATGGCCTGTTTTTTTAATTTTATTTTAACTATACTTTCTTAAAATAAATATGTTTTTATGTTAATTTGTCACCCTGCTTACAATTGTCCATTCATACCTCAGAGATGCTTAAGAAAAAAAAAATCACATCATAGACATACAGTGTCATATCTAAACTATAACTGAAGTTTGAACAGAGGCTGAAGTTCTAGGATGCTGAGGTTCGAGAGGTACGCACCAATTCCAAACACTTGCACGTGCACACACACACACATACACACACACACACTCACTCACTCCCCCTTACCAAAACTGAGAGGAGTGGAAATGGTACCCGCTCTGATGAAAGGGCCCCTCTGATCGAAATGACAACAAAGGGCTCGGCAGCCAGTATTTGGAAAAGCTTCCCCTTTCTTCTCGCCTTCCTCCTCCTCCATCTCCTCTTCTCTCGTCTCTGATCTTTCCCTCTCTCTATCTCCCTCTGCCCGGTGCCACTCTCTCTGGCAAGGCCCTGCTCAACTCTTCGTTAGGGTGGCGATACAATCGAGGGGACCGGATTAAAAATCAGTGTGCGTCCTTGTAGAAGGCGCCCAGGATTGCGCACTTTGATGTCTCTCCACAAATTTGAAATTCATATCTTGTCACACTTCATTTTATTCTCCCCTTCTCTTTTTGGGGGGTGCTGGTCTTTAGTAGCATACATGTACTGAGTGAAAATGTGAATGGGAGAAGATGTGAAAGCCGTTCTCACTCATGCCTTTCTTTTATTTTTCATGTTTCTACATCTTTTGGTGGGTGGGAAGAAATAATGAATCATTTAATTTGCTTTGATTGAAGGAGGCGTGATGGAGCTACCAAGGTTCGGTGGGATGATAGTATAGAGGACAGAGAGAATTCAGAGGAAAAGAAAGAAGGAGGGGAGACGGGGGTTTACACTTTGATGACAAGACTAAGCTATCAGCCCTATCTGAGAACTAACTAGCATATGTGTGCCCTCTTTTACAGTCCCCCATGAAAACAAAACAAAACACAACGCAACAACAAACAATGGCAGCAACAAATAAGGCCTTCTATTTCTTCAACCAACAAAACAAGAACGACGGCAGGCTGAAGTAATCTCATTAGCCTGTGAGGAAAAACAGCTATTAACGGCAATTCAATACACTGGGTAAATTCACTGCACTTGGACTTTGGATCAATGTGACTAATAATTATCCCACTCTGGTTTTACATTCTCATGCAACCTATCCAACAATGCATGTTCCCCAACTTCACTGACCTTCCTAGACAGTAACATATGGGTTTGATGGCTGGGCTGATATTTGCATATATAATGTGGAAGGGATTCTCTTGTCACTTATGCCTAAAAACCAAGCTTTGTCATCAATCTCTCCAATATCACGAGTCCTTCTACTCTTCCAAAGCCCCAATCCCCAGGCAATGGCAATACAGCCTCCGACACACGGCCCAACCACTTGCTCTCTTCTTCATGACGAATGAGTTTTAATAAAATCTGACGGAGTGATGAAATTAAAAGTGCGTCCCATGGCCCCCAATTGCTCCAGCTGCTCAATTACAGTGCATTTCTCAGCAACCTCACCCTTGGTTTGCCAGCATTGTCTTACATCACTATTGGCGTAATATTATTGGACTCAATCGTCGTCAGGCCCGATTGTTGACGTCTAAGTCGTTGTTCTGATAGACGCCCAAAGAGATGCACAATGCCTGTGCGTCTTCCCCTAACCTAATCAAATCTGCCTTCCTTGACCTTATTAGCTAGTATTATGTCGATTTCCCATGCTACCTCATTACGGCAGTGATGGTGTACCCGAGGAGGTGGGTAAAGAGAACAAGTGTGTGTCTTTCTAAGGGAAAAATCCCATAAGCACTAACTGACACAGTCCTAATCTGCCCCGTCACCCCTTTTGGAAAAAGCATCCTTTGTTTTAGATTATGCAGCATCCTTAATCCTTCTTTCATCCTCCCTTTGTACTCATTTATAATCTTTTAGGTCTGAATTTGAAGGGGGTGGAAGGGGTCTCTGTGTTCTGGCCAATATTAACATCAAGAAGGCAATGTTTTATATATAAAAAGGAGCCCATGTTGGGAACACAACAAATCCTCAAAACTTCTAAAAATGTCAATATAGGCACAACGGAATGTATACACAGAGAATGGGTTTCTTTGAAGGACAAACGCCGCAAAAGTAAGAGATGAACTCAAATGCAAGATGCAAACATGTACTTTACAAGTTGAACAATAACATGCAAAAATAATAATAGTTTTTATTAATTAATTATGATATTCAAAATGTAAACTGTGTTTTTTATTGCTGCGTTTTAAGTTTTTATTTAAATTACTGGGTCAAAAAGCAGAAATAAAACAATAATTCATCAGCTATGGATACTGGTTATTGGAGCACTTGCAGAAAATATAAAAATAACCTGTACTGGCATAATTGACCATGTTACTAACTAAACCAGAAAATTAATTAAAAATATATATATCTCAGAAATGCAGAATATGGCACTAATATTAAAATGCCCTGAAGCAGTTTACAGAACTGTCAGTTAACAGATATTCTTAGAAGGCCTGTATTTATGAAGCCTTCAGGACATGTTGTTCTTTTCTCAGCGCAATCATATAAGTGGAAAGTGCGGCTCTATGGCAAGTGGGAGAAGCGGTACGAGTGACTGTCTGAGAAAGGCGGTTCAATGCAGGAGCAGGAGGACGATAATTCAGACGTGCCTTTGAAGCTTCACCTTACTTGAAAGCTACTGGACAATAGATTTAATTTGTACCAGGCGTTGGGGGCCATATCACAGACACTAAAAGACTGAGTGGGGTGGGATGGGAAACTGAGAAAAAGACTGAGGGAAAAGGAGACAGGGAGGGAGAGTAAGAACTAGGCCTTTGGATTCAAGCATCCCTCAATCTGGCAAGCACTTTATGGCTCCTTCTTCAGAGGAACTGAAAACTAAAAGCCCAATGCACTTAGTATCTGTTTCATCTCTCGTTTTGTGAAGCCAAGTTTGTTTTGATGCTTTTACTCCGAGAGCAGCAGATACACAAGGACTGAGAATTGACTTTGCATGATAAAAGTTATTGGCTCTGAGCTGCGTAGCAATCCCAGCAGAGGTAGGCCCAAACACGCAGAGACAAATTGATATGTTGGATCCACGAGGCACCGAATTGCCTTCACCACCTGAGGGGATGTAAACATAAACAGAGCAAAAGGCAGCTAAGGCACTGAACCAAAGGTCCGGGGAGGATACGCTCCCCTCTTCAAGAGAAAAATGGGAGGGATCAGTTTAGGGTGTTTTTAATAATTAAGCTTGCTGTATTCGTTTATTTTTTTCCCCCTCACTTCCACACTCCTGTGGTCTGTCAGTCTCTGGGGTCCATGGCGGTTCTGAAGATACATACAGTAAGGGAGGCTTCACTGGACTGGACTCCAGCATTCATTGCCCCAAACGCAGGAAGTGCCAAAAAATAAACACATTGCCCTCTGTCCACTTAACCTGCTCAAAACCCTCCAAATCAGCATAAAAGCCCTCCAAACAAAGCTGGAAGAAATCATCAGAGGAGAAGAACAGTTGAATGTAGAGAGTGTTCATGTTTGCCATCGTTGGCTGAAATGTTCCTATATATATGTTTGGGGTCAACAAGGATGCATTCATTTGATCAAAATTGAAAGCCTTTTGCATTGTTAAAATCTACTTCTTAATTCTGAATTCTAATTCTACTCTGAATTTTTTTTCAACATGAATAATAAAGAGAATATTACTTGAGCACTAAATCAGCCTATAATAATTATTTCTGAAGGATCATGTGACACTGAAGACTGGAATAATGGCTGCTGAAAATTCAGGAATAAATTACAATTCAAAATATATTAACAGAAATAAATTTCTTGAAATTGTAATATAATTTCACAATATTACTGTATTTTATGGTAAAATAAATGCAGCTCTTTTTTTTAAACACTTAAAAGTATTCCATACCCAAACGTTTATATATATATATATATATAAATCTGTTCATATTTTGTTTCTTAAATAGCAATATTTAGATTACATATAATATAGCTATTTTAGCCTAGATTGGTGGTCATACATGCTTGTTTAGTATGTCCTCTTCAATCATGAGGCCAATGTTTAGGAATGTAGAAAAATTAACAAACTAAAGACTGTTGCCAAATGTTTGATATGTGAACACTACAGTAGATCTAGAATTGCGGATTCACTTCATGAAGATGTGCAGTGAGTGTTAAAGTGAGGTCCAGGCTTGTAAATAGGTCAAAATGCTACCAAGACCCCAAAAAAGATGGAAAAATCAACACAATTTAACTTCTCAGTGGAGCTGGTAATGAGTCGCGTCATGTTGAACAAAGGAAAACATATAGCTCCATCACACAGGGGCCTTGTGGAGATGAAAAGGGGAACAAGGGATAGTGAGACAGCAGGAGAGGGAAAGAAAGGAGCTCGAGAGTGTGAAAGAAAGAAACAGCAGAATAGAGCAGGCTTGATATGATTTCAATGGAATGTTTGTTGACTGATTCATGGCCCCCGGCCTACAGATAAATGATTGAACAGCTCGGCTGTCAAAGCCAGAGGATTTCTTTGGGCTTGTGTTTCACTGTGCACTTTTAGCTGGAGGGAAAGTAACAGTCAACTAACTGACACAGAATTAACCATGAAACACACTAAGCGCTCCCCCTCCTCTATAAGCGCAGCTCTCTGCAAAGCAGAGGGGCTCACGACAGAGACTGATCTGGTTACACCACACCCACACAAACAGCACACATGAATGCTGTGCTTGCAGAGCCCAACAGGCATATACATATATGTAATCAATTTGTACTTTAACGATCCAGACTTAACCGCACAGCTCTAACCTCAAACTGTTGTGCTTTTCTCCAGGGTTCTCACCTACCACAAAACCAGGAGGTATTTAGGGGTGTTGTGGCATCCTCAGAGTCCCTTCTAGGTAAAAAAATACTGATGCAAGCAGGGCCGGTTCTAGACTTTTGGAGGCCCTAGGCAAAATTCATGCTGGAGGCCCCCCACATCCAATAAAAAGCATTTGAAACAAAAATGATTCCTAACATTTTCATTTATACATTTCATTTTAAATTTTGTATATTTTTATTTATACAGTACCGGTCAAAGGTTTGGACACAGACTTTTTTTAAAAAACATTAAAAATAGAAATCTTATGCGATGTCATTCAAAGTGTCGCGTCTGGGCACGTCAAAGGCGATTGTGCTCTTTTAAACGCACAATAAACCGGTGAATAATCTGTCCAGAATTGAGGCTGATTGACAGAACAAGTTTATATTTAGAATACAATGCAATCACTCCAAAATAGATGACAACAACTCACACACCTGCATTAGGAGCTGTACTTCTTTGCGTATCTATTTAGCCTTTTGCTTCGCAGCACCTGAAGGATGTGTTCATTAAGGCAAACATTCAGAAGGGGGGACCCACTTTGAAAAGGGCAACAGTAATTGGTTTAATTGCAGGTGAGTGACAATTCAAATATCCAATGAACAATGAGGCTAGTATTTTGCTGCCTGTCTTGACTGGTGGACTAGCTTATAGGGGATGTTACGGTTATGGAGGCCTGTCTTGACTCAAAGCTTGAGGCCCTATTCATAGGCCCTGATCTGCCCAGAATGCAAGAACAGAATTCAGTTTCTGTTAAATTAATAAAAATACTTTTAGGACATGGAAAAATATATTTGAAAAGATTAGTCAACAGTATGAAAAGAGACAATATTTTTGTGGATACAATGCAAGCTAAATTAATGGGTGTTTTTTTTTTATTTTTTTTACTTTGGGCAGTTTTATGTCCCAGGGGTTGATAACAACTTTTTTGTTGTTGTTGTATAAACATTAAAACCATTGCATCTTGCCTTTCAAGATGTAATTATATTTTACCCTTGTCTCATGTCCAGAAAATCCATCATAAAATCATGAATTATTCAATTTAAAAAGCAATCATTTAAACAAATTATGAAATAATCATAAACCATTTCAACATTAAATGTATTATTAATAAATGTTTCATCTAAAATAATAATAATAATAATGAAGATTTCCACCAGAACAAGCAATTTTGCCCCTAATAAAGTATTTTTCAAAATTTTTTTAAATTGTACTTGTCCAAAGGAGACAAGAGTGTCAGTGAAGAGCTTGAAATGAAATATTATTGTCATTTCCAATCAAGCTGTAAATCTGTGCAATAATACATCTTGCAAAATACGGGATAAACTATTACATAATTTAATATATTAAAAATAATTTAGGATACATAAAGAATAAAAGGCTACCAATGATAAAGGCCATATCAAGACAAAGGATTCTTTTATTCCAAAATGTAATTTCCATGACAGAATGCTATTAAAGACAATACATCAGAGAATCAGAAAAGTGTCTCTAAAAGTCCAAAAGTGCCCATAGTTGAAGAAAAGCCCAAATATTTTTTTCTTCTTCAAAATGTTTTGTGTGTACTGAGTACCTAAACCAATAACGTGAGTTTGGGGCAGGACTACTTTCTTGTCCAACCAATGAAGACTGCTAGAATGTTTGGAAAATTTGTTATTTTTTACAATTCAGTGAGGTGGCACAGAAATCACATGTTCACAAAGGAAGTGCCTAAAATGAGCTAAATTTTATTCATCAAACATCAACAACAAAGTGTGAACAGCGGTATCTGCTGTAGCTGGAACACAGATACAGATCCAAACAAGATGTTCTCAGCTCAGTAATAAGACAACAGAAACAAATGACTAAGCAGTAGGTGTACAAGCATGTGTGTGTGTGTGGGGGGCCATGCAGAAGAGTGAAAGAATTCCAATGGTTTGGCCACCTCAGCTCCTGTATGTCCTTGTGAAGGAGCTGTGGAAGAGAAAGGGGGGACGGAGGGCTGCCATTTAATGCTGACTACCAACCAATCAGAGGGTCCCAGACTGTCAAGGACTGTAGAGGAGAGGGGGGGAGCAGCTCAGAGGCAGACCCCGCAGGTCAATTATCTCTAGCAAGGAGACACCGTCTGCGAATATCCAAATCTCATTTGCGCAGCTGTGGCCAGACTACACACACCTGAGCATACGTCGCGACACCCTGCGAAGGCAATTAACGTCTTGCCTCAATGACATGTGTATTTGCAATGACATCTCCTGTAGTCTTGAAACCAGGATGGATCCACCTACCAAGTAAAGGTATGGAGAGGAGAACCTTAACTCATCTTCCCGAAGATACCAATTTTTGGTGCTACATGTTTTGTCTCAGCTCTGCAACCATGGATAAGGCAAGAGAGCACTGTACCTCTTAAACCACACCGTACTAGCTTAAAGTGTTCTGCTGGGAGCACCGACCCAGGCTTGGCATGAGAAAGAAAAGGAGTGAAGTGTAAGAGTCGTATGAGCTACTGAACCAAACAGTGGATTCTTTCACTACCTCCTTAAAACACGGCACACAGCCCTAAGTGAGGAAATGTTTCTAAAGACAGATATGTCACATTCATCACACATATATACTGTACACAGAAACAAAATAAGTTGTGTGCTGTCTTAGATGGAGCTAAACAGACAAGAGAAAAACATTCCAGTGAATGTCTTGAACTGAAATATTCTTTAGAATGTTTAAGCTCTCATGCAATATGTAGACTTTCTTATAGCTAGCTAATTAGCCAAAACATTTGCAATGACAACCCATTTATGCATTCTGATTCAGAATAAATTAGTGTAAATTATAATATAAAACGATGACATAAGTAATATTTTTTTCTGTTTCTTTATCAAAGACGCTTATTTGAAGGAACTTTCATTAACAACTTAAAAAATATCCATTTGATGTTAAGATTATACACACACACTGGTAATTATAAATATATATATACAAAAAAATCATATAAAAATATTGCATTTGTAATTAATACATTATATACATATTGTTCAAAAGTTTAGGGCCAGTAAGCCTTTCTGAAAGCATCTTATACTCACATAATACTGTGACACATTGGCATTTTAAAATATGTTAAATTAAAATACATTTCTGTGATGGCAAAGCTGATTTTTCAGCAGTGTCACTTGATTCTTCAAAAATCATTCTAATGCTGATTTGGTGCTCAAGATTCTTATTATTAACATTATGACAGTTGAAAATAGTTTTAATATTTTTGTGGGAACCATGATACATTGTTTTTCAGGATTCTTTGATGAATAGAAAGTTTAAAAGCTATAATTTGAAAAGAAATATTTTCTGTCAATTTTGATCAATTTAATGCACTCTTACTTTAAAGTACTAATAAATAAATAAAAAAATCTTACTTGAACATTTATGCATTTTGTCTATACAAATACTCTTGTTAAAATGTCAGGCACTCTTAAGCTTAGCAGCTTTTCTGTGTTTACTGAGTCATGTAGCTGCTTTCTACTTGGTTTGCTTTATCTGTGTTTGAGCCAGAACCATGAGTAAGCAGAAAAAATGTGGGCACAACATACTGTATGATGGAAAGAAAGCAAGCAGAAAGAGATCATTCAGCCCTTCGTAATGCTTAGTGGCTTTTGCTCATTTAGTTATTGAATTACTCACTGCACATATAGCCAATATACAGTGTGTAATGCCTTGTGCAGCGTCTACATACAAAGTTAATCCATGAGGATTTACAACAGCCACTGAAATGTATCCTTGAGAAAAAAACAATGACATCCACCCTGCGGCACATACTCATAATAATACTCGCATACCTCGCTCTCATTTATTTTCTTCCCCCTTCTTATATCGCTCTCGCACACTCCCCACACATGTGAGGGCCAGCACAGGCTGTCTGTTGGATGAGAATTAAACAAATGTATCAGTTGGAGCTGGAGAATATAACTCCCCTGGGACTTCATTTACCTCCCGCATGTTCGAAGGAGTTTGTCTATTTTATTGGGCCACATAATCTACGGCATTGCAGCATCTCCTCTGCTTTAACTCTACAGGATCCATGACTGAGCTCATTATGAGTGGCGGGGTGAATTCCACTGAAAGTCCAGACCCTGCAATTCTACCCACGTTTTGCTAAAGGTTAGGCTCGCATGCTTTTAACTTTGAACATTCATTAAAAACACAGGCAATGCCATTTGCTTGTGCTGGGCTTTTGTCTTGATTGTAAGTTGACGTGTTGCTAATACAGACCGGAAAGGTCATGTACAAGAGGCCTCTTTTGTTGTTCTATTTGGAATTGCTCTCACCCATTGTGTTAAGAAATCATTAAAAATTGAAAGGGAGAATTCTGGAAGAGAGAAAATGCATATGTTTTGGACATTATTAATATTAAATAATCATGTTTGTCTCCTAAATTGAGAGTGACTTGCACCACAATATCAGTAATTAGATGAATTATAGATGGAGGAGGGATGGGCAAGTGGCCGTCTGAGTAAATGGAACTGCCAAACCCAATTATGCCTCTTTTTTTTTTTTTTTTTAAAGTGTGGCCCCATTAGGAGTGTCACTTCAACATCCAAATGACACTACTAATAAAGCCTAGCACTTAACCGGTTTAATTAATAGTAAGATGATTAATATTAGAATTACTGGGCATTAAACACCGTTCACGCTGAGCAATGTTTGACAGTGGCAGGCGAATGTGCTGGCAGATGCAGCATTTTTTAGATGAAGTACTCTCATTACTGAAGACTCTGGACTGAATTCAGAGGTAATGTAAATACAACATCAGTTCAGTAATTTTTTTTTTATTTGAAGAACTGCTTTATAGACAGTAGACTATATAAAGTTGACGCCTTTTCCTGTTGACTTATGTACATACATACATATACATACAGTATATATACACACATTTCTGAATTATCTGAATTACTTTAAGAGCAAATTTTAATCAAAATGTTATTTTGGCAAACAAGTCACTAAATACAAGTCTATATCAAGACATTTAAGCCTATATGTCTTGGAATGCAGACAGGTTTAACTGTTTAAATATCAGTACAATATTAATTTCTTATTTATGCATGGCATTTAACAAAAAATCATTTGCATAAAGCATGCTGCATAGATTTAGTTACTAGTTTTACGTGAATAGACTACAATATCAATATTATTGAAATACAGTTAGAAATTGAAATAACTCCATTCAAAACCACTCTCTATCCTCCAGTAGTCTTGTGTTCTACTATCTTTTATATGGACAATAAAGAACAACCTCATTAGAGTCAATCATTTGGGAATTGGACTACATTGACTGCAATGTATGTTCGCTAAAAATAACTTGTTCATAAGAGTCATTTGATCATGAATCAGACTACACCGCTTGCTCTGTGTGTTTCTGATTCACTACAAGGAAACGGATCATAAGAACCATTCAATCGGGAGTCGGACTACACTGGTTGCTTTCATTGTATGTTTTCGTGTCACCGGTGCATTAAATCAACATTAGTTTTGTAATAGACTAAAACTGGTTTCCCCATCTGTTTTCACAGTATAGACGCAGTATTGGTGTTGCGGCGGTGGGCGTAAGTAGGACTACGTCAGAGTATTTTAGCAGGGTGGTCAGTTTGAATTGGAGGAAGAATGCATGTAAGAGAATTGTTAATGAATTCGAACATTATTTAGGTTCGATAGCTATTTTTCAATGGCGCCGCTTCTGAATAAGAAACCTACTTATGATAAATTTCTATATAGGTATTCCAATGACTGAGGCTGCCAGGATGTATCTATCAGCTGCTTTCTATGCCATTAATGATGCATTTCTACATTGACTGTTAACTACTTGAAGCTTCAACCCTTCCAGTGTCTCTTTTGACAGAAAGATAACATTTCACCACAGCACATCAGTCTCTAATTGGACCTGATAATTAGTCCAAATGAAATACTCATGATAACTACAGGCACAGTTCTGTGCATGTGCTGTGTGTGAATGCTACAGGGAAAGTAAATACAGGATGTAGAGATTCCACTACTGATTTCCTGATCCAGCTCTCTCTTGGGCACACCTGAACTTTCTCACCAGCATAAGTTTCCCAGAGTATATAAACATGCCTGAAGTGGTCAAGAAACAGCAAAATGGTACCTCGCCAGACCAGTGTTTTTCCCAAGAAACAGTTCCCAGATGGAGAGAGGCTCCTGGGCCTGGTCCCTCTGAGACCACCAGAACCACGGGCACAGAAGGAATGCGACAAACACACAGTTCCAAACACCTGGAGACAACTGCCTCGGCTTTAAACAAAACATATTACTAATTAAATAGATTTTCTATTTACATTGTATACCGGAAATATAAAATAACTGGTGGGAGTGTGTTCCAGTTATGAGATAAACAACTGATTTTCATGGATCATCTAACTATCTTCTGTGTAATAAATCAAAGAAACACAAAGGCTAAGAGGAGCACAGTCACCTAGATGAGGGGTTTTCAAATGTTTTGATGCCAAGGACCCCCAAATATTATGATTCACTTGTGAGGGACCCCCTTATAAAATATAAAGACACTGTATACTATTCAAAAATGTGGGTTCAGTAAGATTTAAAAAAAAATGTTTTTAAAGAAGTCTCTTATGCTCACCAAGGCTTTCACTTGATCAAAAATACTGTAAGAACAATAATATTGTAAACATTTTGTAAAAAATGTAATTATTACAATCTAAAATAACTGTTTTCTATTTTAATATAGTTTAAAATATAATTTATTTCTGTGAGGTGCAAAGCTGAATCTTCAGCAGCAATTAATAGCAATATTTTTTTGATGAATAGAAAGAATAGAAAAAGAACAGCATCTTTTTTTATTTTATTTTTATTTTTTTAACTATGTAAAAGTCTTTCACTTTTGATCAATTTAATGCATCTTTTCTGAGTAAAAGTACTAATTTCTTTGAAAATCCCCAAACTTTTGAAAGGTAATATAAACACTAATAAATAAAAATAGTATAGCGTATTTAAAGACCTGTTTACACTGTGAGAAAAGAATGATATTGTCACGAATCCGGTCCATGAACTTCCAATTTCATTGACTCTCGCACTACACACTGTTGGACATCTCTCCGGACTACATATCCCATCATTCATTGCACTGATTGCACTCAGCACGGATTGCACACAGCTGTTTACACTGATTGCATCCAGCTGTTTCATATCACTCCCTCACTATTTAACACTCACTCTGTTTCCTTCCCTCTGCCGAGTATTGTCTAGCGATTATCACTCTCCTAGCAATAGCTACTCTACAGAGCCCTAAGTCGTTTCCTAGCCTTAGCCTAGTTTTGCCTTGCCTTGTCTGTTTCCTTCGGTTTCGACCTTAGCCTTAGCCTTAGCCTTATCCTTACCTTAGTTTTGCCTTGCCTTGTCTGTCTCCTTCGGTTTTGATCTTCGCCTGTTTTCCTGGACTTCTCCCTTTAGCCTTGCCCCTGTGACTCTGTCTGCCTATCGTCGACCCACACTAGCCCTAGGATTATTCTTGTGTCTTGCCCGCCATATTCCTGGTTGCCACGGTTTACCCTGCCTGTCTTATGACCATGTCCCTGTCTTCTCCAAATAAAGCTTTGCATATGGATCCGCACGTCTCACGTCTCGTCAGCCCTGTTACAGATATAATGCAAAAATAAATAATTGTCTTTTAGATGGTTAATGTTCCGAAAACTTTATCTAGAAAATACTGACAAAAACTTATTGACTATAAATTTGAGGAGATTTGTTTGACAGTTTTCATAATAAATACTGTTGCAAAGCATATAAAACTAAGCCCTATAAAACTTTCTTGTAGCCCCCAGTTTCATTAGCCCTGGCCGAGACTTCAAAAAATATAGAAGAGTAAAGACATCCACAGAAAGAGGAAGGATGACTGGAGTAAAACAGAGCAGAAAGCCGTGGACAAATTGAGAAATTAGGAATGCATGGTGACAACTTTCTGAGAACCAAGCTGTGAGCCAAGACCTATTACAACACATGGCACCAGACATCTGTGCTGGCAATCATCATCTATATGTTTAGCAGATGCCTTCATAGAGGGCATTGTGCATGGCTTCTGCCTCCATTTAACCAACCTATCTGCATCCCCACGGGGGAAGAGGAGAGAGACAGGATGTCAGCCTGGGATTTGAACCAAAAACCATCTTGTATCTGATCTCTGTGTGCAGGTAAATGAATCTCGCAGTGCACAATGGATAACAATTCTTTGAAGCGCACTAGTCATAATGTTGTTGTCTCCTGCTGTGTTCCACATATGTGTATTTGGGAGCTTTAGATATAAATGGGTGTGTGAGTCCCGGTTCTCCATTAAAGACTGTGGTGTGACTAAAGCCCAGATGTGGCACTGATGCTCGGCTGCATCCAGAGGTGCTTCACCAGTCTGTCTATTGTCGAACAGCTGCGCCCAACCATCTGCTTCACCTCTGTGCTCACTTGCTTTCTCCCATTCTCTTTCACAGAGAAATACACAGACTGCCTATCACAGACTGCACAGAGGCTTCCTGACAAAACTCAGAGCTCATTAGGGAAAGTTAAGCAAGTGGTCGTTCAAAGAACACACTCAGGAAAAGACAAAGATGGTCTTAAAGGGATAGCTCATCCAAAAATGAATATCATTTACTCACCTGTCTTCTGTTCCGTGTAACACAAAATACTTATTTTCCATATAATAGAAGTGAGTAAGGACAGGGGCTGTCAAGCTTCAAAATAACAAAAAGCACCATGAAATATCATAAAATATGACACGTCATTTTGAAGCTTGACAGCCCTAGTTCATTCTCATTGTACAGAAATCAGCAACTATGAAAAAGAAAGGGGAATAGAAAAGAAGGAAAGAGAGAGCATGCATGTATAAATGAATGCCTATGGCTAATCTGGTGGTGACATCATGGTGGAGGTAGAAGAGGATGAGGAAGAGTGTAAGAACGTTCAATCCAAATGTGGCTAAAGGTGCATAATAAGGCACTGGCCGACTGGCCATTATTCCCTCCCTTTCCTCTCTCCCTTTTGAAGACAGGCGGTATTTTTTTTTTTCTACATAAAAGTAAACAACATTGCCTGCAGGCACAATTTCCCTGGCAACACAATAAAATGTGCAGTGAATTTATGATGGTCATCCATTAGCTCTTACCAAGGAAACATCACCCATATCTGTCGTCCATCATTCTAATAGAGGGTTAATGCACCAAATTTACATAAAAAAGTCATATTGTCTGCATGAATAATTTACACCCTCAGCTGTTTTTTTTCCCCTTTCTTTCTCTCCCTCGCTTTCTTTTTTCAGCAACTTGGGGTTTTGTGTTGGATTCTCAAAGAAATTTCTGACAAAAAAAGTGGCCTTGTCAACTCTTTCTCTGTCTTTTCACACATCAGACAGATGAACTCAAGGAAGTCCTGCATCTCACTGCTGGCACAATTGAAAGCAATTGTTAAGAATTTATGTTTGAAACTATTTGGCTAATTATCTACCAATGAAAATGCTTCAGACAGTTCAATCAGTGCATGAATACAAGTTTAGCTAAAATGAAATACAGTCAAATTAAAATCACATGAGAAAATTGGGATAAACAGCCATGTGGAAATTCAGTTAAACACACCCTCAAACAGTGCATTTTGATTAAAGAAGTCTTTTTTTTGCCAGATAACATCCAATCTCATAGATCACCCCCATTATCCATAAACAAAGAAAAGAAAATAAAAAATTAAAAAAAAAACTACACGGAATCCCCTGAATGATGTAACTGGTTTCATAAATGCTTGTGTGGGGACATGAATTGTAATATTGCCACTAGGCCCTTGGGATGAGCTTTGTGATTGAGCAATTATTACGAGCTCAATTACTATCATCACATTATCACTGCTAATCCATCGATGTCAAAGACGTGGTGCGCGGCTCATCTTATCTTCATACAGCCTTTCCGCCACTCAGATGAAAGGCACTAAACCCCTGCCAACTGACTCAAATGAACACCCCTGTGCCTGTGCCCTCCCCTCCCTGCGCACTGTAAAGTTGTCGCTAGGATGAGTGCTTCCATTTTTCTAATTTCACCTGACAGCACTACAGGCATTTCTGGTGAGCAGTGCTAATTTCTGACATGCCTCAGCAGACAGAGACTCGATCACCCGGTGTCATCTGACAGACACGCACAGGGGAATCAGACAGAAGGACGGAAGTAAAAACATGAGAACAGTTCAGTGCTGAATTTGGATGATAAAAATGCTTAAGGCACAAATAAAAATGCTTATATTTTCATGTGAATTCTTTAAAAGCTGGAATCATAAGTCTCACTGAAATATCCAAGTTTAACTAAAATATCCATATACTCACACATACTCGCATAATAATTCTATATGTAAATATATAAAATGATCTGAAGTGACAAAACTTTCTATTTATCAAAAAATGCTGAAATTGTTTTTTAAATATTACATAAATAATATATTTTTAATACATATTTAAATATATTTAAATAGAAAACAGTTATTTTACATTTTAATATTAGTTCACAATATTACTGGTTTTATTATATTTTTGATCAAATAAATGTAGCCTTTGTGAGACCTTATTTTTCAAAAATATTAAAAAAATCTTACTGACCCCAAACATTTGAACAGTAGTGTACTGTATATATCAATATAATTCAAGGAACAGTTTTATGCAAAAATGAAAATGTACTCACCCTCATGTTGTCTCAAACCCCTGTTACTTTCTTTCCTCTGTGGAACACAAAATTAGAAATTTTAAAGAATATCCTGGCCACTCTTTCAGTACAATGAATGTGAATGAGGACTGAAGCTATCAAGCATCAAAACAGCACCATAAAAATGTGATAAAAGAGCCCCGTATGACTTGTCAGCTAAATTCCAACACTTCTGAAGCCATATGATAGCTTTACATTTACATTTAGTCATTTAGCAGACGCTTTTATCCGAAGCGACTTACAAATGAGGATGATGGAAGCAATCAAAATCAACAAAAGAGCAATGATATACAAGTGCAAGTCTCAGTTAGCTTAACGCAGTACACGTAGCATGGTTTTTAAAAAATAATATAATAAATAAAAAGAAAACCGATAGAATAGAAAAATAATAGAGCAAGCTAGTGTTAGAGGTCTTTTTTGCTTTTGTTAATTGTATAATACATGAAAAAAAACAGATAGAATACAAAAAGATTAGAAAGCAAGTGTTTTTTGTTTTTTTTAAAGAATAGAATTAGATTAGATTCTATTTATGTTTGTATGTGGACTCGAAATCAACCCCAACTTTGCTTTAAAAAGCATCGCAAGATCTCCTAACTGAAGATCACATGATCACAAACAGAAATCACTTCCGTGAAGTGACCATCACATGTTCCCTTCGCTAACGGACTTCTGGAAGGGCCCTTCATGAAGGGATTCATTTGTTCACTTTCATTTGGAACGTCCCTACAAATGGTGTCCCCTTCCCAAAGTGCCCTTCAAGGGTGCAAAAAAGCCATTTGGAATTCGCCCAGAGAGTGCTAGAGTTAGAGGGTCAAATAAAGATGGAAGAGATGTGTTTTTAGACGATTCTTGAAGATGGCTAAAGGACTCAGCTGCTCGGATTGAGTTGGGCAGGTCATTCCACCAGGAGGGAACATTTAATTTAAAAGTCCGTAAAAGTGATTTTGTGCTTCTTTGGGATGGAACAATATGTTCACTTGCAGAATGCAAGCTTTTAGAGGGCACATAAGTCTGAAGTAATGAATTTAGGTAAAGGGGTGCAGAGCCAGTGGTGGTTTTGTAGGCAAACATCAATGCCTTCCCAGGTAGCCAAAACGGTTTGGCCCGATAATGGCCCAGATCCGGCAGGCCGGATGAAAATAACTCGGCCTGGCCGCGGTTGCCAGAGTCAGCATGGACATGGGATGAATGACGCCCCAGAATTGGCACAAATACACTGGCCCGAGTCCGGCTGCCAAAACTGCTGGCATTGGGCCACAAATCACGCCGACAAGAATTGAAACACTTTGCCGGTACTGGCCTGAGTCTGGGTACTGAAACTGGGCCAATACCACTGGCATTGGGCCACAATCACACAGACGAGAAATGAAGCACTTAGCCAGTACTGGCCCGAGTCTGGGTACTGAAACTGGGCCAATACCACTGGCATTGGGCCACAATCACACAGACGAGAAATGAAGCACTTAGCCAGTACTGGCCCGAGTCTGGGTACTGAAACTGGGCCAACACCACCGGCATTGGGCCACAATCACAC
>NW_015505407.1:731279-732253 GCF_001515645.1 Sinocyclocheilus grahami
AACCACACAGACGAGAAATGAAGCGCTGAGCCAGTACTGGCCCGAGTCTGGGTACTGAAACTGGGCCAACACCACCGGCATTGGGCCACAATCACACTGACGAGTGGCCCAATGCCAGTGGTGTCGGCTCAGTTTCAGTACCCAGACTCGGGCCAGTACTGGCAAAGAGTACAATTTTGGTTGGTGTGATATATATATATATATATATATATATATACATACTAACACTTACTCATACAGAATTACAACTTCTAAAATATGTTTATTAAAGACTCCTTCCAGTTTTGATATAAAACCAGAGCTTTGAATAATTAGTTTTTCCACAAAATGACATTGTTACCTTAAAATCCTTAAGATGGAATCTACTTCCAACTAAAATAAAATACATATTTTACAGTGTCCTTGTTAAGTCTACATGTACTTATGCATGTCAACTAAACATGCCACCTTTACAAAGATTAAGGGTTTGGCCATTACACCATTTAATTTCACGGCATCCCCGCCGACCCCATGAATTACCCCATAACATCCATATGTGCTCCTCCCCCCCCAAGAATAAAAATGACAATGAAAATATGAGTGATATTAGTAAAGGGGTGCAGAGCCAGTGGTGGTTTTGTAGGCAAACATCAATGCCTTCCCAGGTAGCCAAAACGGTTTGGCCCGATAATGGCCCAGATCCGGCAGGCCGGATGAAAATAACTCGGCCTGGCCGCGGTTGCCAGAGTCAGCATGGACATGGGATGAATGACGCCCCAGAATTGGCACAAATACACTGGCCCGAGTCCGGCTGCCAAAACTGCTGGCATTGGGCCACAAATCACGCCGACAAGAATTGAAACACTTTGCCGGTACTGGCCTGAGTCTGGGTACTGAAACTGGGCCAATACCACTGGCATTGGGCCACAATCACACAGACGAGAAATGAAGCACTTAGCCAGTACTGGCCCGAGTCTGGGTACTGAAACTGGGCC
>NW_015505407.1:733063-745757 GCF_001515645.1 Sinocyclocheilus grahami
AACCACACAGACGAGAAATGAAGCGCTGAGCCAGTACTGGCCCGAGTCTGGGTACTGAAACTGGGCCAACACCACCGGCATTGGGCCACAATCACACTGACGAGTGGCCCAATGCCAGTGGTGTCGGCTCAGTTTCAGTACCCAGACTCGGGCCAGTACTGGCAAAGAGTACAATTTTGGTTGGTGTGATATATATATATATATATATATATATATACATACTAACACTTACTCATACAGAATTACAACTTCTAAAATATGTTTATTAAAGACTCCTTCCAGTTTTGATATAAAACCAGAGCTTTGAATAATTAGTTTTTCCACAAAATGACATTGTTACCTTAAAATCCTTAAGATGGAATCTACTTCCAACTAAAATAAAATACATATTTTACAGTGTCCTTGTTAAGTCTACATGTACTTATGCATGTCAACTAAACATGCCACCTTTACAAAGATTAAGGGTTTGGCCATTACACCATTTAATTTCACGGCATCCCCGCCGACCCCATGAATTACCCCATAACATCCATATGTGCTCCTCCCCCCCCAAGAATAAAAATGACAATGAAAATATGAGTGATATTAGAATTTATTTGAAAAAATAAAAACAAAAAAAATCCAGGAGTTTCTTCAAGTAAGCATACTCTAAAAGAGGGACAGACTGACAGAAAGAGATACAAAAAGGGGAACAGACAATGACACGCATGATTACTCAGAAAATCTGAATCTGACTGATAACATGAATGGTAACTCTGGTAAATGTTAACATTTGGAACATACCTTTGGAAGAATTTGTTTGCATTCGGGCCCGCTCCTTTCTTCCCCCCATCTCTGTCCAAAGTGAGCAGCAGCCATATTTTGATGAACTTTTAAATCTCTCCATCTGATGCACTGTCAGTACTTGCATTTCTTTGCACCCATTGAAAAAAAAAACTCACTTCCTGGAGGGCCGCAGCTCTACACAGTTTAGCTCCAACCAGCTCTAACTCACACCTGCTTGGAAGTTTCTAGTAATCCTGAAGACCTTGATTATCTGGATCAGGTGTGCTTGATTATGGTTGGAGCTAAACTCTAGTTAAAGAAAAAAGAGAATGTTGGATAAAAGGAAAAAAAAAATGAATAGGAATTAAAATAAAAAATACACTAAGAAATAACATAAGATATTATGTTTAAGTTTAAGTGTCACTGCTACATACTATTTACCACATTGTAAACGGAGACCCACCCCCAGCACTCAACCTAAACTGATCCGGGTCTGCATGCCCATATCTCAGCCAAAATCAGACTAGCCCTTATGGTCTGTAATCGGGCCGACTGTGGCTAAATGTGCTGTGTCTCAGTGCAAATCGGGCCAGATCTGCAAATCCAAAGCCTAGCCAAATCTGGCAACCATTACTGGGCCAGAGCTGGCTCACTTTTGGGGAGCCGCTGCCAGAACACAGCCGAGTGAGCCGACACTCAGCCGCAATTGGCCCGATTGCGCTGGCTACCTGGGTTGAATTTTATTTGAGAAGCTATTGGTAGCCAGTGCAAATTGATAAACAGCGGTGTGACATGCATTCTTTTTGGCTCATTAAAAATGTTAATGAAATTGAATTTAAAGCTTTGAATGAGGAAAGGAAACAAAATTATATTTCCCATAGTTATAATGTATTATAAGTATCATAACTTGCCATTGTTTAAGATCTGCACAATAACTTAGTACATATTTTTAGTTGTTATGTAAAATTACAAATACAAAGTCTTCATGAAAACATCCAAAAGGCTTTATAATGTGGTCTTGCTATTTATAAGTGGTGTTTGTCTGCTTTAAGTAAAGTAAATTCACTTTACTTAAAACAGACAAAGACCACTTATAAATAATAATAATATTGTTTTTTCTCAGACAGCCATAAAATCAGATATCAGATCAGATGAATGTGTACACATTTGCTTTGAAATATTTTTATTGTAATATCAGTATGATTATCAGTATGGTTATTTTGATGGTACCCTTTAGACAACTGTTGATGAGTAACTTTGCAACTACATGTCAACTAGCAGTTATTGGAGTATTAGTACTATGTCTGCTAAATACAGTGGGGAAAAAAAGTATTTAGTCAGCCACCAATTGTGCAAGTTCTCCCACTTAAAAAGATATAATTTTGTTTCTGGTGTCCTTTGACAGCTCTTTGGTCTTGGCCATGGTGGAGTTTGGAGTGTGACTGTTTGAGGTTGTGGACAGGTGTCTTTTATACTGATAAAGAGTTCAAACAGATGCCATTAATACAGGTAACGAGTGGAGGACAGAGGAGCCTCTTAAAGAAGAAGTTACAGGTCTGTGAGAGCCAGAAATTTTGCTTGTTTGTAGATGACCAAATACTTATTTTAGCGAGGAATTTACCAATTCATTCTTTAAAAATCCTACAATGTGATTTTCTGGATTTTTTTTTCTCATTTGGTCTCTCATAGTTGAGGTATACCTATGATGAAAATTACAGGCCTCTCTCATCTTTTTAAGTGGGAGAACTTGCACAATTGGTGGCTGACTAAATAGTTTTTTGCCCCACTGTATCTGCTAACACTTTATTTTGATGGTTCCCCAACAGACATTCAACTGACTATAAGCAACTTTGCAAGTATGTCAACTTATTCTACCAACCCTAACCTTAACCTAAATCTACTAATAATCTAAATGAGAGTTAGTTGTCATGTAGTTGCAACGTTTCTTATAGTCTAAGTCTTATATGGTCTTAGTCTTCAATAGACTAAGGGGACCATCAAAATAAAATGTGATGCAATAAAACACACACACACACACACACACACGCACGCATTGCATTTTTTTCTCATTTGAAAGTATTGCAACTGATCTTAAACTAGCTAACAGCAAAATTAACATTAACCTCACTGGAAACACTGAAAAACACTGAACCACTCCTAACCACACACAAGATGTAGTAAGATACTGTGCTCATCTTAAATCTAACAACTTACAGAACTACCACATTTTGCTATGAGTTTGATTGCATCATATAATAATTGCTGTTAATAGTGTTAATCGTCTGTTTGATTACGTCTTTAATTGACTTTTCCGTACATTTCTGCCATATGTACATTAACTGACAGTCACCACTGATAAACTTGAATTGAATTGAATTGAATTAAATAAACAATGTAATGATATGAGATAATCCATTATAAATTACAGTTTTTCTTGATTGCTAAAACACTATAAAACCATAATGCCATTTATCAAAAAGCACACCCATTTCCCTAAACTATAAACACTATTTCCCTGCTTTGACACAAGAGTCAGATTTGGTGAACTGTTACTGCAAAACTCTACACACAAATCCCTACATTTTTCAGTGCACAGTTTGAGCTCAATTAGCACACAATTACCAAAGTGGAAACACTAGGAGTCAAAATTTGTAAAATCAAAATATCAGCCTCTCCACAATTGATCGCATCCTCCGAAAGCACAGGTTCCGAATGAAACAGGCATACCACTGGCCTTTTGAAAGAAATTCTGACAGAGTCAAAGACCAACGTCTGGAATATGTTCAGGTTTGAGTTTGTACTGTAAATTGTATGAAATATTGTGTATTGTCACAGTAAAACTGTAAGCTACAAATAAGTACATGGTGGTCTGCCATTTGTACACTTTGTTTCAGGGTAGTCATGTGTTTACAGTAATGTGCTTTGCAGAGAATCTTTGAGATTGAAGTCCAGCCTGCTCCCTATGGGATTGTCTTTGTTGATGAGGCTGGGTTTAACCTGACCAAAAGAAGAAGGGGGAGGAACATAATTGGCCATCGGGAGGGAACGTCACTAATTGCGTGGCCATCAGCCAATGAGGGGTACTCCATCACCATGCCATGCTTGGACCTTATAACACTATGCTCCTCCTTGGTTCCCTTGATGGTCTAAGAGCGTGTGCTCCAGCTTGACCAGAGGGAGCCAGCACAACCAGTGCAGCCTTGCTACATTGTTGTTTGGGATGACGTCAGCTTCCATCACTCTGCTCTGGTTCATGACTGGTTTACCAATAACCCAAGGTTTTCAAACATCTTTCTGCCTGCATAATCTCCCTTTCCCGATAGAGGACGTTTTTTTCGGCATGGCGGTGGAAAGTATATGACCAAGAACCTTACATCCGTGTTCACCTCCTCCAGGCCATGGAAGAAGCCTGCCTGGATATTTCAGTTGATGTGTTGGATCAGGCATGCAAGAGTATTTTACCCCTGCTGCTTGGCGAGGACCAATATAGCCTGTGATGTTGACAAGGTTTTTTGTCCCTATCCCAGGCCAAAGACGGGATGCTCGGGCAGAATAATTATTTTTGCTGTTGTATGCTGTATTGTACTGTACTCTACAGTGCATACAATTAAGGAATAAAACATGTGCAAATGCATACATTTGTTGTGCCTTTTGTTGTGTTCATCATGTGAGAAGTAATTATTTTTGGGTGGGGGGAACACAAGCAACATTTATTACCGGTTTTTGTAGTATTTTTTTAATTAATCTCATCAGTGTGTAAGACTGTGTTGTAGTGTGTGTTTTTGAGGGTTTGTGTGTCATGTCTGGGAGCAAAGTTTGGTTTTTCAGCAAGATTGAGTTGTTTTTTGTCACAAAGTTGTCTACTGTGTCGGAGCGAAGGAGACGTAGGAGAATTCACCATGAACAGTCTTTATTTACAAAATAGAACCAAGGAACACACACGTAGGAACGGGGATCAACGTTCAAGACAGCATGCCAGACATTAGGAAACACAGGGTTAAAGTAAGAAGGAAACTAATGGGACACACCTGAGATCAATGGAACTAAACGGGGAACACCTGGAACAAATTATATTAATAAGGACAGGAACGGGAAGGACCAACTAAAGGCATAGGAGGAACACAGGGGAAGACCAGGACATGGAGCACATGGGGAACAAAACACAAGAGATAGAAACAAAGTCTGACAGTTTTGAGTTGAGAGCTTCATTTTGACCTGAATATAGGAAGTTTGGGGAATTGAGTTAGAAGTTATGGATTTGTGTTTAGAGTTTTGCAAAAAAGAGGCATAATTTCAAGAAATGTGTTTAAACAATTGAGAAAAACTGTAAGTGGATTTAATATGCTATTAATTGTGTGTTATAAATAATCATATTCTTAAAAGTTATAACCACAAATGCGTAAGTAATACAATGTATTATAATTGTTGTTATCATTATTTATGAGATGATACAACATATACGTTTTTTTTATAATGCATTATGCATTCATTAAAATGCCTTAAGAATACCCTTATAAAATATTATAAATACGGGCTTCATAGAAAATGTTACCCAAAATGCAAGTCATTATACACAAATTATAGCTGATTTGTGAAAGAATCATTCTTTGAATCAGATCCTCTCAATGAATCGGCTGATCCAGTTCACAAAATGGAGCTGAAAAACTTGTTAAAAAATGATCCTGTCAGAAACAACCTGCTGAAGTGGAATTTTTTCTTTAGAGAACAACAAATTAAAATAAAGCTTTCACATGGCTTCAGACTTGGAATATAATGTACAAATATTATTTTATGGAGCATCTGTTTTTTTTTTTGGCTATTACTGAAATACTTTGCATCATCACATTGTAGAATTGTTCCTCTCAACTGGTTAGGCTGATGGATCACACTTTCCCTACACAGCTTCACTGATCGCCTCTCACTGTTTAAGGAGCTGCAGTGGTGGACTGGGATCTGCCCTATCTGAAAGCATGGTCAAGGTCACGACTTCCTGTTTAACCCTACTGACCTCACCACCTCAAAATATCCCTCCAGTTAGTAACCGCACTGCAAGTTCACTGCCTGAGGCACTTACTCTCTCTCACATGCACCCAACATTTTGCATAAGTTTTAATTTGGCTCTGAACAATTGAATAATTTCACCTAATATGGACAACACACCAAAGGGTGGCCTCGTAAAAACAATAAATAAATAAATACCTTAATAAATAACTCTTGTGGAATGAGAACGGTATTGAAACCTTGCAGGCAGAACTGGTACTAACAAATCAGAGGTCTGACGTCGTCTAATGATCCAGTTATGTAATAATATTGCTGTAATGGCACAGTACATGCTTCATAAATTACAAAGCCACCAAAGCTGCTTCTGAATGGTATTTGCATGCTCACCACCCATAACATAAATTTACATACAGAATAGTGACTGGAATTGAAAATCAACTTTGATCCACCCTACTAATGAACAATTATAAACCTGGTGCTCTCAGGCCCTGATTTGCATTCTAAGAGCCAGGCAAAAATGTTACTGCGAAGCATTTATCTCCTTCTGCAGAGAGAGCTTGTAATTCTTGACAGCCGGGTCAAAGTTTCTGTTTAATCTAGTTCGTAATTTTTTTAAATCTGCTGATCAAGTGAATTTTAATAGAATAAAATACAGTATGATTGAAGGAAACACTAAAAGAAGATACCTACTTTAGGAAACACATGTCTCAGATTTTGAGTTATAGCATGTCGGGTGGACTGAGGAATGCACGTAACGCTGTATTTGTTGGAAAATGGTCTGTGCACGGCACCATCAAAGCCCTGCCATAAGGCCAGGTGCTTCTGAGGTGAAGTATAAGCCCCAGGGTATTATGTTTTACCCCTGCATATCAAAATGCCACATGCTGGGTCCGACTTATCTTCAGTTAAGCATGAAACTTCGTAAAGTATCCACACATCCTTAGATTTGGGATGTCTGAGCTGTGTCTTGAAGATTGGACATTATTTAGATGTCTTTTAGTCTAATATAGAACTTTATTTTTCTACCCCCAAAAAACTGACCAACTTTATATTAAGTGTCCTTAACTACTATGTACTTACATTTAAATTAATCATTTGATACAATGCACTTATTGACATGTTTTTATACTGTAATTATATAAAAAATATCATCCTGTAATTGCATCTGCTATTAATTTCTATAGTTACATCTAGAACTACACTGTTGACCCTACCTCTACCCCTTAAACCTAACCAGACCACCACACCTGCCCATAACCTTACCCATATCCCACCTCAATAGCAGCAAAAGTGTTTTGCAATTCAACTTGAACACAACAGGTACATTGTACCTATAATTCATTATTTTATTGAGTACATAGTATTTAAAGACACTTAATATAAAGTGGGACCATTTTATTTATGTTTTTACTTATGAGGTGGTAATAGGCATCAGTAGTCTTAAAAAATCACAGCACTATATATAACAATACAAAAACAACTTAATGTAAATAATAATAATAATAATTATTATTATTATTATTATTATTAAGGTGGGCTTCCATAGTCTTAAAAAAGCAATAAAAAAATAATCCTTTTGAATATTAATATAATTTATCAGTTTAATATTAGTGATAAAAGAATACACGCACACACACATTTTTACCATATATGGCCTTTTCCAACCACCATTACACCTTTAAAATGCATTCAATGGTGAATAATGATTAAAAGAAGAGTTGCTGAGCAAGTGCTTTTACAAATATTACTGTGAAAGTGAGATTTGTTTTGGTAACCTCTTTCAATAAAACACTCGAGGTGTCGTTTCTGGCATTCACTTACCTCCAATGGCTCATGTGCTGCGAGGTGTCTTCCCTCCTCCATCGATCAATACTTACAAATGCCAGCATCCCCCTGACTAATGTGTTTGTGTAATAATATCTGTATCACACACAAAGCTGTTTGTCACAGACACACACAGATGCACGCAAACACACAGACATGCAGTAAAGCAATAAATTAATCAGGAGATTAAGTGGAAAAAAGCCATTGATTTTTTGTTGTGTGCAAATAGGCATGAGAGGCGAGGAGCACTGGGGTGGAACAAGCTACAGCTGTGTGTGTGTGTGTGTGTGCGCGTGCGTGTGTGTGAATGCACATGCTTGAACAGGGAGTGAAATGCTTCTAGCTATAGTTACCAATATTTTTATGTACTGCTGGTTTTCACATAAAAACATTCTTTACAATTGAACTAATCGAATCAAAGTCACCTCATATAGGGTTTAATATACAGAATCTTCATATGGAGGATTTGGATCAAACATACTGTACTGACTCATGTAAACACATCTTAATCATGATTTAAGATGACGTAAAGCTGAGTGTAAATTAAGCTTCTGCGGCTAATGAAGTTTGTTTAATAGCTTCTGTTCCTTCTCCACCAAGGACTGATGTTGGGAAAAGGAGGGACTTGATTTCTTTGCCAACTGGCTCATGTTCCATAGGAAAGCCAGCCAGCATCATCCCAGCGTGATACAGCCTGGCCTGACAGCACGTCATACATCCTGCAGACACCCCACTCGCCCCTTTACAACAGGAATCCACAGGTCCTGCTGCACTGCTAGGAACCAGGCCAAAGACCCTGATTACACCCGGTATTAAGATCCATTTTGCACGATATGATCACAAGTAGCTAAATACAGAGGCTGTTCACACAGTAAAAGTGTGGTCACATCTGTGAAACTTCAGTGACATTTTGCAGGTAAACCAGTATGTTGGATGAAGCACCACTCACACAGAAGTAACTTTCAAACCAAACAGCTTTCTGTTGGTCAAAATGGCAAAATCATTTGACCAACTTGAATGCCTTGCGAAATCTGTGCGGGGGAAATCTTTCACTCTCACCTGAAATTCTTGTCTGACATATGGAACCGTTTCTGCCATGAAATAATAAAAAAAAATGGTAAAAGGTAACTGCAAATTTACAATTCTGAATTTTTTCGAATTCTGATAGATGTTATCACACGGTGCGAGATATAATCTCTAAACTGTGAGAATAAAAGTCTGAATTGGGAGTCTGAATTCCGTGGCGGAAAAAAACAAAAACAAATCCCCATGTAAACTCTTTAGAATACTGTGTTTACATTCGCAATTCTGACTTTTTCTGACCTCAGAATTCACAGAACATCGATGTCACGGTACGCTGTTGGAAGGAGTATGAGGGAAACGAGGAGTACAATCAAAAGTCTTTAATCCAAGGAACACAAGGTCAATCCACACAAAGGGCACTGGCACAAACCAACTAGTAATACACATACTTCTTGATATCTGTAACTTAATTCTTACATGTTAAAATTACATTTTCACTAGTAAAAATTGTTATTTAAGATATCATGAATTCCTTTTTGGATATGTGCATAATCAGGGTATCTTCCGTCCAATCAATTTTTGTTTTAATACATGAACATTTTAACTAGTAAAAATTGAATTGTTGATATCAAGAATTCATATCCTGAGAATGAATAAAAGTCAAAAGGGCTTGCCATACAAACACACGTACACAACGAGTAGACCTGAAAGAGATGGACAGCACAGACTGGGACTTAAATACAGGGGATGATTGGGGAAACACAGGTGCATGGGATGACTAATCAAACTAACTAACAAAACAAGGACAGGAACATGACCAAATAAGGGAACAGAAACACGGGCAAAACATGACACAGACAGTCCATGATCCTGACAATCGGTAAATGTGATCGAACCATACTTTGCGAGACACAGCACAGCAGAATGCAACAGAACGCAACAAGTCATAAAAATGTGGTAAATGCAAAAGATGTGGAAAAAGCAGAGACACGTGGCACAGTGGTCAACGACATCTGTCTTGTGCACGTTTACATAGAAAAATTAAAAAGCAGCACAATGGAACATAAAAACACAGTACAAAACGTTTTGTGATTTTAGCAAACCCCATTCGGATGGATGCTAATCCTTGACATGTCAGGGCAGCAGCAAAGGACCACCTACTCAATCATCCACTGCATTTAAAAAGGGTTTTAACTCCCGAGATTAGGCCTATGTGCTGCTGTAAAACAAATTAACCGTACTACATAAACCTTACAAGACTTCACAAAGCTTCCTTAGTAGTATGTCGGCACATGCAGCAATACAGATCATCCTGCAAGATGTAGTTTATGATTATGAGAAATTAAGCAAATGTAACCATTATAAAACCTTCGGCATAAGTTCCTAATAGGTTATCACACAAAAACGTCCCCGAAATTCTGCTGAAATTTTTGGTGCTTTTTTTGTGAATTTTCTTACTCGACAACTTGTGATGGACCACCTGAGATGGACCTTAATATCTGGTGTAAATGAGCCCAATGTCTGCGGCTTGTTTCTTTCTGTAATCTAGCAAAGTATAACAGTACAACATCAAAATGCAACAATACAAATCTGATTCTGCATTTCTGCGTCATAGCAATAGCTTTACCATACAGGTCACCATGTCATTCGTGTGAGTACAGCCTTGAATCTATTTGGAGGTCTGATATACTAAAGCAAAATCCCACAATGCATTCACACTCAATGCCGGCCGACTCCCGGATCCACACGCCTCTGAATGTGAAACGCTCACTCGTTCAGGCTCTGTATGGTTTACCCTCCACATCCTGATGGTTTGCCCTCTCCATCACTCCACATATTTATTTGCCGCATACATTTCCATGCCTTCACTTGCAGAGGCCACTGGCAGTGGAGATGGGGAAGGGGGCAAAGTGGAGTGAACAAGTGACTTAAACAGTTCCTTCTGTATACCATTCACCTTCACTGACCGCCACAGAACACACACGCACACACTTGCTTCCATTCCTGACCTTACAAAGCCATCACTGTTGAGGGCAAAGGTAAAGCAGATGCAATCGTCTCATTGCTATTCTCTCAACAAAAGAGTGCGGATGAATAAACAGCGTCCATCAGGCGGCCGGAATATAGCCGAGTGAATGAGGTGTTTGGGAAGGGGTCAGGGAGAGGTGACTGTAACCATGTCAGAACCACAAGCAAGGCCATTGGTAGTCAGCAGTCAACAACAGGTGGACAGATGGTACAATTGGCCTGAGACCCCGACAACGGAAACTTTTTGATGCTATTTTTTTTTACAATGACTTACGATGACTGCATCTTTTAGCATTTTCTACTTGCGTTCTGAAAGGATTCAGTTCTTCTGAGGCAATCACTGTCTCTTGTTTTATCTTTAACGGTCTTTCATTCTGTGTGCAGTCTTTCTTACATAAACACACACCTGTGCACTTCCTCCCTTTCTGCCTTGAGCGATTCAGTCTCTCTCTGACAGGAGCAACGGAAGTGCAGTGCTTGAGACAGCAGATGGTTGCTTACCTCACTTGACTCATGCACCTGCCTTATGAAATAATCATAGTAATCATGCGTACGTTTGACAAATGAAACATTTAATCATCTAAAAGATTAGAATCCACGCACAGACCATACGTAAAACTCCATTCGCATGCGATACTTAAAAATTAAACACATTTATTCTGTTAACTGAGCCATCAATTATTTAGTGAATGTTTCAATTACATGCTTTGCCATGTATCGTTGTTCTCACAGAGAGAAAAGTGGGGTCCAAACTATTTAAAAAACAATGGAGTACAGATATGGACCGGTTTAGTGACAAAGGAGACTTGGAGGATGTGTTTTAGCATGCGTGTGTGAGTGTGTGTTTGTGTGTGTATGCAGCACCTGGGCTGTGGTGCTACCTGCAGCAGAATCCTGATTGGGTTTTGTTAAATAATGCATGGCTCTGAGGACAGGCCTTTGATAAAGTGTAGCACAAGAGCCCATGCATAAACAGCCACCATATGCAGAGGAAATTGATGGAGGAGATAAACTCCTCTCTCTGTGTGTGTGTAAGTGCCAGTCTGTGTGAGTATTTAACTGTATAAAGGGTGAATTTTTATGTGCTGGTTTGCATGGGCATCCTACTACATATTATCATACAGGCCTACAAAAAAGTACTTTGGTGGTATCATGGTAACACATCAAATACTTTGATATGTACCATGAAACTGAACAATTAAAATATTCATATTTACATTAGACTCATAATGAAAAAATCCTATAATTATGATAAATCAAATAGAGTAAATGCAGTAATATTGTGAAAAATTATTACAATTTCAAATAATTCTTTTTTTATTAGAAAATGTTCTTAAAATGTCATTTATTACTGTCATGGCAAAGCTGAATTTTCAGCAGCTATTACTCTAGTCATCAGAGTCGCATGATCCTTCAATCAAATCAATCTAATGTGCTGATTTGGTGCTCAAGAAACATTTCTTATTATTATCAATGCTGAAAACATTTGTTCTGCTTAATTGTTTTGTGGAAATCGTGATACACCATTCAAAGGATTGAAGTAAGTAAGATTTAAAGAAAGAAAGAAAGATTTAAAGAAAGAAAGAAAGAAAGAAAGAAAGAAAGAAAGAAAGAAAGAAAGAAAGAAAGAAACAAGCAAACACTTTGATTTAGCAAGGACACATTAAAAGTGGCAGTAAAAACTTTTTTTTTAAGTATAAACATTTATAAAAAAATTCTATTTTAAATTAATGCTGTTTTAAACTTTCCATTTATCAAAAAATCATATTACAGTTTTCACAAAAATATTAAGCAGCAAAAACTGTTTTCAGCACTGATAAAATAAAAACTCTTATTAATAATTGAGAACCAATAATAACTGATAAAAATTGAGCACATTAGAGCATTTCTGAAGGATCATGTGACACTGAAGACTGGAGTCATGGCTGCTGAAAATTCAGCTTTGATAACACAGAAATAAATTATATTTTAAAATACATTCAAATAGAAAAATTAAGAATTTTGTAAAATTTTGTAAAAAAAAAAAAAAAAAAAAGAGGCGCAAAAAGCAAAA
>NW_015505407.1:745770-747157 GCF_001515645.1 Sinocyclocheilus grahami
AAAATTAAAAATTTTTTAAAAATTTGAAAAAAAAAAAAAAAAAAAAAAAGTGGCCCAAAAAGCCACAGAAGTCAACCAAAGAGTAGCACCATGGTAATTATTTCTGGTACTTTAGTTGCTAGTTTACTTGTTAGTAAGATACATGCCCCCTTGTGAATTTAACATATAACGTATAAAAACAATACCCTCAAGAGTTTTGTCTGCATTATGAATACAGTGTATGTTTTTAATAACATACTGTCGATAACAGCATAATCCTTAGCACATTTATACGTCCTATGATGCTATTCAGTATATCTATTTGTGTGTGAATGTGTGTTTGTGTGTAGCTTTGAGCTGGTCTGTGTAACTGTAGTGGGTCAAGGGGCTGTCGTTGGGGTCAAGGACTGCTTTGTACAAAGATGCAGTGCTTTCTGTGGATCTGAAGAAAGAGCCGCTATCATCATAAACAGCCTGCGTATGGAGATACATGCAAACTAGCCTCTATCTTAGTCCGCCCACCTTATCACAGAACAGTGTCACCCTGATCTCATCAGCGCTCATTCTTCCTGTTTTAATCTTTTTTTTTCTGCCTTATAGTCTGTCAGTCCATCCCTGATCTTTCTTTCTTTTTGTATTTAGCTCTTTAATTTTTCTTTCTGGGATTTTGTTTACTCGCATTAAGTTATTGATTCAGAACCTTAAGCATCTTTCTTTTAGCCCAAGTCTATCAGTCTCATTACCCACAATGCACCCCTGGACCTACTCTATTTTTCTTTCCTGCCGTTTAACCGATACATACCCCAACCATAAACAATAAAAATATACTGGGGGAAAAACAAACTCTTTTGTGTGTGTGTGTGTGTGTGTGTGAATCTTCAGCTTTAATTTACTTAGTCCATTAATATTTCAACTTTCCCCTTCTCTCCCTTTTTTCTTCGGGTGGAGACAGTGGTGGTGGGTGTGCTAAACCGTCACACCCTTGTTGTTTCGAAAGGCATAAATATTTCAGCCTGCTTTATTGGAGACCCTTGTTTCACATCCCAAAACTCGGTGGCACACAACAACACAGACTGTCACACATTACCTCTTTGCTTTATTTTTCTTCCTCTGTCTCTGTTCTAAATGATCATCTTTTGCACCCTCTTTTCTTTGAAAAGACACTTTTAATGACCTCACTAGCCTTATTTGTCTACTGATTTTTAATTTATGTAACATCCTGTGCTGGAAATGACATATTTCACACAATGAAATCATTTTTCCACACTTTTTGCAAAATTTAACAAAATTAGAGCCTGCATGGAAATGATGCACACACACACACACACACACACACACACACACACGTTGGTTTTTACTCTACACACCGTATTATGTGTGTGTGTGTGTATGTATATATATATATATA
>NW_015505407.1:747305-758823 GCF_001515645.1 Sinocyclocheilus grahami
TATATATATAAATATATATATGCAATGTTTTAATGGTTTAAGATTAAAAGTCTGTCTGGAACAAAAACACATACATAAAAGGCATTGGTAATACTTTATGATAAGGTCCCATCAGTTAACGTTAGATAATGTATTAATGAAATTTAAGTAACAATGAGCAATACATTTGTTACATTTTTATTAACCTTTTTTAACATTAGTTAATAAAAAAATACAACTTTTAATTGTTAATTCAAGTAAGCTCAGGTCCATTACATAATATTAACAGATACAACTTTTGATATCAATAATGTATTAGTAAATGTTTAAATTAACAATAACTAAGATGAATTTTTTTTTATTGCATTTGTCATTGTTAACTAATGTTAACAAATGGAACCTTATTGTAAAGTGTTACCAAAGCATTTGAAAAATAGCAAATAAATGATGAAGGCCTGGTAAAAAGTTATACCAAGACAGTTTTAACATGCCCTTTAAAAAAAATAAGTTTAAATAAAAATGGACCCCTAAATTATTTATTTATTTAATAAAAATGGACCCCTAAGACATTAGAAGTTAGAAGTCTATTTTTTGCAGGTCATATTAAAGGACACATGCACGTTTTCATCTGTAGAGTCCCAGCAGAGCTTTCCTTATTCAAATTGCCAATCTACTCTCCTCTCTGCTGAGTATTTACTCTAATAGACCTCCAATGAGGCGTTGGGAGTGAAGCATCAAACACAAGTTCATTAACCTACCGCTTTTCTGAAGCATCTTTCTTTTTCCCTCACCTTGGTAATGCGCTCTTCCTGCCTGCCTCAGACATTAACGTTTGCTCTGATGTGTGTGGATGCGATTTCATGATTGTGTGTGTGTTTGTGTCTTAGTTACATCTTACCATCACAGTGTCTTGGCACGCATACGACCCCCCACATGGTGCATAAAAGTGAGGACGTTATAGGTGATCTTCGACAGGCAAATGGGAGCTACGAAGGAGCCTTTGACGAGACAAAATATACTGCCAAACTCAACACACACATGCACACACTCCCAGGAGGAGGGAAAACACAGAGCAATAAGCAATTTGAAAAGTTGGAATTGGATTTTGCAGAGAAGGAGGAGGCTGTCGAAGGCTCTTTTCTCACAGGCCAGTGCCCGACGGAGCACATGCGCACATACGAACCTGACGGGATGCCATATTGTCTCCTGGGCACTTAACCACCCCTGAAATTTTTTTAAATGCAAAGTGGGTTGTTTTTGCCCACTGACCCAATCACCTCGGCCCAATTCCAACATGGCCCCGCCCTTCCCTGGACTCCCCCGCCCCGTTCGCAGAGGACTCTCTTCTCATTTGCCTGTTCATTTAAAAACACCAAATGCCCACTGAGATCCAATATGGGGCAGAGGCAGGGGGCTCGAGCGGGCCCGCAGTGGGGTAGAGCCGTGAAAGAGATGGGGGGGGGAAGAACAGAACATCCTGGCAGAGAGGAAAAGAAAATAAGGGAGAGAGGTGGGGGATGACCAGGCATCATGAGGAAACATCTTCAGATGTCTATCTCTCACCATCTCTCGCTTCACCTCCCTCATCCAGCTTTCAGGCTGGTGGGTGGCGGGTTGATTAGGTTGAGCTGCCCTCTTTGCTCCATGTATCCTATACATGAACGAACCATTCTTACCTCCTCTGTCTTTCTCTTTATAGATGGGAATATTATTAAAAGACACATTTTCCCACAAAATTGGGGCACAAGGTCAGATAAAGTCCATTCTACACGTTGCTAAAAACACATTAAAAAGGCCAAACAACGATTTAAAATGAAAAAAAGGGTAGCTTAGTTCTGATCAGAGTGTCTGGAGTTACAGTAGGTGGTGTAAAAAGTACTGAGAAATTAAGCTTTAAGTGAAATTACTGGGTCAAGTCCAAAAAAATCTAGTCCAAAAAATACTTGAATGAAAGTACAAGAGTTTACAATTTTAACAATATTTAAATATACACATTTACTATTAAATATTTAATAGTTCTTGCAGTCGAGAAACAGTGGAATTCTTTCATTAAAGTAACGAAGGCACAAATATTGCAAAGGCACAAATATTGCAGTGACCTGTTTAATTGCAAGTATAACAACAAATAACATACTGTTTTAAAATATATATAATGCACTGTGTTACAAATTCAGTATTGGTTTCAGTGATTTGGTTTAAAAAAATTATTTTGGTGCATCACTATTACCCAATTATCACTAATATTCCTGAAATAAAAAAATTAAAAAACTCAGAAAGATGTGATGAATTGTTTTTGCGAATATGATTCAACTTTTCCCTATGGCCAAGTGTTAAAAAAGCAAACAAAAATCGCAATACACTGCAATATTTGTAATATTAAATGGCAATACTTGTAAAATCACACTTCTTAAAAATGGCAATACCTGATCCGGAAAACAAAGACTTCCAGCTAATCCATAAAATGTATTGTTATATGCAAACAGAATTGCTGCGACAAAATTTAGCATGTCTTTCCGAATTAACAGTATGAATCTGGTAGCTTCTGTGAGGACTACACTCATCCCACTAGCTTGATTTAACGTTCTTTAACACCTGAAACATGCTTGTGTTTTCTCATTCTTCCTCTTTCTCTCTCTCATCACAGACACACGCACACGCAGATTATTAGGGCTGCTTTCTTCCACATTACAAACAAAATCAAAGTGGAGCTTTCCCTCCTCCTTCTCCTTCCTTTATGAGCTGAAAAGTAATGTTTGTTCACAGACCTCTTGATTTTAAACACTTCAAGCGGCTGGTGACAATGAGGTTAGTTGCAGTCCTCTTAAAACGCAATAATCTCCATATGAAAAAGAAATGCATTGTAAAACGACTCCCTCCATACATTAAAAGTAAGATGTTTAAGGTTAGTGCCATCTTTTGAAGACTTAGTTGCTAACAAACTGCCAACATATGTTGCATAAGTCTCTGTGGCTAGTCCATGCAGAAATGCAGCAGTTAGCACAAAAGGGCATCCCATAGTGATGAGCATATGCAAAAATCACTACCACATAATAGCCTCTATATCCTTAGGATATTGAGAGTGAGCCACCAGTGAATACAAAAGGAGTTGCCCTACCACTGGCAAACCTTGCGGTCATGTGGCCTCGCTAATGCTAGCATCAGGGCTTACGGCGCGATGCTTGGAATACCTGTACCCCAGGAGAGATAAGCGAGAGCCGTGTTCAATCTGCCGCTAAGCCAAGTATCCCCAGTGAGATGGCTCACCTATTGTCTATGCTCCTTATCATAATGTAGGCCATGTTGTCTTCCCTATTTAGCACCGACCATTCAATTAGCCCCCATTTCCATAGTAATTGAGGCAGGCGTTGGAAGGGTCAGCCATGACAAGGGGATGAGAAGTGCCCGACAAGACTTTTTTTAAAGGGCTCTGACAGAGCTGGCATGCAGGCAGGGTCTTTAATGGTGTCTTTCTCTTTAGCAGTTGTTAGTCTTGTTCTGAACACTAGCGTAGCAGTTGTTAGCTATTTTTAAGCACTAGGTTCTACTTGTCAGGTGATCTTATTTTTGGATCGTACGATTCAGGCGTTAAGAAGGCAAAGTATATTTGTTGAATGTTAAAGTTTGAGCTACAGAAGCTGTAATGTGCTAAGAATACATGTACATGCTAGCACCTTTGCTAGTAGATCTTGACTGTAACAATGAATGTTCTGCTTTTTCTCATTCATTAGATTCAATTGACTGCTTACTTGAGGACATCAAAAAGTCCTTTTTTGAAATTTGAGTTTTGGAAAATATTTACTTTTGGAGAGTGAGAAGAAAATGAGGGAAGCAAAAGACACAAAAGCAATTAAGTCCATATATTATATCCCTGAGCTACCAAATTCTTCATTCATATGGGATCTTAAAAGGAATATTCACCATAAATTAAAACTTTCATCATTTACTTGTATGTTTGTAAAAAGCTGTACAACTGCCATGAGAGAGTTTTGTGTGAGGAATAGACTGCTTAAATGGACTGCTACAGAGTGCTTAAATGGATTGTTCACCACAAAACTGTCATCATTTAGTCACCCTTTGTTGTTTCAAAACTGTACAACTTTCCCTTCATAAGAAAAGATAGTTTAGAAGTTCACCAAATCTGTTTGGTTGTCAACATTCTTCAAAATATCTGCGTTTGTTAAAGCATTTTTAAAGGTGAGTCAGTGATGATGAGCTACTGTATCCCTTTGAATATTGGCATATTCACATTTTGTGCATCATGACCAGTCACAAGAACAATGACATGTGGCATCACTGAGGTCAAACCTGATGTGAGATGTATTGGCATGTGATATGCATTTTGTATTTACTTGCATTATCTTTGTGTAATATTTAAATTTGTTTGATGATCTGAAACATTCAAGTGTGACAAACATGCAAAAAATAAGAAATCAGGAAGGGGGCCAACACTTTTTCACACCACTGTATACTCACATGAAAATTTTATTTAAGTGTTGTGTTCTTCAATTTTGGCCTTTATATCAAACAAAACTAACATATGACTTCAGAATAGCAGCGTGCAGACTACATATATAGTGTCTATATACAGTATATCTTAATACCTGAGTCTCTTTCATTGTATGAAAAAGAGCAGCCTCTACGGTCAACTAAAGTACTTCTTTTTTTGTTCCACAGAAGAAAGAAAGACAAAGGGGTTTGAAACAACATGAGGGTGAGGAAATGGTGACAGAATTATTCCTTTAAAAAATCATGGTACATCCATGGTGTGGGACTTAAGACTGACAGATCAGTCAGTCAATGTAAAATCCCATATTAAACACAAGCCTGTCACATACATCCAATGTCTTCTCTCTTTTTTTCTCATTTAACTGTCTCTGTCACTTTCTCAACCTGTCTTTCTGCCTCTTTCTCTCTCTTTCAGAGAAAGTGTCACGCTGTCATTACTAGAACTTTGTTTCACTGTCTTTCTCCGTCTCTTTCTCTGTCGTTCACTCTCTGTCTGTATCTACCTCTCTGTCAGAGATGGTGCCAATAACACTGGCAGTCAGTGCCAAGCTCTTATGTAGTTCAATGTACACCACCCCTGTCTGGCACGAAGTACAACTGAAAGAGAGAGGGAGGAGGAGACAAATAGAGAGGAAAGGAAACAGGGGATTGCATGCAGATGCAAGGCCCTTCTCGTTTACAAATATGCAAATAGTGTTGCCTTTGTGATATGCAAATGAGAGATTACAGACTGCTAATTAGGGTCAAAAGAACTGTTCACGTCAATTAGGGTGAATAAAAAATGATACAGCGATCGGCTGGCTCTCTTCACTCCCACCCCTCCACCTCCAACCCTTGCCGCTCACCCCTGCCATGATATCCTTCCCTTTTGTCTTAAAAACAGGAACAAAAATGAGGACCAATAAAAGAGACATTAACACAGGGGGCAGCGAGTATATGCATTCAATAGGCAATCTTTTATAAGATCAGTCCAGCTGCACCTCTATAGAGAGCCTCCTCCACCCTCTTCCCTCTCCTCCTCCCTGCTATGTACCTGTCGGACGTGGCTGCAGGAAGAGCGAGGCCTGGATTTGCATTCTAATGACCCTCTCCACCATCTTCCACTCCCTTTGCCTGGTCCCTGAGAGGCGGCCCCTTGCATCACCCAGAGATCAATTAGAGCAGTTCCACCGCCTGCCGCTGCTTGTGCCGACCTCCTCACTCCCCTCGCTCATCATGCTCTCCCTTCCCTCCCTTTCTGTTCTCTTCTGCCCTCTTGTTCCCTTAACATCCATCCATCCCTCTCTGGGATATATTGCTGCTCACTTGCTTCCCTCGCTTCACCGATGCCCCACCCAGTCTTCTTGCTCTCTCCTTTTCTATTACACTCAAATGTTTTCTCTGTTGTTCCTCAAGCAGGTGAGCTGCCATGCTGTCTACTGCCCACATAAGCAAGATCAATCTGAAGTGGAACCTCATGGAATGTTCTACATACCCAACCACTGCAAACTGTATTCACTGTGTCAAGCATTGAGGAAAATTGTGTCATAAAAGATTTCAAACGAAAAGCGTTGACATGTTGCTATGCAAATGACTACAGTTTTTCCTAATCCTGGTTTTGAGATATTGCCAAAACTGCACATTTTGTATGTTTCTCTTATTTAACACATCGCCGCCTTGGAATTATAAGGTTCTATCTGAATTCTGAGCGGTTTTGAGATGTTGAGCTTCAAAGATTTTGTATTCTATATAGCACAAGTGATATGGGGAACAAGTCTCTTTCATGCATGAAAATGACAGAGACCTTAAATGTATTCTAAATGTACAATATCAAAATCCTCTCAAATTTGTAAATGGGGATTTTTGGAACAGGTCAAATGCATACAGAACCTTCTAATTCTAAAAAGTCATTTTCCGCTTGGAATTATAAGGTTCTATCTTGCAAAACATTAATTGAAGCAACAATTTTCAATTAATACATTAAATATATTAAAATGGAAAATAGAAAACAGCTATTTTAAACAGTAATAAAATCTCACAATATGACTGTTTTACTGTATTTTTGATCAAATAAATGCAGCCTTGGTAAGCATAAGGACTTCTTTCAAAAACGTTTTAACAACTGTACCGTACACACACACACATAGTAGACTATACACACTGTATAAATAGTGTACCTATGTTGCTTCAAATTGCTGATCACCAGGTTTTAGGACAGACCATTTGTCTCTCCCTCACATCCTAGATCTTTTTAAGCTGACTGTTCTGTCAATGCCCTCTCCTCTGATATCCTCTGGAGAGTGCTGAGAGCGGGAGGGTAACCCCATTCAGTATTGTCAGCAGGTCTGCAGAGCCACAGCTGGATTCTTCCTGCAACCCTCCAGCCTGCAAATGTGTCCTCCTTCCTGGCTCATCCTCTGCCAATCACAGGGCCAGCCAACCAGAGGATGAGCGGCAGATCTGGGCTTTACATAGATTTCTGATGCCATTGATCCAGCCGGTCAGTTTAAAAAACCAGAAACCCCTCTCAGTCCAGCAGTCCCAGTGTGCAATGCAAATTTTCAATGTTTTTAAATGCACAGTTGTGACAATTCATGACAGTTAAAGAAAAAAAAATCTAAATGGCCAGATTGTAAAAGACAGGTGGTACAGAAAGACGTGGGAAGAGAGGGCGAGGGAAAATGGGGTGAGTGAAGGACAGATTAAAAGGTCAGGGCACAGAGCAGTCTGGTCTGTGTTTGCTCCCTCTCTCTCTGTCTCAGGTGCAATCATTATGGAGGTCTGGGCCGCGGATGTGGAGGTCTGCTGTGGAGCAGCTTCCATTAACAGAGTCCCAACACTCCAGCACTGAGTAGCTCTCAATTACTGTCTCCCTGCCAGCGTCAACTCCAGACACACTGTCACCCTGGAGAAAGAGAGAAACCAACAGAAAGCGGGATTATATGTATAACAACGGCTCTAGATTGACTCAGACAGGCAGTATGGCTACCCGCTCAATTGGATCCACAAACAAATGAACCAGTGTTAACACACTGTAGATATGCACAACAAATATTTTTGAGAAGGATGGTATTATTATACCCACAGGCATGTACAGTGACATCAAACAGAAAGATAAAGAAAATGAACACATGAAAATATAAATTCTGTCATCATTTACTCACCCCCATATCATTCCAAAACTGTATTATTTTCCTGTAGAAGACACGTTAGGCACAATGCACTGGCACTCTTTTCTGTAAACTTAAAATGAATGAAAAATTGAGCTTTTAAGTTTTAAAAAACATCATGAAAGTATTATATTAGACTATTAAAAAAATTCTAAAGTCATACAATTGCTTTGTGTAAGGAAAAGACTGAACTTTAAGTTGTTATTTGCTGAAAATATTGACATAAGAAAAGTGCAATATTTGATGTGCATGAATCATTATTTTGATTCACATCTTCTCAATAAATTGATTGATGCAGTTCACAAAATTAATGATTGAAAATCTGAAAAGGTATCATATGACTTCAAAATAATTAAAATAGAGCACAAATGTCATTTAGATCAGTTTTATAATACTTCTATGGTGCTTTTGCAACCTCTTTTAAGCTTAAAAGCTCAAGTTCTCCATTCATTACAACTGTAGGGAAAATATAATACATGCCTCATTTAGGGAAAAAATGGAAGAATAAATGTCATGAGAGTGAATAAACAATGCTAAAATTTAATTTTTGGGTGAACTATTCCTTTACATTTCTTCACAATAAGACACAATATAGTGCTAAACAGATTTGTAATCTCTCAAAAAACAAACAAACAAAAGGCCTATATTTTCGATATATGCATAGTTTTTTTTACAATCTATGAACTAAATATGATGCATATTTGTCATACATAAATTCAACAGGTAAGATTTCTCCATTTTAAAAAAATGGCACAGTTTATTGTAAACCATTTGCATCTATTTTATTTTATTTAAACAATCATATTTAATTAGTTAAAAACTATTTACATGGTTAAAATATGGCTAGTTGTGGAACAAACAATCACTTAGTTCAAATTAAAAAGAGTGAAAGAAATTTTAAGAAATTTATTGATGATAAATATACAGTATATAACTTGGCTATTGTGTATTTAAAACATTAAGTTTATCGCTACTATTAACACTGTAGAATTGAGTTTACAAAAACTATAGAGGACTAAAGAACTGGAGAGTATCTCAACCACTGGCCAACTGGATGAAGAATGAACAAAATCATTCTTCATCCAACTGCGATGGATCAGACAGATTAGCCTCTAAGTTGTGAATTTTCCCCTTAGACTCAATGACCCCCATGGCTAAGGATTTGGGCCTGAAAGGGGCCATGATGGGGGTGTCGGGGTGTCACCGTGAGGATTAATGCTTCCTCACCCCGACACACACACACACATGTACACACAAAAATGCACAGATTTCTCCCTCTTCCTAATGATCTGTGAACCTCGGCTCTTCTCCTGCTTCCCAGCACCTGTCAATCAAAGTCCAGATGGAAAAAGGAGGTTTTGGGGTTAAGGAGGTGGAGGAGGGCAGGCTGGGAGGGTGAGGGAGGGGGGTATGTGTGTCTGAGAGGGTGGTCATCATTCACAGGCAGCGGGCAGTTCCCAGTCTATTGATACAGCCGGCCAGAAGACGGGGCGAGGGAAGGAATGGTGGAAACGGAAAGCACAAAAACGGATTAGCATAACAGAGCCTGTTTCGTTAAAATGAGCATGCCTCCCCTTCCCTGACACGTCTCCTCTATGAGACCTTGGGCTGTTGCATTTTCTACTTCCACTTCTGCACCTTTATCAAATACTTATTTGTTTAAAGAAACAACAGAGTTACAAATTAAAAAATATGTGTAGTTGATTATGAAACAAATTTTTAAAAAAAGTTAATGATGTGAACTATTGTGACTATTAGGCACCCATAGGAAGAAAAAAATGTCATCTCTTTAATATCTCAAATGTTTCTATAGGCAGCACTGAGATTAAATGGAGAGCAAATAGAGACTTTTGCATAAATCTTTCTTCATGTTACACCAGAGAAAAAGATCCCTGTAATCGTATGCTTCTAATCTTGAGTTTCAGAACAAATATAAACAATATTTCAGACTTTCTAAGATACTGAAGTCAGAGATTTCAATATAACCTCAAACCTTTCTCATCAAGTTATTCTAAAACCAAATGATCAAAACTCCATAGTCTCTCAAAGATATTAAATGGACCACAAATTGAGGTGTTTGCATAAATGGCCTTCTTTCTAACTGTAACTTCAAATCTTTCTCATCAAATTATTCTAAAACCAAATTATCAGAGATCTAAAATCTCTTAGACAGCAACGAGATTAAATGGAGAGCAACTGGACACATGTGCATAAATTGCCTTCTTCGTACATGTTACACCAGAGAAAGATCATTGTAATCTCACATGCCTCATCTTGAGTTTCAGAAGATATCAACAACGTCTCAGATTTTCCAAGATGCTGAAGTCATGAGTTATATTGAGATTTCAATATAACTTAAAATATTTCTCATCAAATGCTTCTAAAACCAAATTATGAGCACTTCCTGCATTTCAACAATTCAAGTGTATTTGGTACAATCTGTGCATTTGTTTGATCACACAATGACGATGACAGAAAAGCGTATATATCTCCACAAATCACTTCCTTTATTGGTCTTTTTACATCTGTAGTAAGTACTAACTGCTTGAGTGAGGGTTTATGAAGCATACCAGCAGGAACAGGTGTCATGCCGACCATAAGATGAGAGAAATCAATAGAACTGCTGATCATCTCAATCGGTCTGTGGGGCCTCCAGTCGATAAGATCAATAAAGCATATGTATGCCTGCATGCCAAATGTTCCCTGCCTGAGCTCTTACCACAGATCACTTAAGCTCCGAGACTTCTGCTAGGAAGACATTCTTTGAGTGGCTTCTAGATTATTCTGATATTGTAGATCCTGTTTGGTTTGTTTAAAACCTCAATGATACTCTACAGAAACCTTGAATGTTGTATGTAATAAAACAACATATAAATACCTAAAAGTCCTTGCTGAATGGTCAATTCTACCTTAAAACGTCTAAGAAATTTAGAGTGGGGTCCAAAAGTCAAAAGAAAATCCTTTGCATTTTTTAATTTTATTTAATAAAAAATTTTTTCATTACAAAATATATTATCAGCATAATAACTTGAATTTAACCTGAACTTCAGGTGTTTGGTTTGTCAGTCTTTTCAGCAGCCTTCAAGATGCATGAACACCAAGAGTTGTGTATAGTGTTGTTTTTGGCGGCCTGTTTTAATTTGAGTTTTAGTCTAGTCTTTGTGTGAAGCTGTCATTTTAGTTTTTATTAGTTTTAGTCACGTTCATACTCTTTTTAGTCTAGTCAAGTTTTAGTCGACTAAAAGTCTGAGCATTTTAGTCTTATTTTAGTCAGAATTATCCATGACTATTTTTGTCTAGTTTTAGTCAACGAAAACTGATGACATTTAGTCTAGTTTTAGTAAATGAAAATTGTATTTTAGTCTCTTTTTAGAAATGCAATTCTATTTAACCCAGTCAATATAGTATAAGTACCTAGTAGTATAGACGAAACCAAAATTTTCTTTTAGCCAAACCCATTTCAAACAAGGTTATCTTATTATATTATTGTTACCTTATAGACTCAAGAATACATCCATTCCAGACACGGAAGACGCTCTGATTTGAATTTACAACATTTATTTTACCAACCAATCATGTTAGAAGTACACACACATACATTTAAATAAAGCCGAACACCGTCTGGCCGGCCATCGGTCCCTTTCTCTGTGTCAGATTTAACTTTGTTTGGTTTTCGTCTTCTAAATCAGTGTTTCCCACCCTTTCTTTAGTCGCGACACCCTTTGGAAATTTGTACAAATTTGTGGCGCCCTACAAAATTAATTTTATCACAATATTTGAATTTCTAACTTCGATATGATAATTTGAAAAGTATAGATATTCGGTACAACAGGGAAGAACTGCAGAATATAATGTCATACAGATATTTTTAATATTATAAAAAA
>NW_015505407.1:759044-800159 GCF_001515645.1 Sinocyclocheilus grahami
TTATACCAATTATCCAAATAATGTTTAATCCTAGAAAGCTATTATTATCAGAGGACACATGAGCATAACGGTTAGCAGATCAATGAATGAGAGGGCAGCTTTACCAGAGTTGCCCATTTACCACACCTTGTTACAGCACAGTAGGGCTGTTGCAGACAGAAACAATACTGTACTACATCCATGTTTCCTGTCAGCTTGATTTTTGAGTGGACTTTTCCGATGAGCATGAACGGTATATGAGTGGAGCACTCACATGGGCCGTGAGCGACTGAGCGGAGCACAATAATACGTAGTAGCGTAGTAATAGTAGCGGGATAATACACAGAGCACATTATACATTTAATTATAGTCATCGTCACATGACCAGCATTTACGCTGCGTCTCGTCTCGTTTTCGTCACATGATAAAGGTTCGTTGACGACGATATTTAGTCATAATTTTCGTTGACGAAAGCAACACTAGTTGTGTAAAACCTGATGGTTATGTTCTTCAGCATGATTTGAGAATGATCTATAAGCCTCAACTGAAGCAAGAACATCTGACTATCTGTACAAAGGAGTCACATAATAAATCTCACAGATTTGCTCAAATGTATAGAAATAGAATACAGAGAAAAGTTGAAATATTTCTGTTTTACATTTTTCAAAATTCTAAAGCTTTCTGTTTATTTCCAGGTTTAAATTACATTTTAATTCCCAGATTTTCAATGTGGCTTCAGACTTTTGTACCCCAGTGTTCATGTAAACTATTGTTCAAAAGTTCACTTTTTAAAAATAAATTAATAGGCTACTTTTAATCAACAAGGATGCGTTAATCTGATCAAAAGTGACATTAAAGATATTTATACTGTTACGAAACATTTATTTTCATTTAAACGCCATATCCTGAGAAATATGATTCATGGTTTCCATAAAAATATTAAGCATCACAACTGTTTTCAACATTGATTATAATAACATAATAATTAATAATACACTTTCTATAGTACCAAATCAGCATATTAGAATGATTTCTGAAGGATCATGTGACAGTGAAGACTGGAGTAATGGCTGCTGAAAATTTAGCTTTGCCAGAATAAATTCCATTTATTATATATATTATATTATATATATATATTATTATTATTATTATTATTCCATAATATTAGTTACTGTATTTTTCTCCAAATAAAAGCAGACTTGTTTAAGATAAAAGACTTCTTTCAATAACATTAAATAGTATACGATAGAACATACATAAATCTATAATAATATCCAACATTCTTGAACTTTTTCAAATGCGAATCATTGAGTTACATAACATAGTTTACACCAGCTATGTTGTGAGAAAGTAAAGAATCTTAAATTCTAACATTGGATCAGTAGATTTGCAGCTGAAAAAAAAGGACTACAAATGCATTTTTTTTTTGGATGAAATTTACAAGGTTGAAGTCTTACATATTTCTAAACTCATTGAACCCTAATGGGGTGAGGGCTAAATGCCAGCAGTACAGCACAAGAGTCCCTTAAAACCCCGCCCTGACCCTGGGAGTCTCTCACACACTCTCTCTCTCCTGGACGTGGCTCTTTGTTTACTTTCACTCTCCTTTAGCTAGCTCTGCTGGAGCAAGGAGTGAATGGTCGAGGTATTGTCTCTTCGTCATGACCCTAGGTGACCTCATTCACAACCCTCAAAAACACCATCTGCATGATCCAACAGTCAGGGACCAAAGGAGGGTGGGAGGAGAGGTGGAAAGGTGACAAGAGCTGCATGACGGAAGAAACTAAAACCAATCAAAGAGGATGGAAATGGATGAATGATGGCCTAATGACTGATTGGTTTTAGACAGACAGATAAACAGATGCTTTTCTCTGGTTTTATTGGAATTCCATCTACTAAATATAGTCTACAGAGAATTTATAGACTAAAAAAAAAACGAATTTTACCTCAGAAACATGCATGGTAGTAAAAGCATTATACTTTGATTATTACCATATTTAAATTGCATGGTATTTACAAGCTAATTGTTGATACTTTCAAAGACTAGAAGGTAGCACGGTACTATGTTCATTTTTGAAGGTGTTTTGATGTTTTTGTTAATGTTGCAAAAGCCATCTATGCATTTTCCATTCAATCATCATCTCTCTTTCCTCTATTTCTCTCTCTCTCTCGCTCCATTTGAGGTGGAGAATTCCAGAAGCCAGCCTACAGCAGGCTGCATGTGCGCAATAGGCAGTTTTTTCCCATGGGGTTGCAGGTGAAAAACCAGGACTCTCTCAGCGCTTGCGAGGGACACCATCTGTCCCCACAGCTTCGTCTGCGGGGCCCATCACCCCATCACCCCATCACCCCCAAACCTTCCCCCACCATCCTTACACTCTCTCTCCCTCTCCTCATGCCAGCCCAGCAGGGCACATTACCCAGGAATGCAATTCCCCGCTTCACTCCTCTGCTCATCTGATTTGGAATTTTTGTAATCTACCATCATCATAATGTACTGCACAAAGTCTTTGCAACACAGTCATATTATAATGAAGTTCAGGGTCAGGAAAGTGATGCTGTGCCTTTGCCAGTTCCTGCTCAGCTCCAGCCTTGTCTACAGTACAATAAAACATGAGTCCACATGGAAAACAGAGGTTTGTAAAATGCTGACTGCCACGAATGGAAAGTACTTGAGTAATTATACTTTATTTATATACTGAAATATTATTTTGAGGAATTTGTACTAGAATACTACTGAAACTGAAGGATTGTACTCTATTGCATGTCCAATGCAAAAATGACCATTTTAACTCTGTATAAATTCATTTAGACCTGCAAATTAAGTCATTTTTGTAGCTCATCATTCAGTAATTCAACCTTGCTAAATTTACAAGCTGAACAAATAATACTACCTGCTATTGACATTTATTTTAAAATAGCATTCATATCCATATATATCTTTCCATATGTTCTTTCCACATGAAAGAAGCAACAACATTGATAATAATCTGAAATGTTTCTTGAGCAGCAAATCAGCATATTAGAATGATTTCTGCAGGATCATGTGACACTGAACTGAGTAATGGCTGCAGAAAATTCGGCTTTACATCACAGAAATAAATGACATTTTACAATATATTCACCTAGAAAACAGTTATTTTAAATGGTAATATTTCAGATTTTTACTGTATTTTTGATCAAATAAATGTAGACTTGGTGAGCAGAAGAGACACTAAAAAACATTTTAAAGGAGACATATTATGCCCCTTTTTACAATATGTAATATAAGTCTCTGGTGTCCCCAGAATGTGTCTGTGAAGTTTCAGCTCAAAATACTCCACAGATAATATATTATATCATTTTGAAAATGCCTATTTTGAGTGGAAGCAGAAACATTCTGTTTTTTGGGCCTGTCTCTTTCAATGCAAATGAGCTGCTGCTCCCCGCCCCCTTTTCCAGAATAGAGCTGCGCCATTACATCTCGTACCTGCTAAAAACATCTGTTATGGTTCTGATTATCATGTTTATTGTGCTGAAATCATGCGGTTTAAACCATATGAGTTTAAACTTCTGATATATGGCTTTCTGAGAGCACACATCCGAAGCACACGAATAGAAAGTGCACCACACAGCATGTGAGTACTAAACTAAATTCTCATTCACTCACAAGTTTACGTTAAAACACACATGAGCTACAAAAACAGTCAGTTATGTCTGTGAAGGTAAACTGCTGGGAAATATATCGCATGTTTATTTTAGATCTAAATAGTGTTCTGTGCTCGTCTGTGCAGACAAAGGCAGAACAGTTAGTATGCTTTGCTCAAACTTTCGTCAGGACATTAGAACTGGTACACTGTTGTTGCTTGCGAAAACACAATGACGGCGCCTGTGTGGAAATGTACAGATTAAGGGGCGGTAATATTATAATGAGATCCCTTTGCAACGTCACCAAGGGAGCGAAATCAGACGCACTCGTTTTCTCAGATGCTTGCAGAAAAATGCTTACCAAAACAAAGTTACTGGGTTAATCTTTTTCACGTTTCCTTGGTTGATAGATGCACCGGGGACCTGATTATAGCACTTTAAACCTGGAAAAGTCAGATTTTCATGATATGTCACCTTTAAAAAATCGTAATGATCCCAAACTTTTGACCAAGATACCGATTTTACCGAAGTTACATTTACATTTATTCATTAACAAACATTTTTATCGAAAGCAACTTACAACTTAAATATAACAAGTGATTCATCTAAGTAAAAGTCAAAAACCTTTTAACTTTAACTCAGATGTGTTTTGGCTACATAGACATATGGATAATTATGTACCTGAATGAGACTTATTTATAACTGTAGTAAAATTACTATAAACAAACACCTCTGATGCACCAAGTTGCCATGTTGCCATGATGCTTAACTACTGTAAACAGTTCAATGCAAGTATAATGACCTATATTACTTGTCAAAAGATGTCTATTCTGTTGATTATTAATCAAACTTGAAGTCTTTATTGAACATTGGTGTCTTTAGCAATACACCAGCTGATGCTTATGCATTACAGTATTTTCACCACTGCTTTGTGTCTAAATTAATGACATGGTTTTTTGCATTAATAATGTCCTCAGGTTTGTTACACTTTTTTGATGGAAACACACAGAAAGGACGAAAACTATGAAGTTCTCACAAACGTCAGTATGTTTGTAATGTCTCATCGTAAGTATGGGTCGAATGAATGCGCTCAGCTGAGTTGGTGTAGGAGCAGGACATGGCCGCACTAATGGTCAGATGGTCTGTGCCAGAGTGAGAGAGCACTTTCACGTGGGAACCCGGCCACTGCACGCAGACAGACAACGCAGAGGCAGCTAAGTGTGAAGCTTCCAAACTGTCACTTATGCAGGCAGACAGCCTCCCTCCCTCTGCCTGTCTCTCTCTCTCTCTCCCCTCTCGTCACACTTTATACATGGTCCCTCACAAAAACGAGACAAGCACACAGGCACGCACACTCATTCTCGCCAGATCAACACACACACACACACACACACACAAAACACACTGCATCAATCTCCAGACATCGCTGATAGGCAGGAGGGGGAGGAAAGAAAGAAAGAGGAGGGAAAGAGAGACAGAAAGCGAAAGACAGAGGAATGAGTTCCTGACATTCAGCAACTTATTCTTTTTATGTCCCTCCATCAGCTGAAGCACAGAGAAGATAGACAGAGAGACGGATATGGAAAAGGAAGTCAAGAACGAGAAGACAGTGAGGAAAAGCCTAGGAATGAGACATAGTGTAAGAGGGAGAGAGTTTGTGGGACAGCGGAGAGCTAAAGTGTCCCCATTCTCTCAGTGACTGGGTGTAACAAAACTGTGGGCAGGCTAGCAGGACAGCGGAATGGGATGACAGCGGATGGCGGTTCGCTGGGGCCCCCGTTCCCCCGCGCCTCTTTAGGGTCACCCTGCTGGTGACCCCACCCTGACTGTTTCCCTTGGCTCTGTCAGATCCCATTGTCGCTTACTGGTTTAATGGGGAGAAAATAGAGGAGGGGCCGAGTGGGCAGGGAGACGCCCCTGCTCTTCCTCTGCTCTGAGAGATCTGACTATTTGACCTAAATAAACAAAATATCCAAATTCTGGGAAGAAGAAATGAAGGTGGGATGAGGGGAAAGAGACACAGAGTGCCCCCATCTGTCAGGGCAGAACATGGAGAAGTTCATGCCTTTAAGTTACAATGCACATTCAATAACTGCTCATAAAACCTGTATATGTTTTTATACAAAAAATATATGATTATGATCTATCCATCCATCCATTTATTTTTCTGTCCATCCATCCATCTGTTTATATATTGGTCCATCCATCCATCCATCCACCCATCCATCCATCCTTCCCTCTTTTTATCTATCTATCTATCTATCTATCTATCTATCTATCTATCTATCTATCTATCTATCTATCTATCTCATGAGAAAAAAATGAGTTTGCATGAGAATCAGAAATAAACAACTTTTATGCAGCTATCAGTGAATGAGACCTAATTTTGACCTCACTATATTTCCCCATCTCACCGATGATATTTGTGGGCAGACATTGTTTATTTATGTATGAACATAATGTGTTGATTGTATGACCAATATTTCTCACCCAAATATGAATCATACATTCTGGCTGCTATAAAAACATCAAGCAAACTTATGTAACTACTGCTAACCACCTGTTATGTGGCTCAAAACTCATTTGTTTAATTCTGTCTAAAGTGTTTAAAGCCCTGTGGAGTCTTCTTTAGATCAATGGTGCAACATCCATCCATCTGTTTATATATTGGTCCATCCATCCATCCATCCACCCATCCATCCATCCTTCCCTCTTTTTATCTATCTATCTATCTATCTATCTATCTATCTATCTATCTATCTATCTATCTATCTATCTATCTCATGAGAAAAAAATGAGTTTGCATGAGAATCAGAAATAAACAACTTTTATGCAGCTATCAGTGAATGAGACCTAATTTTGACCTCACTATATTTCCCCATCTCACCGATGATATTTGTGGGCAGACATTGTTTATTTATGTATGAACATAATGTGTTGATTGTATGACCAATATTTCTCACCCAAATATGAATCATACATTCTGGCTGCTATAAAAACATCAAGCAAACTTATGTAACTACTGCTAACCACCTGTTCTGTGGCTCAAAACTCATTTGTTTAATTCTGTCTAAAGTGTTTAAAGCCCTGTGGAGTCTTATTTAGATCAATGGTGCAAGCCTATTCATTGAAACAGTTCCTCAAGTCAAATACCTGAACAGCAAGGGCCAGTGGGCTCTTAATTGAACAAATGGCTTGCTTAATTGATCATTGATTTGTGATCAATAAGGTACATGTGTTCTGGATCTTTACAAGCAAGTGATTGAGAGTGAGCAATAAAATCTACCAGGTAGTTTGGCAGTTGCCAATAATCTCACTTTCTCTCAGTAAAGCAGACAAGAGGAAAAAGAGAGTGAGAGAAAATATATTGTTAGAAAGGAACATAAGAGTGTTTAAAATTACGACAGCCTTATTTATTTGGCCTTAATCGGGACTATACATGTTGCTTTTGACACGGGACACAGCTGAGTGTTTCTGGTGCCCTGTCAACACGCACACACACACACACACACACACACACAGGTGTTGGTTTCAGAGTGGCATGGGTCCATGTGGTGTGGGGTATCACTTGGGTCCTCAATCTCCACTCCAAGAAAAACATCAATGGCTCTCTTTGATCCCCCACTCAAGGTCTGTCTTAAAAGGGCCACGGACGGATGGAGAGATGGGGGAGACACTCCACATCAGTGGGCATGGCCGGCAGCCTCAGGTACCTTCTCACCACACTCGTGCCATCCCATTAAATATGGAACACAAAGACAAAGGAACCAGAATTGGGAGCGAGTGCAGGGGGAGGCGGGGGGACAGCACTCCATCCCTTTGAAGAGCCGAGCTGATGAGGAAACCTACACAAACACACACAGCTGACAAACAGGTTCACAGCAAAAAGGTTTTAAATTGTCCTTTTGCAGTTACAGTCTTGAATAAACTCCCAAAGGGATGGAGTGCTGTGCCACTGCCCTAAGAAAGCCAGTTTAACACACACCTTAAACCCTGCAATGAGCTCGGAAATGTTTGGTGATCACTAGATTTGCATATGAAACTTCAGAAATCAGGAAAAACAAACAAACAAGACAAACTGTTAATGGACATACATTAAAAAATAAAATAAAATGCAATGGCTCACACAATTATTTGTCCAAGTTGTAAAACAATGAAATGAAATGAAATAAACAAACACCAAAACATTGCAGTGCATAATATAAATGTAAATATTATTTTGTGATTTTCTCCTTTCAGACACTTCAGTACCACATTCCTCATTCTGTAAATCAATACAAGGTTACTATTTTTCTATTAGAGGAAAAAATGTAAAGGAGGGCACTCTTTAAAAGTGTGTCCATCTATGTCCAGTGTCTGTGGTCAGTGTGGGCAGGTCAGTCATTTCATCTCCATCTGTGGGTGATCCATCTCCTACAGCTCTACCCCTACCATTTAGCTCTGCCAAAGCATGAAACATTCGGTCATTATATGTGTGCAGTCATATGGGGAATGTGGGAATCATTGGCATCCCAGTGGAGTGAGACAATACACAATCAAGATCAGATCTGTTAAAAGAACATGACAGTGTTGCTAACACACACAACGGTAATGTCTTATATAGACAGGTGTGTGGCTTTTCTAATCAAGTCCAATCAGTATAATCAAACACAGCTGGACTCAAATGAAGGTGTAGAACCATCTCAAGGATGCTCAGAAGAAATGGACAGCACCTGAGTTAAATATATGAGTGTCACAGCAAAGGGTCTGAATACTTAGGACCATGTGATATTTCAGTTTTTCTTTTTTAATAAATCTGCAAAAATGTCAACAATTCTGTGTTTTTCTGTCAATATGGGGTGCTGTGTGTACATTAATGAGGGAAAAAAATTAACTTAAATGATTTTAGCAAATGGCTGCAATATAACAAAGAGTGAAAAATTTAAGGGGGTCTGAATACTTTCCATACCCACTGTACAGCATTCACTCTGGACACACTTCAGAGGAAAGGAAAGTGGCACAAAGTGGTGCTACTGAACTTCACTGATTATTCTGTATAGGAATAAAATTACATTGAACACACATTGGAGTAAGTTGTTACAATGGAACCAGCCTAAAACAGGCTTTTCAGAAAAACTGAAATAGTAAAATAATTAGAACCAAATATGAAATAGTAAAAATGTAAACGGTAAAGCATAAAAATGTTCAATAATTGCAACTGTAAATTATAAAAATGGCATAAACTGCAATCAAAAAAAAAATTGCCCCAATAAGAAATCTGATCTCTTAGGCTTGTGAAAACACCCTTGTCCTGAGAACACAATTTAAAGTTGTATTGTGCATGTTACAAAGGAAAATTTCAGTGTTTGTAACTTAAAATATAATGTTTCTTTCAGTGTGTTACTTGTCAATTCTTTTGAAAATTAATTCAAAGTAAATCCAACATTTTTATTTATTTATTTTAGTGTACAGGTTTGTAACGACATAAGGGTGAATAAATGATGTGAAATTACATTTTTGGGTAATTATTATTATTTTTAACTAGATGTTTTAAATCAACATATACATTTGCGTAACTAAACTTTTGACTCAAAACTTCTTGGTCCTTGTGACAAATTCCCAGGCAATGTACAGGTCAGGCTGAAGGAGCCAGGTGGGTTTGCAGTGTGACATCTCAGTTTTACACACACACACATGCAGGTTTGTTTTTATGGTTTATGGGGACTCTCCATAGGTGTAATGGTTTTTATACTGTACAAACCGTATTTTCTATTGCCCTACACCAACCCTACCCCTAAACCTACCCCTTACAGGAAACTTTCTGCATTTTTAGATTTTCAAAAAAACTAATTCTGAATTATTTATATGCCTTTTGAATTACGGGGACACTGAAAATGTCCTCATAAATCTCATTCTCGTTGTAATACCTATGTCATACCCATGTTATTATACAAATTTGTGTCCTCATAAACCGCATAAACATGCACACACACACACACACACACACACACACACACACACACACATCTGCTACAAAACAGCAATGAGCCCCATGTGGCTGTAACCAGTAGCTACACACACTCTCTGAGAGGGCCGTTAATCTACCTGGTTCCTATCTGCTAAAATATATTTTATTCCTTATTCTAGTCTTTGAAAATACAGAATTATATTAAATATAAAATATTTGGTTAAATATTGAAAGAAATGTATAGACAAAAACAAAAAGATGGAAACATTCTCTAAATAAGCCTGTTATGTGAAACCCTGTTACTGCAGACAGTATATCTCAGCACCGACAAACCTTTCTTCCTCCTCAATCACTCTTTCCTCTTTTCTTTCTCCTCACTCTCTCCTGACTCTTTATGCAGATCCTGACTCCCAACCATATGCACAAACACACACACACACACACACACACACACATGCAATGGCGTCTCCCCAGGGGCACAGGGGAAGGGCAGGGAGGATGGAAATGAATTCAGCGATGTTGCAAGTGGCAACACGCATCTGCATCTGTAATTAACCCCCAGAACGACACGCTGAGCTCCCTACTACTTTCCTCCCTCCCTTTCTTTTCTATCGCTCTCATCCTCTCTCAAAGGCTTTTTAAGAGATGCTTGGTGGGCCAATTAGGGTGAGTGTCTGTGTGTATGTGGTGCATGTGTGTGTAAGTGCCCTGGCACATCTTGAGTGTGGAGGAGTGTATGTTTGCATGAATTGATCTTTAAGTGGGAGTGTGTGTGTGTGTATGTGTGTGTGTGTGTGTGTGTGTGTGTAAGTGTGTAAAGTGGCATCTCTTTGTGTCTGGGACCGGGCACATTTGCGTGTGTTTTAGTGTTCCCTCAGGCCAGAGCTGGTTGCTCTCTCTGTCCAGCTTGTGTTTGATTTCCATAGGGAATATCTCTGACATCAGAACGCTAGCCAAAAGCACAGAATACACGCTGCCATGTGCCAGTTTCGATAGCGTACACAGTTATCCATTAAATTAAAGTCATAATCATCATCTAATCACATTCATAACATCCATAACATTTAAGTCCAACTCTGTGGCAAAGTTTAGCAGGTAGGGTCAACCGCAGGGCAATGGGGAAGCTTGATGTGGATCAAGAGGGACCCCCTGGATGAGGTTTGGAGGAAGAAGAGGAGAAGAGGAAAGGGTAGAACGGCCCACCTTCTGTCTCTTTAGAGGGGTGCATCACTGTGTGGCCAATTAGCAACAGCCAAGACACAGGGGCTAAGCACACAAACGTAACCACTGCAGAAACACGCTGCATTTCTTTCAACAATTAATTTACAACTGTGAAATAGTTTTACACAAAAAATCTTGTGGTATTTGCTTGATTGTGAATCTCTACAAATAATATAATGGTCTAGCTATAGGTGTTTTTACCATAGTCAGGCTACAGTCTCTGTCTGAATATACAGTAAATAACAACACATAATTTAATATGTGAAGGATTAAAAGAAATGCATGTTTTCAAAAGTGAGGCAGATTATATTCTGTTATTATTTATTCTGGATTAAACTGTACAAATCACATTTAAAAAAATTCTTTATAATGTAAAATAAATCAACTGAAATACAAAAACTAATGTAACTGGGAAAATCAAACTGAAGTAAAATGTATTTTCATGGCTTCAAAAAGTTTAATGCTGTCAAAAATAATTAAAGTTTAAAATGAAATCAACTAGCGCATCACTACAAGAAACAAACACTGATAGTGAAAACTAACCAAAAACTATAAGTTAAACTTATAATAAAAAAATATATCAATAAACAAATAAAAATGATTAATGAAAATGAAAATTATTAATGCTTATTAATATTAGTGCATTGAACGTGGTATCCTAAAATACTAAAACTAAAATAAAAAATAGATAAACTGAAACTAAAAAAAAAAATAACTAAAGAGAATGACATAGATAAAATGAAAATGAACAAAAAACTAAATTGAATTGAAAGAATAATAATTACTACTACTACTATTACTACTACTAAATAATTATTACTAAGTCTGACTGAAATTATCATGCACTTGTTTTTAGGTAAAGCAAATAACCCTTTTCTCATCAAGAACCATTTTTAAGGTCTATGAGATGGTTATATGGTTCTTTGGAGATGGTAAAGTTCTTCAAATAGTTATTCGAGGTATAAATGTAAAGCCCTCCAGGGTTATTTGAAGCAGTAATAAAAAGTAGTATAAAGTAGATTTTGCTCATATTTGTCCTTAGAAGACCAAAGAAAAGCTTTTTAAGTTTATGGACTGTCACATGGAAGCAACTTAAAAAGAAAATACAAAAGATGCTTTCTAAAATAGGCAAAAGCAAAAGAGAAAATCCTTAAAAAGTATTAGAAAAGATCCTCCTTGTTCACCTTCCTGATGTCTTTACACATAACCCTGAACATGCATTATAAATGAACAGATAATTAACGTGTGCGGTATGATGGGGAATATTTGCACTATAAGGGGAGCATCTGCCATACGCACAAAAACAGAGGCACTGTGGGTAAACAGACGACTGCGGGTGTTCCCTCGCCCCTCTCCTGATGATGGGGTGTTGTGACGTGGAATATGATGGAAAATGTGGCCTGTGAATAAAGCATTAACCTGTTGGTCAACAGTTCTTGATCTGCTTTAAAGAACGGAGGACCCTTTGCTATTATGAGATTAAAAACAGCCCACCTTCGTCTGCAAAAAGCCACACCGCCACTGAACATGTCAACACTGCGATTCTGCCTGTCCACACATAAAAGTGCAGCTGCAGTTCAGGATGTGGTGGTGGTGGTATCAAAGCTTGTGTGCATGATACTGCTGCCCTCTTTAGATATTCAATTTTGCCATTTTTTATTTCAGTCGTACACAATTTTGGTCATCTCTCACTCACTAAATAATTCCAATGATTTAATCTTAAAAAGTTTTCATTGTTACAACCTGGTGCTTTTTAAACAATTTAATTTCCCAACCTACTGATTAAAAAAAGAAAAGAAAAAAGTGTGGTCTCAAGCTTAAGCTTAAGTTTAAAGGGATAGTTAATCTTCAGTTGCTGGTCCCCATTGACTTGCATAGTGTTTTTTTTTCCTCCATACTATGGAAGTCAATAGGGACCAGCAACTGAAGCTGAACTATCCCTCTGAGTTGCCCGTTGACCACTACAGAAATTGACTGCACTCATTTGTGTGTGCACTAGGTGGCAACACTTGAATTAAAAAATTTTTTTTTGTGCAGCTGCAGTTCAGGATGTGGTGGTGGTGGTATCAAAGCTTGTGTGCATGATACTGCTGCCCTCTTTAGATATTCAATTTTGCCATTTTTTATTTCAGTCGTACACAATTTTGGTCATCTCTCACTCACTAAATAATTCCAATGATTTAATCTTAAAAAGTTTTCATTGTTACAACCTGGTGCTTTTTAAACAATTTAATTTCCCAACCTACTGATTAAAAAAAGAAAAGAAAAAAGTGTGGTCTCAAGCTTAAGCTTAAGTTTAAAGGGATAGTTAATCTTCAGTTGCTGGTCCCCATTGACTTGCATAGTGTTTTTTTTTCTCCATACTATGGAAGTCAATAGGGACCAGCAACTGAAGCTGAACTATCCCTCTGAGTTGCCCGTTGACCACTACAGAAATTGACTGCACTCATTTGTGTGTGCACTAGGTGGCAACACTTGAATTAAAAAAAATTTTTTTTACTTTTTTTTGTCGCTATGAAAAACTACTCAAAGAAAACATGGAAAAGTCGATAAAGACAACTGAAAACTGAGGTAGAAACAAAAAAGGGCATATACAAAGAATACAAAGAATACTTATTTGTACAATTCGAGATTGAAAGAGAAAAGATGTCGCAACCATGTGCTGCCCTCTGTAGGTCAGGTGAAGTACAAAAAAAAATCAATTGTGCACATGCATCCAACATAAAATTAACAGTGAATACAGGGTACTTGCCATATAACATTTTTCACTGGAATGAAAGTGAGGCTGTGAAAAATAAAAGTACAGTGCATTCAATGTATTGTACTATTGGTTCAAATACATGTAATGTGGGCTTAAGCTGACAATACCTCTAGTCAGGCTTCATTTTAGAAGAAGAATGTAAAATTAAATAGACTCAAAAAACAAATAAATAAATAAATGAGTAACTTTTGATGTTTGCCAGTGATCTTAGGAAGAAATGATAGCTGGGAAAAAAAAATACAAAAAATCTAATATATATATATATAATTGCATGCAAATAAACATGGGCTTGCAGTCTGTGACGACCAAAAAGATGTCAGTGACCTGCTGTGTTGTGTACCTTAATTAGATCTTGCCAAAACTGAATGAGCCTTCTCAAATGACGACAGTCACTAACGTGAAAAGAACACAAATATAATAAAATGGAGCGGGGAATATTGCTCTTAAGTGGTTGTGATTTTCCACATGAGTAGCTTTAGTGTGACAAAGTCCCTGCTTGAGTCCTCTCAGGTATGTATGTGTGCGTGTTTGAGCGAGAACGAGAGACATGGGTTGCTCATCCTCACGTAATCATTCCTCAACTTAATCTCTGTGTAACTACGTTAGCTCTGGTCTGGCAGAGAAAGTTAAATATTCACGGTACAAGGCAATCTACTCAGTGTTCAAACAAAGTGCCCTGCCAAGTTCAGCCATGTATGTAGAGACTCGCTGAGGGAGAGAGAGAAAGAGAGAGAGTGAGCGAGACAGAGGAAGGATCTATTTTATTATTCACATAAGGCATAATAAACCAGGGCTGCTCGGTTAGCACTTAAAATCCCAGCACTTTAGTGGTTACCTTTAATGCGACAGCACTGATTTTGGCACATCCTATTAATAGTCCAAGGGTCTCATCTTAATGCCAGGATCCATGTTAATAAGTACTCGTAAAAAGCTATTAATAGATGCACATCTCTTTTTCTGAGCCTGTTGGATTTAACGACACGTTCACGTGTATGTTTTACAGTAAGTGTGTGTGCGTAGCATCAATATATGAGCTTTGAGGTGTGTGTGTGTGTGTGTAACACTCAATCTCCAGCTGTGGGCCCTGGTGTGTTAAGGCTCCAGGATGCTGGCCAAGCAGGATGGAGTGAGACATGGATATTTAATGGCCAGGGACACTGCCAGGATCCATGTTAATAAGTACTCGTAAAAAGCTATTAATAGATGCACATCTCTTTTTCTGAGCCTGTTGGATTTAACGACACGTTCACGTGTATGTTTTACAGTAAGTGTGTGTGCGTAGCATCAATATATGAGCTTTGAGGTGTGTGTGTGTGTGTGTGTAACACTCAATCTCCAGCTGTGGGCCCTGGTGTGTTAAGGCTCCAGGATGCTGGCCAAGCAGGATGGAGTGAGATGCCCTTCACCAGAAAACCTCCAAGCCTTTGATTCCCACACATTACTGCCTAATGGAAAACAAGGCCACCGTTTATGCTTATCAAGTGTAATTAAAACAGGCCAGTTAGTCTACAAGTCCAGCAGGACTCTTCAGTGGTAGGATACAACATGGATATATTTCTTCACATACAAGAAAATTTGTGTATTCTTATGAATATCATATTAGGAATTATGCTGTTCAAATGGTGCAACAGACACACAATTGTAATAGATGTAATAGATAATGTTCAGATTAATGTTCAGATAGCCAGTCATTATAGCAAAATAAACTCTGACAGGATGATCAGGAGTATTACATGGCTACTTAACAAATACACTACCATTCAAAATGTTGGGGTCAGTAAGAAGTTAAAGGTGCAATAGGTGATTGTCTTCAGAAACATTTTTTGTTATGCTGGTTGAAAGTTTCTTCACATCCCAATAGCAATTATTAAGTTAAGTGGTCTAAATGTATTTATCTGTATTTATATATTATGTGGAAGGTGTAGGACCAAGAAATGTTCGTCGAATCAAAATGCTCGGTCCGAGCGTTTTAATTGGCTTTCCTACTTGCCTGTCAACGTATGTATCTGTATACCTCTGCGCACCCTGTTCGCGCAGACAGGATACGTCATCAGCGCATTCACGCACGTTGTGCAGTATTACATGGCTACTTAACAAATACACTACCATTCAAAATGTTGGGGTCAGTAAGAAGTTAAAGGTGCAATAGGTGATTGTCTTCAGAAACATTTTTTGTTATGCTGGTTGAAAGTTTCTTCACATCCCAATAGCAATTATTAAGTTAAGTGGTCAAAATGTATTTATCTGTATTTATATATTATGTGGAAGGTGTAGGACCAAGAAATGTTCGTCGAATCAAAACGCTCGGTCCGAGCGTTTTAATTGGCTTTCCTACTTGCCTGTCAACGTATGTATCTGTATACCTCTGCGCACCCTGTTCGCGCAGACAGGATACGTCATCAGCGCATTCACGCACGTTGTGCAGACAGAGCGAGAATGGCAGACAAACATCAACAACCCGACCTTCCGTCCTGGTATTGTAGTACTTTTAAAGTTTTCTCACCGGTGAATGACACATGATGTAGCCCAGCGGTTGCCAATTACAGTCCTCGCGCACCTTCCGTCCTGGTATTGTAGTACTTTTAAAGTTTTCTCACCGGTGAATGACACATGATGTAGCCCAGCGGTTGCCAATTCCAGTCCTCGCGCACATATTTTGCATGTCTCGCTTAGTTAACACACTCGATTCAGATAACCAACTCATTAGAAGTGAGCTACGTGCATGAACTGTGTTCCGATCGATATGATCCCCACACCGTGTTCATTGCTCCCTACTCCCTGAGCATTGGTTTACTTCACTTCGGAAAATGGGCTGGAATTGAGAATGGCTGATGTAGCCTTTTGTAGTAATATTGTCTCTGGTATTCTGGTCTGTGAGCGTATATGCGTTCAGGGGGCGTGGCTTTGGACGGCGATTGCAGGGAGAGTGGGATGTTCGCTTTCAGTGCTATCAGGCTAAAGTTAGCATTTTCCAAGATCTCCTACTGCACCATTAATATTTTTATTCAGCAATTTTATTTAGATTGACCAAAAGTGGCAGGAAAGACTTTTACATTTTTACAAAACATAAATCAATCAATCAAACAATCAATATTGAGCAGCACAACTGTTTTCAACATAAATAATAAATAAATGATTCTTGAGCACCAAATCAGCAGATTAATAGTTTCTGAAGTATCATGTGACACTGAAGACTGAAGAAATGGCCGTTGAAAATTTAGCTTTGCCATCACAGGAATAAATTACATTTGAACATTTGAATATTTAAATAGAAAACAGTTGTTTTAAATTGTTAAAATATTTCACAACATTACTGTATTTCTGTTTAAATAACTGTAGCCTGGGTGAGCATAAGACAGGCACTTCTTTAAAAATCATTACAAAATCTTGCTGACAATCCTTTGAACAGTTGTGTAAAACATATATATGAACACAAAATACTGATATGAGCTAAAATTATTGATGTGAGCATGTAATTATGATTTGAGAGGAATTAGTCCAATGTAGGAAACTGGATTAAAGAGACAAGAGTCAAATATACAGTTTTTATGCAGCAACTGACCAGTCAGAATCAAGTGTTCCAGAACCATTCACTACTTTGAGAGTTTAAGTCTTGTAAAAGTTATAAAAATAACTTAATCAAATCACAATCTAGCTATTGTAAAATTAATGTAATATAATTATATTTTCACATAGAAAAAAAAACAGGCTATAAAAAGACACCACAGATCAAACAAATAAATCATTAAAATATGGTTGTCATGTCTGTTTAATCAATGCTGAGTACTTTAAACACACTCAGTATCTTCCAGCAACCCTCCACGACCCGACTCAACCTTTAATTTCATAATTAGGTCTGGTGGGGGAACTTGAGGGAGTCTGGGATGAGTCTCATGCTCAAGTCAAGCCTGTTTATGCTTTTCCTCATTCCTTATTTATATTATTATCAAATTGACATGCAAACTTGTGCAATCAAAGGAAGAATGTGGCGTCCTTAGCAAGACAAGAAGAGTTATTATTAAATTGGTTTATTTCAATTCAAAATAATTAGCATGTTCTCAAATTTCAAAAGCATAAGGTGACACTTAACTAGACTCAAATATCACATTGTCCTATTGTTATAAATACCTTATGTTTCCATCTCCAAGTGCAATACAGGAATGAGTGTGCGTGTGTTTGTGCACACTTCTGTGTTGGGCAGGTGTGTTTAAAGAGGTGTGTGATTTCACTCTCCATATTTTGACACCTACATCTAAATAACATATATACAAAAAAAACACAAATACACTCATGTAACTGCAAGCAATCACTGAATGTATTTTTGTTCTGATCCCAGGTGTCTTGAATTTTATTTATTTATAAATTGGGAGCATACCCAGTTTTTCTTAATTAAATTCCCAGTATAAGCTGTTTAAAAACAACAACAACAAAAAAACCTAACCTCGTTAAATTTATTGACAGGGCAATGAAATAAATATCAAGGGGCATGTGGGGGGAGTGAGGAGGGTTCAATCCATGGATTTAAAAAAAATATATATATATGTCGTACTCATCCAAGTAAGTCCCCCTCTCTCTCTTTCTCCTTCTCTATCTCTCTCTCTCTGTTCTTAGCAAATTAGGGAATAATGTGAAAAAATGCTTAGCACACGAGAAAGCGAGCCCATGCAGACAGGGAAGTGGGTCCCTTGAGGGTGCCACCAAGCCCCACATACATAAATCTAAAGCCAGATGCAAACAATCAATTTTCAATTTTAATTATTTACCATGCCCTGCCAGATAGAGGCATTCATTTTCCTTCTCTGTCTGGATTAAAAATAAAAAATTAGTAGATTCATATTTGGCAGAGTGGGCAGAAAATAGTTCCCCCGTCCAAAAATTTTATTAGTACCCCTTTTATGCCGTGTGACCGGCATGCTGAACACTGCAATCGATAACTTAATAAATTCTCACTGACCCCCTCTGTTGGCCCCCTGTTAATACATTCACACACACATGCACGCACGCACACACACACACACACACACACACACTCCTTCTATTTAAACAACATTCACACACAACTTCACTACTACTAGCTCTCTTACTAAAGTTATTTTTGCTATGATTTAGCTAGTAATCATAAAAAAAATCTTAGTAATCACATTTTTTAATGTTCAGCAAAAGCTAAATGGCATGCAACAGACCACAGAGACACAATTTAAAAGTTGAACTACTTTTAACTTGACAAAATACTCATAGAGCAAGGTGCTGAAAATGACAATTAGAAGTTATTAATTTGATTAAAAAATAATACATTTGATTAATTAATTGCTATTACTATTTTATTACAATTTTATTAGTAATCAAATTTTTAAATATACACATTTTAAAAATACACACTTATGCTGCATTCAATTAATAAAAAATACAGAACAGTAATATTGTGAAATATTACATTTAAAAAATAAACGTTTTCTATTTGAATGTATTTACATCTTTCTCTGTAACTGCAAAGCTGAATTTTCAGCAGTGTCAGGGTCACATGATCCTTCAGAAATCATTCTGATATGCTGATTTTGTGCTCAAGAAACATTTCTTATTATTAGTCGGAAAGGGTTGCACTGCTTAATGAAGTGTCTAAGTGCTTTTTTTTAGGATTTTTTTGATTAACGGATAAAACAGCATTTTTGATTAACAGAAAAAAAAAGCATTTACTTGAAATCCTTTCTGAATAACAGTATGACTTTCATTAATTAATTCATTCATTCATTCATTCAGACCAAAAAAACTGGACCCCAAACTTTCTCATTTGATTTTATTTAAAACTTGTTTTGCACATGTACACACATGTTGTAGCCAGTGAAAATCCTGGGTGTACTACCATGAAGAGGAAACCAGGGTCAGGTCAAGTCAGGTCAGGTCACAGGATATTGTTTAAGGGCCAGGTTCAGTCTCAAATTAATACCTGTGATGTCATCTAGTCCTGCAGCTGAATGGGAAGAACACGATCACAGCCATGACAACATTCCAAGCCAGTCAGTGCAGAAAACATCTAAAAAGTCGAGAGGACCGCCAGTAGAAAGAAGGCTGCCATATTACACAAAACATATAAGAACACAGAAACTGAGAGTACAACTGTATGCGTATGTTCATTTGTTTCTTCCATTCCTCCCTTTCCTTCTTAAAGGATTTTTTTCCTCCTAAAACATGCAGACACATGACCCATATATATCATAAGCAGTGTTGGGGAAAGTTACTTTTAAAAGTAATGCGTTACAATATTGCGTTACTCCATAAAAAAGTAACTCATTATGTTACTTAGTTACTTTTTATGGAAAGTAATGCATTATGTTACTTTTGTGTTACTTTTTAAATCTGGACAGGGCTGTTTTCAAAATAAAAAAAGTTATATTTTTGGCAAATATAAAAGCCTTTTCACACCAAAAGTGAAATGAATACGCCTCAGGCTAAAGGGAAAGTAAATTTATGTCCGTACAGTAGAATGCAGAAGAAGAAATTTCAACACACTTCAGCAATAAAAAAAGATACAAATGTTTGTCTAGAGTAATTTTTGCTTATTAGTACGGTTGAACTGGATCATCGAAGGTCAGAAGCAAAGACATTGGTTAATAGAATGGGATTAAATACATAAAGCATATTTGTTTTTTGTTTTTTTTTTGTTAGTGAGTGAGATGAATTAATGCATATTCATATTTATTACAGTACAGTAACATCTTCTGATTTCTCTCAACATGGGGACAGGAGAGCTGTCAATCAATAAATTGGGGAAAAAAAGTAACTTGCGTTACTTATTTGAAAAAGTAACTAAGATATTCTCTTGTAAATTAAAAAGTAATGCATTACTTTACTAGTTACTTGAAAAAAGTAATCTGATTACGTAACTCACGGTACTTGTAATGTGTTACCCCCAACACTGATCATAAGTATATAGAACTTTCATTTATCATTTTCTAACAGGCTGTACCAAGATTTCAATGTAGTCAGACTATTATCATAGTCAGAAGGAGAGTTTACTTACTGCATTTAGCAAGCCAACCTACAAGAGTCAAGCTTGTTGGCAAGAGCAGTGCCCCTGTAGCTGTGCATGACCTTTGACCTCAGCGAAAGCAAGAACCATAGACACCTGTGCACTGAGAGGAAAAGGTCTGACCTTCTGTGGAGTCATTCTCTGAAGTCCTCAACAGCAAAGGTCAAGAGGTTGACCTCTGCCTTGGCAGGGTGACCCCCGTGATAGGCCACTTGACCCCGCTTACTGTGGAGTCCACTGGGGCCCAACCACCTCTTGGTCACTGCGGAGTGCCACTGACAAATGAGGTCAGGCCAGAAGAGAGAGATTCTTGTCTCTATACACACTCACAAACACACACACACACATAATAGGCTCCAGCTTTGTGGAGTGCAAAGGTGTAACCAACTACTAATACAACAAACTATAAGAGAATATGTGTGTGTAAGAGAAATGGTTCCACTGTAAGTACAGGAAACAGAAGTAAATAGGATTTAAAGGTACAGTTCACCCAAATTACTCACTACCATGTAGTTCCAAAACTGTGTGGATATATTTTAAAGAATATATTCATGTAAAATACAAATTTCATTCATGATAGTAAATATTGGGCTTTCAAGCTCTAAAATATTGGAAAATAGCACCCTAAAAGTTTTGTAAACCTCATACAACTCATGCACCATATTTTAAGACTTGATGCTATACTACAGCTTTGTGTGAAGAAAGGCTTTCTTCATATGTAACCATTCAAATATGGCATCTTTAGAGGCAACAAGTAAGGTTTGTCAAATAAATAATTGACTTAAAAGGATAGTTCACCAAATATGAAAATTCTCTCCTCATTTAATCATCCTCATTTCATTCCAGACCTGTATGACTTTCTTTCTTCTGTGGAGCACAAAAGAAGATATGTGACCCTGCGCCACAAAACCAGTCTTCAGTCGCTTGGGTATATTTTTATAGCCAAATAGCCAAAAAAACATTGTATGGGTCAAAATTATCGATCGCCAAAAATCATTAGATTATTAAAGGGTTATTTCACCCAAAAATGAAAATTAGACTGTGTTTTACTCACCCTCGAGGCATCCTAGGTGTATATGACTTTCTTCTTTCAGATGAATCCAGTCGGAGTTATATAAAAAATTGTCCTGGCTATTCCAAGCTCTATCATTACAGGCAGCGGGTGTTGCAGTTGAACAGTCCACAAGTCGTCAAATAAAGCATGCGCATTCATAATAAAAGTGCCTCACACCGCTCCGGGGAGTGAATAAAGGCCTCATGTAGTCAATCCATGCGTTTTTGTAAGAAAAATATCCATATTTCAAACGTAATAAACACTTTTCTCTCACTTCCGTTACCTGTCATACGCGGAAGCCGTTCCGGCGGATGACGTAAGACGCGCGGCATTGCGAGATTAGTGATGAATGCGGAGAAAGAACAAAACAAAACGCTGGTCATGAATTAGAAGTACAAACCAAGGATTTGCAAAGAAAAATGTAGGAGGATTTCGATATAAACCAAGAGGAGACTGGTTTTCCTTTGCTAAAGTAAGGAAACTTGACTTATTTTGCTCCTATAAACAAACTTGTGAGACTAGCATATCTCAGAGGGGCGCGCACTGCGCATACGTACAGCGTCATTAGTAATATGCATTGCTAAGAACTTAATTTGGACAACTTTAAAGGCGATTTTCTCAGTATTTTGATTTTTTTGCACCGTCAGATTCCAGATATTCTATAATAGTTGTATCTCGGCCAAATATTGCCCTATCCTAACAAACCATACATCAATGGAAAGCTTATTTATTCAGCTTTCAGATGATGTCTAAATCTTATGGCTTTTTTTGTGGTCCAGGGTCACATATTTTAAAGAATATATTCATGTAAAATAAAAATTTCTGTGTTATTTTACATATAATGAAAGTGAAGGGGGACTAGAGCTTTTCTTAAATTCATGAAAAAAGAACCCTAAAAGTTTTGTGAAACTTGGAAATACAACTCATACACTATATTTTAAGTCTTTTGATAAATACTAAAGCTTTGTGTGGTAAAAAGACTTTCCTCATCTGCAACTATTTGAATATGGTGTCTTTAGATGCAACACGTTTGATTTGTCACATACATAAGCCAAGTTCAAATATTTCCCCCCCAAAATGAAAATTCTGTCATCATTTACTCACCCTCATGTCGTTCCAAACTTGTAGGACTTACTTTTTTTTGTTTGTTTGTTTGTTTTCATACGTACAATGGAAGTCAATGTTAACCAAAACAGTTTGGTTTCTAACATTCTTCAAAATACCTTCTTTTGCGATTTCACAGAAGAACACATGGCTATATTATGGCTTCAGGAGAGGTGAAATATAGCACAGAAGTCATGTGCACTCTTTTTTTAAGCTTAACAGACCCCAGTCTTCATTCACATCCATTACAGGGAGAAGAGCAGCAAGCACATTCTCTCTCTTTTTGTCTTCCACAGAAGAAAGAAAGTCTGGAGCAATGTGAGAAGGAGTAAATGGTAAGTAATTATTTTTGGTGAATCATTTATTTAAGGTTTCTGCAGCTTTCCAATATCGCATTTAAGATTCAGCAGAGCCACAGCCAACATTTCTGTAAATAAAAACATTAATTTAAAGGGTCTAGAGTTAATTTTTCAACATGTTTCCAACATCTAGTTTGAGTTCCAGCAGAGCCACAGCCAACATTTCCATAAATAAAAACTTGGGAGTGGGTGAAAGTATACTGGTGATGCTCTCCATCAGGCACATACCTGAGCTCAAGGTCAGAGCAGTCTGGAGCTGGAATCACAACCACAACAGCACATCTTAAATACAAAAAAATACACAACACGCAATACACATGCATACACATTCCAATTTGCAAAATTAGCTGCTAGGTAGCAAATGAACAATAGCTGTCCCACTATAGCCTCGTCTGCTCACTTATTTATTATTTTTAACCCAGCTAAGAAACATATAAATAAATAAATACACGCACATATCAATCTATTTCTATCTTCCTTGCTCTCTTCTTCTGTGGGCTTTTACCGGAATGGTGCTCGTGATCATTTATAACCGAGCGGCGGTGCTAATGCAGCTTCCGCAGTTTGCCCGATGTTTTATTCATGGGCTTTTATTATTAGGGCCCCACTTAAAAAGGTGAGCCTCCGCTCGGGCCTAGCCAGTCCTCCTCACTCCACGTATCTATCACCCTGACAAGAGCGTCTTCCTCTGGAAGTCTTTCAGAAAACTTCAAACAGAGACGCTATTGATTTTTTTGCCTAGCCCTCCTCCTCCTCTCCCCACACCTCTGTCACTACCCTCCACCTGGGCACCAGCATACATCTTGTCTGAGAATTTGAAAAGAGAAAGAAAGGGAGTTATAGAGAGAGTCTGGACCTGGCATAATGAAGGCTAAGATGACAGGAAAGTTTGGCTGTTGTTTGTTGTTGTCTGTCTGACCTCAATGGGAACTCAGAAGCGCATAAGCAAAGGCAGGATGCATGAATTTAAATTTGACAAATTGAGAGACTGAGCTGCATTCAGCGAATTGATATCAGTCTACTGAATGACATGACCTCACATGAATAAATTAACTTTGGGTTATCATATATACAGGCTTTGGTTGCATAAAAGAATACTTAGGGAGAGTTAACTGGCCTTTTAATCACACATCCATGACAGTTTCACAAAACAAAACTTTTTATACATTTACGTAATAAAGTGATAAATAAGATATGGTTCATTTATAACAAACGATTCAGACTTAAAGAGTCACTTTGCAGAAGCTACAAGTGCAGAAATGCCACATGTATCCCCCTCATTCTTTAAAAAAAAAGAACTGTAGCTTATGCCTGGCACACGCACAATTAAACATTTAATTAATAATACAGTTAGTACAGGTCCATTCAGACGAAAGAGAGGACACATCTTCTTTGTGAAGACTTCAGATTTCGCCAGAAGCAGAAAGTACCCTTGTAATGCTTGTAATGCAGTCTTTATTCAATCTGAGAGATAACTGTTGTTTCTTTTGTACTGGTTGCATTTCCTGGAAGACACCACTGATTGTTGCTCTTTATCTTTTAAGCTATTAGTCAAAACATTACAATGTATAATTATTGGCCTTTTGATTGCACAATTTGTGCTTTCCACTACTTTTCTCTGCACTAGGGCTGCCCCCTAATAGTCAACTAATCATTAGTTGACCAGAAGAGGCTTGGTCGACCAACATTTTTTAGTCGCTTAGTCACGGAAAAAAACATCCACATTGGCAAAATCACGCAGATTGTTAACGGCTAATCTATGGTAATACAGTACATCCGGCAGGACATCCAAACTATCAATCATCCACCACAAATATGGGTTATCATCTGAAATATGTAAATAGTAGCAACTTTACATGGCCGCTCAATCTAATGTTAAGCTAGAGAAATGTGCGCTATATTCAAGTGTTTGTGTGGAAACTGAACATTAGCGCTCACTGCAGGACAGATGGAGGCGCCGGTGCGCTCACTCGCTCTTAAAATAGGCTACTCTGTAATTTTTGGTCATACAGATAAGAGTAATACATCTTTCAAATCTGTAAAGACTCTCTGTTTATTTGTGTGCACTCACAATAACAACAAAACGTGCTTTTGTAAAATAATGAAAGAAAACAGGATGCCCTTTCTGCCATCTCGGTCTGTGAACTCGAGCACGAAACTCCGTTTATGTCTTTGCCTTACAGACATTAAAAAATATTTATAGAGAGTGAAATGTCTACTGTCAAATTAACCAATTCAAATGGAAAACAAATATTCTCAGATTCACTACTGTGGAGATGACGAGTCGGTGTCGCCGAGTTCAACTCTTAAACCGAAACAAAAGAAAGCACTTGTTTATCAGTGAATTATTAAAATGTTAATGCAGCCTCCTTACTGTTTTTCCCTGACACATTCATAATCATAGCTTCTGCCGGTGCGCTGTGGCAAGCTTTATGCATGTGTTTGAGCGCTTATTGGGCTATGTAGGTAATTAAAGGCTCATTATAATGATTTAAATGGTTTATTAATAAACGTGCGATTAGTCGACTAATGCTTAAAATGAACGACTACTGGTCGACCAGAAAAATCCTTAGTCGAGGTCAGCCCTACTCTACACCCCGGCAAATCAATATTTGATTCAATCACTTCACTAGCCTATTATTAATATTTTCTAGCACAATAAGGGTTAATGAGGACAAAAAGACACCAACGAAGAGGAGTGACATTTTTTAATCAACTTTTTTTCCTGGTCTGGATAGACAGGGAGATTGAGATTTATCTTTATTTTCTATTTTACTGAGCTTAGACAAGTCCTCCCATAAAGAAAGCAAAACAAAATAAAACCCAGACAGACTGATAAAGTGAGTGAACTATTAATTGGACTTCTGTTCTCATTTATGAGATGCTAATATCTTATGGACACAGTATGGGCATAGATACTTTTGTGAGTCTAATCAAACTTATCCACCACAACAACAGCTTGCCTTGAGATAATGGATCATTCTTTTGCTCCTTCAGGTACAACACTATTTACAAAGCAATTCTTAATCCTACAGTGACGCAATTCGAAAAGCATTTCTGTAACCTCAGTTAGAAATTCCCAATGTGCAATACGAGGGATTGTGTGGGTAAGGTCGACTCAGCCAAGGTAGTGAGAATACTAGACTTTGTAAAAATACTGGCAGGTTTCACTAACATGATTCTACAATTTTTGCTTTTGTTGCATGTAAACAGTTTTATACCTGACAAACACACTATACACTGTACAAAATTTCGCTGTTTTTACAGGGAAAAAATGGCAGCAGTGGTTGCCAGAATATTTCTGTGAAAATACAGTAAATATGAAAACATATTTACAGAACAACATGTACATTTTAGCTTAAAACTCTAATTTCCAATAAATAAATAAATACAAATAATAATTTACTGGTAAATACAACAGCCCTCAAGTTTTGTACCTTCAACATATACTAACATCCACCAATATGTACAGTATATATGCATGTATATGTGTGTGTGGGTGGGTACATATACATAAATACATATATGGAGTCATGACACTCAAAACCATGAAATCTGTATCAATGTTTGATGATTATTGCAGTCAAATAATTTCAGACATTTCAAATAACCAAACTATGTGAAGTGAACTTCCCTAGATAATGGACTGCTCCTGCTATATTTTAAAGATAAAAAACCATCTGCTAAATAAAGTGGGTTAAGAGTTTGAATCTAAACAAATTTAGTTTATTCTTAACAATTGGTTTTAATTTTTGCTCCATTTAGAGCTTTTTTTAGCAGTTGTTCACCAAAAGCCAAAGAAACCGCATTCATTTTCTACACGTCTGCTAGAATGTCTTTACCATGGAAAACGTACTATTCCTTTTTTTCTCACTGTACCACTAGTGCTGTTGTTCACCTCCAAATCATACCGCCTCCGGCACCTTTCCACTTTCAGCATTTGCATGCTGCATCTGTTTTTTCTGCATTTGTTTACCAGGATGACAATCTTTAGTCTCTTGTCTCTCACTTTGGACTGCGGAGGAAGTGTTTACAGACCTGTGCTTCTCACAACTGGCAGCAAGCACCCCTATAGGAGCATAAATTAGCGCCCATGCCAGCAATGCAGCCGTCCCTGGGACCCCAGCGAGAGGTATCAATATGGGGCGTAAAGCAAGCTGAGACTCTGATTGTGGCAGGCCAAATGTTCCGACAGAGATGTAACCTTTTACAGCTGTTAGACCTTCCCACCCCACCACCTTCCCATATTATCACACCAACACAATCTTTTTTCCCTCACTAGTTTTCTCTTCCTCACTTTCTTCTAACATTTCCCCGTCTCCCATCTCATATGCAGGAGTTCTCTGCATCTGATTAATTGTATGAAAATTTGATGCAAGACAAAAACAAGGAAAAAACAAAGGTGAGAATGTAGACAAAAGAAAGAAAGCAGGAGGAGAGGTGTAAACAAAACACATGTGACACCAAACAAATGCAAACCCATTAATATTTCATTCTAATTGAAATATTCATATGTATTGCCGTGCTGAGACCTTTTATCAGTCCTTTGAGGGGTGGGGCACATGGGGCTGAAAGGAGGGCTGGGTATTCCCCTACAGTGGGTTTCAACTCTCAAATGTCAACCTGATGTGGCACGACAGGGTAGAAGACAAATACCCAGGAGCTCCAACTAATGCAGAACAGTCATAGTTCAGTTATCAAACCCAAAATAGGCCAATATTACATTGTTTTTTGTTAGCCAAAAGATTATGTAGGGTTATGTATGTGGGTTGCATACAACTACTAAAATTGTGCTAAAGTTACTCCAAACAGGAATATGTATGTGCACATGAGTTTGCAGTATATGAAATGCGATGAAAAAACGTGTACCGTGAAATAATGGTACAGAACATCTTCTATTGATTTGAACGTGATAGGACTGAGCGCAAAAATGCAATGCGACTGATGTAGTCTGATTCATAAACAAACAACTCTTAATTTGTATTTTATTTAGCCAGGACACATTAAATTTATCAAAACTGACAGTAAATGGATTTATAAATAGATTTTGCTACAAAAGATTTCTATTTCAAATAGATGCCGCTACTTTTATATTTATCAAAGAATCCTGAAAAAAAGTATTACAGTTTCCACAAAAATATTAAGCAGTACAAATGTTTTAGCACTGATATTAATAAGAAATGTTTCTAAAGAACCAGACCAACATATTAGAATGGTTTCTAAACTGGAGTAATGGCTGCTGAAAATTCATCTTTGGAAATATATAAAATATATAAACTAGACATATTAAAATAAAAAAGTCACTTTTAATTGTAATAATATTTCACAATATTATTTTACACTTCTTTGAGACTTCTTTCGAAAACATTTAAAAAAAACGTAACTCAAAGTTTTGAATAGTAATATGTGACCCTGGACCACAAAACCAGTCTTAAGTCGCTGGGGTATATTTGTAGCAATAGCCAAAAATACATTGTATGGGTCAAAATTATAGATTTTTCTTTTATGCCAAAAATCATTAGGATATTAAGTAAAGATCATGTGCCATGCATATATTTTGTAAATTTCCTACTGTAAATATATTAAAAATAAATTTTTGATTAGTAATATGCATTGCTAATAACTTAATTTGGACAACTTTAAAGGTGATTTTCTCAATATTTAGATTTTTTTGTACCCTCAGATTCCATATTTTCAAATAGTTGTATCTCGGCCAAATATTGACCTATCATAACAAACCATACATCAATGGGAAGCTTATTTATTCAGCTTTTCAGATATTCAACATATTCAGATGATGTATAAATCTCAATTTCGAAAAATTGACCCTTATGACTGTTTTTGTGGTCCAGGGTCACACACACACACACATATATATATATATATATATATATATATATATATATATATATATACACGAAGGGTGGGTGGACAGAAAAATAAAATTCTACAGTGTAAACACTAGCACGAACACAACTAAAGTAGTAGCAAGAAAAAAATACCCATTAACAATGATTTGTGCCACTCCATAGTATCATGCTATAAAACGCAATGCCTCAACATTTCAGCAGAACATGGGCAAGTAAAATGATTTGAATTGTGGAGTAGTGTGTCAGTAGTTAATCAGGCTGTGATTATGTGCCGTTAGTGTATAGACACAGACCAAGTTTATAAATGCTGAGAAAATGGAAAGTAAACAGAACAAGCGGACTTACATTGTTGTTTATAATGTATGTGGCAGGATCTTTACAATGTGTCTGGGTGGCTCTGAGTTCCCCTCTGTGGCATTATACTCGACGTGTCTACTCATGGTCCCCTGAGGTGGACTAACTGTATGAGGTAAATGCATCAAGAAAAATCAATGCCTTTTCTTCCTTTAAGTGCTCGATATTTTTTGTTTCTCATGCAGTAGCCTTAATTTGATGCACCTATCAAAGGTAGCGTCATGTCTAATTTTAGCCCTGGGACACTTGTTAGTGTTGTGACCTCATCCCAAAAGGGGGGGCAAGGGGGCCATCACTCACATTTGACCTACCCCTCCCTTTCTCCACCCCAGCCCTGACTCTCCTACGAGTCAAGGACAAGAGTAATTGACATGAAACTTTCAAAAATGAGTTTGGCCACGTGTGCCACTTACGGATGGGCTTCCCACCACTCCGCTGGGATCATTTGTTACTCAGCCCTGATTGGGCCTGACAAAACAATACCTTAAAAACTCACCAAAGTAAATTATGGGCTTGGTAAATGGCCAGGGGGGAACGGTGGCCGGGGCCCTGGAGCTTTGGCTTACCGCCAGGCACAAAACAAAGTAATGCGCTTTTGATATTAATAACTGAGATGATATTGATCCGCGCCGTGGCAGAGCCCTTGGCGAGCCATCTGACAACGGCCTGAGGACGGCTCCTTGAGGCACTTCCACTCTCCCTGCTGAAAGCCACTTCTCCAGTGGGGCCATTTCATTTGAGTGTCTTTAATTACATGAAATGGATTCCATGGGAAAGGAAGAAACTTCCAGCATCACTGCACCGTCAACGGTCATGTCCATCTCATCTGCTTTCTTTTTGTTACGATAGATTTTTGCTTCTGCACTCAATAATGCAATGCCCCGTGTTTACAAATGGATAGAAAGAAGGGAGGAAGAGAAAAGGCAACAGGAAGACGTCAAGGGCATGCTGGAACAGAGAAGGGCAAAAAAAGTCCTAATCTTATCCGATATTGATTATGGCCTCTGTTAACAAAAAAACTTTCAAATCATTTTTTCATTAGGCTTAAATACTCAAGTTAAAATTAAAAAACAAACAAACAAAAAAAAACCAAATATATATTACATTTGTTAGCAAAATTGTTCAAAAAGTTGCTTTTGGAAATAAAAATATTTTAATATTTTAATTAAATTAAAATATAATTATTACTTTTGTTATAATATAATTACATTTATTCTACTAACTGTACTGACTCACTATACATTATATATACATATATATATATATAGAGGCATCTTTTACACAGTATCTTTTTTTTTCAAAAGAAAAAGTCATACAAAGCCCTAAGTGTCACGAGAGTGAGTCCTTTTTCAGTTTAAAGTGAAAGATGGAACACTTGATTGGACTGAATGTATTAAGACATGAGAATGCATGATTTCTGACACCATGTACCACATTTTACACACTTTTAACAACAACAATTATGCAGCTTAATTATCAAAGATGCTGTGCATAGTGTATTGTGAAGTTGAATTCACAAAACGCTCAAAAATTGCATGACACTTTTTTTTACCTTTGAGAGTTTACACTGAACAGTCCTTCCAACAAGAGTGATTTTTTACATGACAGCAGGCGAGAAGACAACCATGATACAATTGGCTGCGGAGTCCACAAGCAATGAGAGAATGATGTAATGTTGAGATATATGGTCCATGGAATGCTTCTATTAATTCTCCCACTGTATACAAAGGCTAATTCCTTATAATGTAAATAGTCTCTGTTTGCATTAAATAATTAGCAAAGTCTTGCTAACTGTTTAACAGTGGTAAGAGAAAAGCTGTGACTCACTCCAGACAGCAAAAGCTAAAGCCAAGCCCTCTGCTCTTTCTTCCTTTCCCCTCTATTGTATGTGAGGATGCTTTGTTCCATATTTACGTTTTCATATTAATCATGTTTGTACTGTCCTAATGAAAGATAATAGATAGAACACAGCACACAACACATTTGGAGAATTTTTTTTATGTAATCTAACATCAGCATTGTAATTAACAGACACAGACACAATTTACTAAAGCATAGCTAGTGGAACAAAATGACCTGGAGTCTAAACAAACACATGAAAGGTCTAATGGTGATAAGCCCACTCTTACAAACTAGCATTGTGTTTAGTGTCTTATTTTGGCTCATTATTTGTTCTGAATATTATGTATAATATGGAAGTATTAACAACATATAAAACACCAAAGTATTTGCGTATGCACAGCTTTGGAAACACACATTTTACGTTCTAAATGCATTAGTAAAAATACATTTTTGCATCCCTAACACCACCTCCATCCTTAAACTAACCACCTATAAACAAGTCTTAGGCCATTACTATTTTCACCAAAATTAAAGTATTAGTTATTTGTATCTTTTGCTGTAGTGTGTCAGTAGGAAATATCAGTTTACATTTCCAAACACCCATTTTGCCATTAATTGTAATAATCCACTGAGATTTTTGTTCGCACAAGGAGTCTGACAACAGCCAGTGCTCCACTCAGAGATCTGATCTCAGCATCATCCAGTCTGTCTGGAATGACATGAAGAAACATAAAAAAGTGAGAAAGACTAAATCCAGAAGAACTGTTTCAACATCGTCAAGACACTTCAAGAAACCTGTCTGAAAAACAATGCGCAGGTGTACCAAGGACAAAAAAAAATTTTAATCACAAAGGGCATTTTTTCACAAGTGCCTAGAACTTTCCACTGTACTGTAGCTTTGCAGGAAGGTTTCTTCAAGCATTTTGGAGACGATGCCACAGTTCTTCTGGATTTAGTCTGTCTTTCTGTTTCTTCATGTCATTCCAGACAGACTGGATGATGGTGAGATCAGATCTCTGAGTGGAGCACTGGCTGTTGTCAGACTCCTTGTGCATACAAAAATCTCACTGGATTATTACAATTGACGGCAAAAGGAATGTTTGGAAATGTAAACTGATATTTCTTACTGACACACTACAGCAAAAGATAGAATTAACTGACTTAAAACAATTTTTGTGTTGGTGAAAATACTAATGGCCTAAGACTTTTGCACAGAACGTCGACTAGTCGCTGGTCCTATAGGGGGCGCAACAGGATAAGAAATCTGTGAAGGACTTCCATATTTATGCTCCGTTTCCCAACAGTTATAACGACAAATAAATGCATACTCTGAAAGCGCTCCACAAGTCATGTGTGATTATATTAACGGATACTCGAAATTGAACGGGGGAATGCACTGTTTAAACATCTTATTTTACAGGTAAATTAATCGCCGTTCTAATCTAATGCGCTGCTGCACTGTAAGGCACACACATAAGCTACAGACTGTAGCTCATACATCTCCTGCAGATCGAGATCGCGCGCGTGCACAGAATCATTCAACAGAAACGTATTGGCAACACTGTTCTGTGATTTCTCAATAAAATAGCTTGGAAACTAAAAGGTTCAAGCATATATTTCTTAATAACTAAATCCCACAGCTTCAGTACTAGTAGAGAGACGCTGCCATGTAGAAATAATTCACACACGCAATCGCTCTCACTAATGCATTCATATGAATGTAATCTTTACTGTGCTACTTTATCTGTATCTGATTTAGAACAAGCAGAAATCTGTGAGAAATATAACGACCCAAAGACAAAACAACTGATAAAAATGAGCTGTTATAGGAGCAACAGCCACGTGGGCAGCGCTGTGTCATGCCATAGCTGTGCACAAGGTGTTTGTCACATCTCCAGACTGATTTGTTCATTAATGACGTCATCAGCGACTAGTCGACTTCTATGGAATGCCAAAGCTGACTTAATTAGAAATAAATAAAGAAAGAAATGTCAAAAAAGCAAATATTAAATAAATACATATACAAAGAAAAGTAAAAAAGCAACAATAAATAATTATTCATAATTGTATTTCCTTATTTATGTATTTTTGTTTTATTTTTTTCCACATTTATTTATTTTTTCTTTTATTTATTTCTACATTTATTTATTTCCACTTTTATTTTAACATTTATGTATTTATTTATTTATTTCTACATTTCTTTGTCGGTAGGGTAATGAGGAGGGCGTGTTTTACCTCAGGAATAGCAATCGAGCCAGAGTAGGCCAGGTGTAGGCTTTGAGGCCACAGTGACACCTTGTGGTGCCCAAGCGAAGTACAAGAATTGCAGCCTACTTGACGCGCCTGTTGATAGTGTGGGATGAATGATTTAGATGGGCAATATGGCCAAAATCTTATATAACGGGTTATTATTTAAATTTCACGTGGGGGGTTGTTTCGGCTGGGTAGCGGGCAATCTGTGATCGCATTTGCTGAAACTCGCGAAAGCGTGCAATCGCTTTCTTATGTGCGCTGTTTTTTTTAGGTTTCACTTTCAGGCCTCTCCTGTCAACGAGTCTGCTCCTGAAGCCTCTCCTGTCCACGAGTCTGCTCCAGAGGCCTCTTCTATCCACGAGTCTGCTCCAGTTCTGATTGGTAGTCTTAGTCATGTGTCTTGTTTCCCTTTGGTTTGTTCTTGTCATGTGGCCCTCTTGTTTGCTATAAGTAGCCATCATGTTGCCATTGTCTCTCGTCGTGTATTGATGTTGTAACTGCTGTTGGTGAGTCCTGTTCATGCCAAGTCAAGTCTGTTTTAGTCAAGTCTGTTCTTGCCTCGTCAAGTCTGTTCTAGTCAAGTCTGTTCATGTCACGTCAAGCCTCAGATTATTGTTTGAATGTTTGGATCACCTTTGTAAATAAACTGCACTTTGGTTCTTCACTACACTCACCTTCAGTGGACTAATTCGTTACATCTTGTTGTGATTTATTTCTTGTTTTTCATTTAATTCATAAGTTAACACTGCAAATTAAATGGTTTCATTTTTCTGCAGTCGAAGAAAGTATAGCCTAGAAATTTCTCTCATTTTAAAGATTATAAAGAATTATTTTTTTTCGATCTGCTTAAATTCTTAAAATTTGTTATGAAGAATTTTAAATCAACTTCATAACAAATAGGCTAGGGGTGGCAAACTCCGGTCCTGGAGAGCCGCAGCCCTGCAGATTTAATGTAGTAATAATTTTATTTTGTCATATTCGTGATTTATGCTCGTATATTTCTTATGATGAAAATTCATTAGCCTGTTTGTTATGAAGTTGATTTAAAATTCTTCATAACAAATTTTAAGAAGTTAAAAGTTAAGAAAGATTGAAATTAGCATGTAGTCTGATCTATAGGCTAATTTTATTAACTTTTATTAGACTGCAGATTGAAAAAAATTATTCTTGATAATCTTTAAAATGAAAGAAATCACTAGGCTATACTTTCTTCGACTGCAGAAAAAAACATAACCATTTAATTTGCAGTGTTAACTTATGAATTAAATGAAAAACAAGAAATAAATCACAATAAGAACAATAGAGTTTTTTTCTTGTAATCAAGAAAAAATATTTGACAAAATGTCAAAATGAATGCTTGCTGAATGATAGCTTATTTGACAGTGAACGCATCTCCACTGCATAGCCGCATACAATCGTTGGTGTCGCAAATTTTAAACATGTCTGTTTCACTAGCTCCTTCCCATGGACACCTTTTGTTTGATCTGGATATTTTCAGCCTAAGACGTGTGATTAATCCATATCTAAAGCCATGTCTACATGATTTGACAGTGAACGCATCTCCACTGCATAGCCGCATACAATCGTTGGTGTCAGTCGCAAATTTTAAACATGTTTTAGGCTATAATGCATGGGGTCTGTTTCATTAGCTCCTTCCCATGGACACCTTTTGTTTGATCTGGATATTTTCAGCCTAAGACGTGTGATTAATCCATATCTAAAGCCATGTCTACATGAGGTGACCACACGGGAAGTGGCGCGAGGCGACGAATCTCCTACAGTAACTGATGCCTCCTTCTATCCCGAATCTTTGAAACATGTGTTGTATGTGTTGAAAGTGAAACCTAAAAAAAACAGCGTGCATAAGAAAGCGATTGCACGCTTTCGCAAGCTTCACCAAATGCACGCGATCACAGATTGCCCTCTTCCCAGCCGAAACAACCCCCCACGTAAAATTGAAATAATAACCCGTGATATAAGATTTTGGCCATATTGCCCATCTAAATCATTCATCCCACACTATCAACAGGCGAGTCATGTAGGCTACACTTCTTGTACTTCATTTCTATTTTCTATTTCTATTTCGGCAATTTAAAGCTCAATAGCATTTGAGGAGAATGACTTACAGTAACACAACCAGCTGTAACGTGTTCATGTAGGTCTCAGTTATAATGTACACCTTTTAGATTTTTGATATTTATTAAAATAAACTGTCAAATCATATGTAAATATTGCTATTTTTTCTTTACGAATATGGGCTCAAGCACAAAATATGCCATAATTTAAAGCTCAATAGCATTTGAGGAGAATGACTCAATAAAGAAGATTGGTCATAAAACCAACTGTAAAGTGTGCATGTAGGTGTCAACTATAATGCACACCTTTTAGATTTTTGATATTTATTAAAATAAACGCTAAATTCATATCTACACTGTAAAAAAACTTCCTGTAGAAATTACGGTAACTAACTGGCAGCAGTTCGCTCGTAACTTACTGTAATTTTATTTTGTAGCAAAAATGCTGTATTTTATTTTACCGTGTCATTTAACTTGCTGTAAATGTATAGTAAAATGTACTATTGTTTAACTGTAAAATATTTTACTATTGTATTAATTTTTAAAAACAATAGAAAATATACTGTTATACTGTAAAGGTTACTGTAATTGCCCTCTTGAACTGGCTGTCTGTCATTGGAAGGCACATGAAACCACCTCCTGCACTGATGGCATTCGATCTGAAAAAATAAAGAAAGATAATAATCTAATCTAATTGCTTAGTAATCAATTATTCATTTCAACTCAGTTCAATTCATATTGCTTTATTGGCATGATGTCCTGAAAATAACAGTAGAATACTGGCAGCTGTGGTTGCTGTCAGTAATGAACTGTTAATTTACAGTTCTCTACAGTTGTTCTCTATAATTTACATCTCTTATTTTTATTTATTTTTTTACAGCGAACTGCTGCCAGTTAGTTACTGTAATTTCTACAGGAAGTTTTTTTACAGTGTAGATATGAATTTACAGTTTATTTTAATAAATATCAAAAATCTAAAAGGAGTGCATTATAACTGAGAACTACATGAACACTTCACAGTTGGTTGTGTTACTGTAAGTAATTTTCCTCAAATGCTACTGAAAAAGCCGCGCCCCCAGCTATCACAAGACCCGACCAAGTCCATGGTTGACACCCTCTCATTAGCATGTTGTGCAGAGGAAAAATAAATGCGGAACTACATTCAGAAATAAATGAGTGATTAAAAGAAACTGTTAGGATGAGTTTAGCATTTCTTTAAACATTTTCCATTAGGCCACCAATTTATTTTATTTATTTGCCTATATTTCATCACACGTTTAATTATTTATATACGTATTTAAAAATAATATGTGTATTTATACACACATTTATTTATTTATTTATTTATTTGCGTATTTATTTATTTATACAGACATTTATTTATTTATTTGTGTATTTATTTATTTTTAATTTCTGCAGGTTTGGTCCTCCATAACGAGAAAGCTGCGGAGAATCCGCTCGCCCGGAAGCAACCGCAACTGGTAGATTTAAAGAAAATTACTGCCGTTTGGCAAATAAATAATTTTACGTACTTATTCCTAACTCTTTAACTTTCTTTAAGTTACATTTCAAATGACAAGGGATCAACTTATAATCATGTTTATATGAATTATCCCGTGAATGTATTCTCTCAAATGGCCTGGGTTATGAAAGAGCCTTTATTTGAGAAATGTAATGTAAAAGTCTTTACAATGCATTCTTGCTGTAAATATATACATATAAAACATAGGCCGATAAAAGGAGAGTGACAATATATTTACTTAATCTTGTTGATTAAATACAATAAACCAACTAATTAATTCCATATTATAAAATGTTATTAACCTAAAACCTATTAACCTAAAACAAAGTTTGATTTTACAAAGTATAAAAGAACAAAGTAACAAAGCAAAAAAAGACTAAAGGTACATAAATGTATGTGTGCTAGAACGACACTTTATCTACAAATTCCAACAATTATGAGAGATGAGATCATGGTAAAATAAGCCATTGGTAAGGAACAGTGAAAATACTGTGGCATTTTCAACACTGGTCTGAACAATGGCATAAAGGTGTGTTTGGGAAACCTGTTGAAAACTATTTTTTGAATTTTGGTGCAGTAGAAATAGCACACTTGGTAAAATTATGTCACAAAAGGTACCATATATAAGCAGGCATATAATCATTCATTCATCCATCCAATGCCATCAAGACTTATTCAATCCAGCATCAGCGTGGTGTGCGTGCGTGTGTTGGTGACTATAAATGAGTATGTACAGACATAAAATTTGTTTTGCCTCAGTCACATCATGCAAACTCACACATACATACACACAAACACACCTTGTGATACTTTCCAATATATATGCAGAGAGAATTATTATGTGAAGCAACAGAAGTCCTGCCAAGCCAGGAAAAAAAGCACAAATCTAAATCAAGGTGTTTTTTCATGGGGGTGGGGGGGGGGGGGGGGGGGGGGGGGGCAAACAGTAGGTGAGAATGGTAGGAGGGGGGTCAGAGGAAGAGTAGCCATCTCTCCTGCACCTAGACAGACAACAGATGAAGCAGAAAACAAAGTGGGCATGCCAAGAGGGGTGGGGGGCTCAGGGTCGAGTCAAGAGGTTCCCCCATCTGTCTCGCTCATATACCAGGAAGTCTGATATACTAATCACATGCCTCGCCTCACATATTAAGAGTGACGTGTAGATTTGTGTACTTGAGGCATGGCAGCACTAAAGCACAATAGACTCTTGCAGACTGAATTTTCAACAGTTTCCCTGAGACAAACCCCAGATTATTATTTTTTTATTATTTATTTTGTTTGGTTGTTTTTTGTACTATACAATTGTTGCTTGTCAGGTTGTATGATATGACCCAAGTGAGGTCTGGAGTAAAGTCCACAGGAAGACTGTGGGAGAATAAAGGTTGCTTATTATTGTATATGATCATATATATCTTTACCTACACTGTCATAAAAAAACATGAGGAGAAACACTGCACCTTCAGCTTGTCATTGGGGCAGTTAACATTGAGGCCAAAATCTTAAACTGTGTACAGAAAAAAAAAAAAACTAAAATGTGCACAAAAAAAGGTGAGGGTACTGCCTCAGTGACTATACAAAGGTAAAGCTAAATGTGTGCACATTTTAGTATTTTTTTTGTACACAGTTTTGATTTTGGCCTTATTGTTGACTGAGTGTTTTCTTATTAGTCACAAAGTGCACAAAAACACTCACATTTTAAAATTATAATTTGCATCCTGCTTGATAGCTAGCAAAATCAGCAACTGAATTTAAAATCATTCTCAATTCAATTTTGAATGGTGCACACTGCTGGAAAGAGAGAGAGAGAGAAAGAGAGACAGAGAGAGAGACAATCCACTGAAAATTAGGAATTAAAAGTGTGCTCATAGGTTTCATGTTCTGAAAACAGTTGGTACATTGCGCTGTGAAAGGTGGTGGCACTCATTTAGGCAGCACTGGTTATGAGTTCAAAAACATTAGAGAATGTATTAGAAGGTGGCAGTGACTAAGAAGGACAAATGTGAAGTAGACTTTTGTGGTGTAGCTAAATAAATAAATAAATGACGAAAAAGTGGTGCATTTGATGTTGCCTTGTGCTGCCTTGGGCCTACACAACACAAAGGAGCATGGAGGCGGGTGTTTAGGGGGAGTGTCCCCCTGAAGAGGTATGTTGAAACAGGGCGTAGGAAGAGGGAGGTGGGGCAGCAGTGTTTACAGGATGGCAGTAGAACTGCTGCTGTCCCCATGGTGGAGATGGCAGTAAAGAAAGGGAGGGAGGGAGGAGCATTAGACACCGGAAAGTCCCTCAGCAGCAAGAGAACTGCTTGAAGTTCTTGTGAGGACACAGTAAAACACAGACACAAATAAAGAGACAGAAGTTGCAACTGCCATTATAGTTCTGCGATTCACTGTGAAGTCTCTTTATCAAACATCATTCAAGTATACCGATGCCAATCAGCCATTAAACCTCTTCAGCTGGATATGCTTCAAGATCCAAATTTTACATTGGGCATCAAGAGACAACCTAAAACAACTAAATTGGTTTACAAAAGCGATTACAATTTTTTTAATTAATATAATATAATAATCAATATCTGTAGCTAACTCTTATTTTCTGGGTCATATTTGACTCTGAACGTTTGCATTTATTTATTTTTGTTTATGTCTTTAATAGTAAATTAATTTCATATACAATAAACATTACTTTTACAAGGACATACATTTTCCCCCCATTTCATCATTTTTCTTCTCCTTTCTTTTTATTCCTTTTTGTTAATATTACCAGCACCAAAACAAAAAAGAGAAAAACATAAGTATCGACATCTCTAAAGGAAAAAATAACTTTCATATATTCATATAGTTATTTCATGCACTTATAATTCCAGCATCAAGAAAACGTATATATGACATTCGCTCATCCTTGGACAGTATTAAAACAATTTAAAAAAAACTATATGTAGAAGAAAGGAAGCTGCATCAGTTTATACTTAGCAAAACATGGAAAATTCTTGACGATATAGTGAAGTTAAACACATTCAAGCAAACCTTCTCTTACTCAAAGTGGGAGTTCATTTATCAACCAGTTAACCTTTCGGTTCCCCAGCAGCAGAATAATAAGAAAAGGACTACAAGCATCTTGCCACATATCTCTGTATCTTCACAGTAGCCTGCAATAGCTTTTAGCTGAAGGCCTGGTGGTAGTGGAGAGATGCTCTAGTGGGATATCAGCTGTGTGAGGGGGATTTAATCTGTTCCTGCCTAAAGCTTGGGGCTTCTCTGAATAATGGAAGACATATTTGGGTGGTGGAAAAGGTTTCATGAAGAGTAACTCTATGAATAGTAGCCTAAAACTCTAATGCTGGCTAGTTCTCAGGTGCTTTGCAGGGAGGTAGATGTCAGTACATTAGAGTACAGACGGTATGGCACAAATTAAAAGCCGCAGTGTGTAATTTCTCCACCTCCAGTGTCCTAAACATTTTCTTCGTCTGCCATTGCTCGCCCAAAAATATGTTGCTGGTTGCACCACACACACTATGTCAGCCTGCTTAAACAAACAGCAATGTTTTGTTTGCACCACAAAGTCACAGTATTTACACTTCCAAGCAAAACCAACCCACTTACTTACTGCTAGTGTAGGAGAAAATACCTTAACAGACGAAAAAAATACACACATCGGTTTTAACAGCACAACATACAGGACACCTTGAAAACAGTTAAATGTTGAATCAAATACAGCTGTTGTGCTATTCCTCTCTGCTAATGGGAGTCAATTAACAAGAACAATCGCTAAAAGAAAGTTTATCTTGCCGCATCTGTTCTGAAACCTCTCTCACAATTCCATGCTCTTTGAAAAACTAGCTTATGTGTTTTTCAGCAAATATGGTAGTGTAATTGAGTAGTTTGGCTCTGTCACATGTACAACAGCCAATGAGACTACAGCATGCACCGCTAACAAGTGCACATCGAGGTCAGGGAGTCTGAGAATATTTATAGGGTTATTACCTACATTCTTTCCCCTCTTCCAGAAGGTGAAATCAAACTTGGCATACAACCTTGCAAACCTCACACTTCCCCACCTTAGCCACATCTCTCGTGTGTTATAAACAAGAGTTGCTTTGAATAATCCTCTTGTGCGCGCGCG
>NW_015505407.1:800169-800862 GCF_001515645.1 Sinocyclocheilus grahami
TAATAAACCTCTTGTGCGCGCGCGTGTGTGTGTGTGTGTGTGTGTGTGTGTGTGTGTGTGTGTGTGTGTGTGTGTGTGTTTGTAAGGTCAGGCAAAGTGTTGATGAGTAGAAAGAAGCCGACACCGCAACAGAGGAGAAGAGGAACACATGTTTAAGCAAAAACCACCACGCAAGGAAAAAGCAAGGAAATCTACTTGGCATCGAGAACCGTAAAACATGACCATGTGTCAAAAATTACTAGCAAATAACCAAACCATGACTTACAACACGCAGTCATGGTTTGGGAGAGTCCTTACGCGTTCGGACATCACCGTAGCCTATATCCACAGGAGCTTCCCCAGGGGTGATTGAAGTTGCTGACATTTTAAGGCTATTGGAAACAAAAGCTAATAGGCAGGGCAGTGTGCTGAAATCATGTCTGGTTCATGTTTAACAAAACAAGGTCAGCAGAGTTGTCCGGCTGTGAATTCCATAAATAACTTGATAATGGGATTTTAAAACAAGCCGTCTGCCAAACCCCACATCTCCCTAACAGGACCGCTAACAAATGTGTGTGTGTGTGTCTGTGTGCCTTTCGAGAAAGGGGGGAAATTAGAATGCAAATGGATTCACACCACATCCTCATAAACAACAGTGTTCATTTAACCCCCGACCCTTGCATTTAACTGCCCATCAAGTCATTTTTGCATGGC
>NW_015505407.1:800931-808516 GCF_001515645.1 Sinocyclocheilus grahami
GTGTGTGTTATAGAAGAGGGGTTTTTAATAATCTTCTTGTGCGCGCGCGCGCGTGTGTGTGTGTGTGTGTGTGTGTGTGTGTGTGTGTGTGTGTGTGTGTGTGTGTGTGTGTGTGTAAGGTCAGGCAAAGTGTTGATGAGTAGAAAGAAGCCGACACCGGAACAGAGGAGAAGAGGAACACATGTTTAAGCAAAAACCACCACGCAAGGAAAAAGCAAGGAAATCTACTTGGCATCGAGAACCGTAAAACATGACCATGTGTCAAAAATTACTAGCAAATAACCAAACCATGACTTATAACACGCAGTCATGGTTTGGGAGAGTCCTTACGCGTTCGGACATCACCGTAGCCTATATCCACAGGAGCTTCCCCAGGGGTGATTGAAGTTGCTGACATTTTAAGGCTATTGGAAACAAAAGCTAATAGGCAGGGCAGTGTGCTGAAATCATGTCTGGTTCATGTTTAACAAAACAAGGTCAGCAGAGTTGTCCGGCTGTGAATTCCATAAATAACTTGATAATGGGATTTTAAAACAAGCCGTCTGCCAAACCCCACATCTCCCTAACAGGACCGCTAACAAATGTGTGTGTGTGTGTCTGTGTGCCTTTCGAGAAAGGGGGGAAATTAGAATGCAAATGGATTCACACCACATCCTCATAAACAACAGTGTTCATTTAACCCCCGACCCTTGCATTTAACTGCCCATCAAGTCATTTTTGCATGGCAAGGCACATGGAAGTGAACTAAGATGAGGGAATGTGTGTGTTCGCAAAACGACCCGGGTTCAGAGTTTACCATTTGTAATGCTCAATTAATCTTGTCAGCATGCATTTACAGGTGAATTGAAAACCTTTTAAAGTCCCTTTGGTTTTGTCTCTCATCTGTACCGCCGTCTATCATTCGAGAACACTTCTTGGAAAATTCAACACATGTACATGGACACATCATTTAGTTACATAAAACCTGTAATCATCAAATCAGCCCGTTACATTATTTTTCCCTATTTGCAAGGATGGAGAGAATGATGAATACGGGCATATGGAGGGATGACCTAGAGGTTGGCACGTACGCTGCAAGAGAAACGGGGGTCCATTTGAATGCCGTTCTCTTAATCCTGTGCCGTTTGTCGTAGCTAATTACAGCAGACAAGCCTCTTTATCGAACCCACTCCTGCCATCGGCATTAGGATGCATGAGCTGCCGCTGTTGTTTTAAACGCTCTCATTTAGCACACAAATCAGAGCTGTTGACAGAGTGCTTTTGAATTAAGCGCGGAGCACCCTCCGCGCCACTGTTGCGCTACGACGCGCAAGCAAGACCCAGGACAAGGAGCAATTTATAACGCCATTAGCCACACTCGCCGAGGTTACAGGCATCAAAATTGTTCCCGTCTAATTATTCTTAATGGATACAGGGAGGCGGCGGCACTCGGGACAGCTTTTTCATTAGCCCTCAATCAAGGAGGCATAGTGTGTAAGGGGGGTGGAAAGGAAGAGAGGGGCCAAATGCACTGACACTGCAAGTAGGAAATCCACCAAAAAAAATTTCTGTATGCTTTTATTATTGTTCTAAGAAGGACATTCTCTTCTGTGTGAGAGAGAGAGGGACAGAGTTCAAAGACGGTCTTATGGTACCAGAGTCGTGTCGATATTAGTTACTACAAAAAAAAAAAGATTCGCTCTCTTGTTCTGCTGCTTTGCCTTCAGTCTTAATGCTTGATTAAGAGAGGAGATTTTTCCCTGCTTTTAAAGAGACAGATTAATGTATGGACTAAACTTAAAGAGGGGCACTTAAAAGTCACCCTACTCAGCCATTTGTTTATCAAGGGCAAATGACATTTAGGTATGATTACTGCTCTCTATGGATGTGCGTTATTGATTGTTCATGCAGACTGTTTTAAAGGGCTCTAAAGTGCTCTGTCTTGTATTCGTCCTCAAAAGAAATAGGACACGGCAGAAGAAAAGTTGGGGAAAGGGAAGAAGACATACATTAACCTTAAGCAATTTCTTAACAGAATATCCTAGATGAAAGGCCTCAAATGTCAATTACAAGCTGTGAGAGACAAAAGGAGTCAAACTACTCAGATTAAATGTTGACCTAGGATCAGATTAACCTGTACCTAAATAAGAGCATTACAAAAGCAATACAAATTGTGTGTTGAGGAAAGTATAAAAAAATTGAAGCAACAACAGTTATTTCAATGTATATAAAAAGTCTTAAAAATACTCCTCAGTAATACTAAATTGTTTAGCATGTGTTGATAAAATACAGTATGTTAAATTGTCAAATTATCCGTTTTGAGAGTCAAATCTTTTCAAAGAATCAGATGAACCATTTCAGTTCTAGAGTCACGACCCATTGAACATTAGGGTCTCTGCATGTCCGATTCATAATGAGACAGGAACGAAGAGTGAAGTCAAGTCAAGTCAGCTTTATTTATCTAGCGCGTTATACAATACGGATTGTGTCAAAGCACTTTTACAGTGTTAAACATGGAAAACGTGTGCTGATAATGCAAGAGGACAATAGAAAACAGTCAGTTTATCAGTTAAAGTCAGTTCATTGTTGATTCAGTGATGTCATTGTCCAGCCCAGTTCAGTTCTATTCATATATTGTCTGTGCAGTCAAGTCAACAATGTTGCCAGAAATTGTGTCCCCAACTAAGCAAGCCAAAGGCGACAGTGGCAAGTAACCAAATTGGTGACAGAAATAAAAAATAAAAAAAAACCTTGGGAGAGACCAGGCTCAGTCGGGGAGCCAGTTCTCCTCTGGCCAGACAAAACGAGCATGGTGTGGTTTAATTCCAGGCTGCAACGCACGTCAATAGTGGATTAGTGAAAGTGATAGTGGATTTTAATAAATAAGAGAGATGCACCGATACGGAATTTCATATGGAAATAAAATCTCTTTTAACTAATGCTGTAAACTATCCTATGAACCCTCTCATTTGGTACATTACTGTTATATTAAATGTTAAAATTAATAACAGAGCTATTATATTCAACTGCTTTATATTTTCAGATATAATAATTACACTCAAATAAAAACTAAATTGTCTGTATACAGCTCAGTTACACATAACATTTTCATAACGTTTTCAACAACTGTCTTCATGCCAGATTTATTCAAACATGCATATACAGTCATGGCCAAAAGTTTTGGCAGTGACATAAATTGTGTTTTGCCAAGTTTGCTGCTTCAGTATTTGTAGATTATTTTTCCACATGTTTCTATGGTATACTGAAAAACAATGATACGCATATCATAAGTTTTAAAAGGCTTTTATTGGCAAAGAAAATATAATGAGTCATTGTTTACAGTGTTGACCCTTGTTCTTCCGAACCTCTGCAATTCTCTCTGGCATGCAGGATATTAGCATCTGGGCCAAATCCTGACTGACGGTGATCCATTCTTGCCGTATTAATGTTAGCTGGTCATTTTGTGTCAGGATCAAAAAACAGTGAAATCATTTTTTTTGTGAAAAGTTCATTTTTTGGCCAGTGAAGCTTTTAGCAATTATTTAAAATGCATCTGATCACTCTACACAATAATCTAGAAACAATGTGAATGAACACCACAACAGCTTAAGCAGCAAACTTTGCAAAACACAAAATTTATGTCACTGCCAAAACTTTTGGCCATGACTGTAAATATAATTTGCATTTACATTCAACAGTGCTGAAGGTTAACTACTTATCATATTTTAGAGATATTTTATTACTATTTATTTGAGATGCACCAATGTATCGTCCGATACCGATTATTGGTGCTAAAAGCAATTTTTTCACTATTGGCCATTCACAAAGAGCTTTGAGCTTTGTTACTTGTGATAAGAAACAAAGTCTAATTTTTTTAATTCTGTTCCTTGTGTCACGAAATATAATCAATAAATGCCGTTTTGACGCTTTTAAATGTGGCGTGAAGGATCACTGTGTAGCAGCTTCAGTTCAAGCAGCAGCGCAGAGAGTGCGAATCTCTTCCACTGTAATATAAGTAATGCAAGTTATAGCACAAAATAAACATGAATGAACATCAAAAGGTATGTTGAAAGATACAGTACAACTTACTGGCATGTATCACATCTCATGTAATCACTCATTCAGCGTTTCAACCGAGGAAAGACACCAATAAAACAACTTGTGAACAATGTCACTTAACATTGCATTTACCTCAGCAAAGTTATCCAATGTTCACAGTTCATTAGTTAGCTACAAAAAACACTAAAGAGGAGCTCATTTACATTTAATTATATGTATGTACAAGAATCATTGAATTTGTTTTGTTTTTCGGTAGTGGCTCATTAAAACTAACAGTTCAAAACAACTGATTCATGAGCCAAACCACAACACTTAAAGGGATAGTTCACCCAACAATGAAAATTCTGTCATCATTTACTCACCCTCATATTTGACTTTCTTTCTTCTGTGGAATGTACAGTACAAGAAGATATTGTGGGTAGATATTGTACGTCAAAGTATTTCAAATTTCTTAGTATCTGTGACTTGCGAACAGCAACAGAGTAGATTGATCAGACTGATGGTTGAGGTGGAAGTAGCAGATTCCTGTGGCAAAAGACTGTGTGATTTCCAGCAGAGCAACCTCTGCTCTATCCTCATGCAATTATATCCCCCCGTGGTGTCCTCCGTCATAGCTCGCGTGTCATCTCGCACAGACACGAAACAGACGCCAAATTGTAAGTGTTAACCATCTTTTACAAGCCATTAAGTGAGAGGGCATTATCGCATAGCGGAGTCCCTTAACGAGGACTGACATATGTGAAGGAGGCAGTTAGCGCCTAACATTAAGACGTGCCAGCGTGCTGATGGAATGGGACGTTGTCCATGGGGAAGACATCAGTGTTAATTAGAGGATAATCGCTGGCTGGTGAGCTCAGTTTCTTTCTCACACTCTTGCTAGCTGGCTCTCTCACGCTACTGTTCTCACTTGCTCTCGCTTTCTTTTTCAGATGCTCTCCTGTCTTTCCTCTTCAACAACCCCAAAGGAGAGATGTGTAGATTATTGCTCATTTGAGAACTGGGTAATTTCTTCAGTTAAGCCTGGGAATGGGTCCCTAACTATTAGTGTGCAGAGAGCTGCAGAATAGAGAAAGACTTTGCACTGATTGTATCTCAAGAGAAGTCTTTCTGTGAGTTTATGCATCATTACAGAGGCCTTTAACTTCATTTTCACGAAGACTAGTCTAGTCTAGTGAGCTGCCATAGGCAGCATCCTAATGGTCATAGAACCTTGCAAAAGTAACTCGACTCACAATTGATTTGAAATCAGCTGACAGAAGAAAGATACAACACTATAATAAATAGAATTGAAAATTTAATACAAAACAATTTGAATTATTTGAATTAAAATGATTAAATAACATCAGAAAGATCAGGCCCTTTCTAACGTAGCATGCTGCACAACTTCTTGTCCAGGCCCTTGTCATCTCTAGGCTGGACTCAATGCTCTTCTGGCTGGACTTCCATCAAGCACAATCAAACCTCTACAAATGATTCAGAATGCAGCGGCACGACTGGTCTTCAACGAGCCCAAAAGAGCCCATGTTACCCCTCTCTTTGTCTCCTTGCACTGTCTACCGGTTGCGGCTCGCATCAAGTTCAAGACATTGATGCTTGCATATAGAACAGCCATAGGCTCAGCACCCGCCTACTTCCACTCACTACGACGAATCTACATCCCCTCCCGAAGTCTGAGATCCGCTAGTGAGCAACGCCATCACAGAGAGGCTCAAAATCACTTTCTAGAACATTCTCGTTCACCGTTCCTGGCTGGTGGAATGATCTTCCCACCCCTATCCGGAATGCTGAATCCTTGACCATTTTCAAGCGACAGCTGAAAACTCGTCTCTTTAAACGCTATTTGACTTCATCTTTAAAAAATTTTTTTAAAAATGTCTTTCTCTTTATTTATTCCTTCTCTTTCTAGCTTGCACTTATTTGAACAATGCCTAAAACTTGGTATTTCAAGCACTTCTTGTGTCTGTTTGCCTCTTTAAGAAAAATCGCTTTTATGTATTCCCCAATTGTAAGTCGCTTTGGATAAAAGCATCTGCAAAATGACTAAATGTAAATGTAAATAAAAAAAGTAAATACATTTAAAATATGATTTATTTTCTTATTGATCCTGTACTGTATACTATTATTTAAAAGATTGGGGTCAGTAAGATGTTTTTTTGAAAGTCTCTTATGCTTACCAAGCCTGTAATTATTAAATTACAGTAAAAACAGTCATATTGTGGAATATTATTATTACAATTTAAAATAGCTTTTCTATTTTAGTATATTGTAAAAATTAAATTTATTCGTGTGATGGCAAGACTAAATTTTCAGCCAGTCTTCAGTGATCCTTCAGAAATCATTCAATTATTCTAATATTTGGTGCTCAAGGAACATTTCCATTAATTATTATCAATGTTAAAAGCAGTTGTGCTGCTTAACATTTTTGTGTGGAAATGTTATGACTTTTGTTTTTTGTTGTTGTTGTTTTTAGGATTCTCTGATGAGCAGAAAGTTCAACAGTACAGCATTTATTTGAAATATCTGAAATCTTTTGTAACATTATAAATGTCTTTCCTGTCACTTTTGATCAGTTTAATGTGACCTTACTGAATAAAAGTATTAATTTCTTGCAAAAAAAACAACAACTTATTGACATCAAATTATTAAAAAGTAGTGTACCTATATTTAAAGACTCTTTTTCTCAAGTATTATTTTTTTCACAGTGCTTGTCACATTTCTTTCTGGTCTTCTCTGTCAAGGATAAATGCAATTCCATTTGAACTTCGCCAAAATTATATCTTCGGAGACAGCATAATTAAGTTTTTGGCAGTTGACTAGGTTTTTGAAAGTCTTGATTAAACTGTGACAATCAATGAGACTTCTAAATTCTCTCACACTGCTTCTTTCTATGATTTTAGATGTGCGTTATGACCCCTATGATGAAAAAAGCATGCATGCTGGGATGGTGTGACTCATTTAGATTGGTCAACATTGGACAAATTATTTAACCCCTCACTGTCTGACTGTCTTATACATAAAGAGCAGTTCTTCCAACCAGGAGTGTTTTCAAACACATTGTAAAATCGTGACACTCCAAACATCTGTCCTCATACTTTACTCTACTGCAAACTTAGAACTCAGAAGAGTGTCTGAAATTACACTAAAACCACAGATGGTCGGGGGCATGGTGGCCACCCCATTCCCTGCCCGCAGGGCACAGAGTGGCAGCGAGAGAGACAATAGAGCTACACAAACGACACCAAATCCTCTTTTGTATGTCAACATTTGGAAACAATAGCTGCAAAAATGTCTATCAAACCAACTCCGGCACAAATTCACTTATTGTGCTTGAGAAAAACAGAGTAACATGTATCTGAGTTGCATAACTGCATAAAACAAGAAGCTTATCATCTAGCTGACACTCTCCACACAAAATAAACGAAACTACGCCTCATCACCCCTGACTTCTCTCTCCAGTCAAAGTGATTTACAGCAGTGGACGGGTCAGAAAAATGCCCTCTGGCAAGCACGGCCAATCAGCTTGAATTATGACCCATACGTGTGGAAC
>NW_015505407.1:811594-862767 GCF_001515645.1 Sinocyclocheilus grahami
AGTGATTTACAGCAGTGGACGGGTCAGAAAAATGCCCTCTGGCAAGCACGGCCAATCAGCTTGAATTATGACCCATACGTGTGGAACGGGACACTGGCCGTCAGGGCTACAGGGCTAAACGCCAGTGTACACATCAAGAGTGATTGCCCTGAGAGACTCAGTCCATCGATGAGACCCCTAGCCCTGTAGTTTTGAGCAGCATGTGCGCTTGTACGCTCAGTGTGCGAGCACGAGGCCAGAGGACTCACACACGGTGTGAGTTTCAGTGCCGTCTTCCTCAGAAGGTTAGCATGGCCACCTTTGTGAGCTAAGTGAAAAAATATAAACTTCTTGAAAGGCTTCCACTATTGTATTTAGATTTTACCACCCACATTTTCATTCAAAGAATTCATCTTTAAGACATACTGATTCATTGGTTTATGGAAATCGTCTTTTGTTTAGTGCAAACTTGATAAATATGGTTGGCTAACATTAAAATAAAAAACCACCCTACTACATTAGCTTGCTTTGTTATCTTGAAACACAATGATGATCTCCAAAAGAAAAAGAAAGAGAAAGAAGTTCAAATAAGGGGAAAAAACATGCAATTAAGCATGACTAAAAGACAACGATAAGCAGTAATTAATATTCGATTAATGCCCGAGGAATTTCTTTTAAAGTAATTAAGCGTTTATTAATGCGATTTGTAACCCCTGAAGTGTCACAGGATATGCTAAATGAAATGCTAATGTTAAATTGCTCTGCCCCCCCACTGCCAAAACGTTCCACTGCAGCTCCTCTTATTGACGCTTAATTTAACAAAGCCTCAGACTGAACTACATCAATTCAGATCAGAACTTTAATCTGTGCTAAATCCAAAGTAAACTCTGACACAAGTCTAAAATTAGAGGAACTTCAAACCCCCAATGGTAATTGTGTCAAAGAAGAAAAAAAATAATAAAATAAAACTGTAATAATAAAATAAAATAAAACAGTCAGAAAAAGACAAAAAGTTCATATTAGTTTAAAATAAAGTATAATAAAATGAAATAACATCACTCTAAGTTTGCGAGTGGAATCACAAGTCAAATAATTAATATTACATAATAAATATTAATTATTTAATTTATATGAAATAATTTAAATAATTATAATTCATTATAAATTAATATATATTTAATTAAAAAAATTAATTAAATTAAATAACAAAATTTAAGTCAGTTTAAGTATACCAATGGAATCATGAGTCAAAGAATTTATATTAAATTAATATTAAGAAAGAATGAACAAAAAAGAGTCAGTTTAAGTCTGCCAATGAAATCATGAGTCAAATAATTAAAATAATAAATATTTTATTTAATTATAAAATATATTTAATTATAAAATAACATACAATTACTTATTTTATTTATTTAAAGTTATTGTTAGTCAGTTTAAGTCAGTCAATCTACTCAGCAGTGTGAGTCTAAAAGAGAACGTGTTTGTGAGAGTACCTATCCATCAGTTATTTTGAATTTATTGCCCTGGGGTCCTAGATTTCTTGTTGGCCTGCATCTGTGTGAATGCATGAGTTGGGTCAGTGTGTGTTCTTGTGTGTGTGTGTGGTCATAAGGGCTGACAGTAGGTTCTGGGGGGCAGTGGGCCATGCCAGGTCTGCTCTCCAAGCCAGCTGAAGCTGTGGCCAGCATCCTGACAGGGTCTCGCAAACCCTCTTTCTGCCTAATTTAACCCTGTTCCTCCTGCTTAGCCAATCGCGGCACCAACATGTACAGACACCTTAAACCTCCCAGCCACTCTTCTATTCACCTCTTCCTCCATTCTGTTTTCTCCTCTCCACAGATCGGTCTACCTCACACCTCTCTTTTTTTCCTTTCACAGAATAAATAACAGCATGTAACTCTGGAATGACAAGAAGGTGAGTAAATAATGACAGAGATGTCATTTGTGGATGAACTATCCCTTTCATTGCCTGGATATTACCCATGTATATTCCTTCAATCGCACCGCTTTCTCATTTTTGCTGCCTTTACATCCTTTCATCCTGCATGAAAGCTCTTCAACGTCCCAATCACCCTGACTGACCAAACAATTTAATGTCAGTTTGCCCTCGTTCACTCTCTTTCTCTCTTTATCTGCCTGTCTCACTGCAAATTGATAAATCTCGGAGCTCACGGCCTCTCTTCCACTTTGACTGCTGCATGTCACTGCTTGTCTTCCTTCTAACTCTCCATTTAGACGTCTCTGTGCTTCCCTCAATCCAGCCCACACAGACAGCCAGACCTGATCCGTCTAAGCTCCATCTCACTCCCTCGTCTCCCTATCTCCTACATTTGTCTGATAGACAGCAGATCTGGGCTCCTCCTGCAGTTGACAGCAGTATCTGATCCTCTGGCCTGCAGGTATCCCACCTTCCCTCAGCTTATGTGGCCCTCCAAATCCCACTTTCAAGCTCTCATTCTCGCCTTTTTCTCAGCATTGGGGTTGCACTTTGCACTAAAGCATGGGTAAATCTGACAGAGGGACACATCTTGATCCAACTATCTCACGACAGCTGAGAATTGTAAAGCTAGTGATCCCAGAACAGCTCCAGTGCAGTACGTCAGCTTGTTGCCAGAGAACTGAGGATGGCAGACACAAGACAGATGGATTTGAATGGAGAGGTAATGGGTAAGTTTGCGGATTGTATCACATTTGTGGCACATGATTTTATTATTTTTTTGTCCAAAACAGCAGCAGGCCAATATATATTGGTCAGTTTATTAAATCATATGAAATTTGGCCATTGAGATGCCATGTTCAGCAAACAGTTTGAAGAGCACATCTTTTGTTTTCAAATATCATATGGCTAGTTTGAAGCAGTGTTGTTACATTTCACTAAAACTAACACATAGATAATAAAGCTGAAATATAAATATAAATATTAGATGAAAGCTTAAACTTAAAGAAACAAAATTAGAAATGTCGCCTTGACACCACATTGAAATAAGTTTAACTAAAACTGAAAAAATAAAGTTAATTAGAAATATTAAAATTACAATATCAAATTAAAATACAAAATCATAACACAATTACTTTTAGAATTTATAATAAAAACTGAAAATATACAAATAAAAGTTAAAATTTTAATATAACAGTATATATAAATAATACTAAAACAACGCTGATTTTGAATAAATATTGTGTACAATTTAATTAAAAACAAATGAATATGAATAAGAAAAATTTATAAGAATTGTGTAATATTGTGCATTATTTATAGGTCAACATTTAAAAAGTAAATTTTTAATATTGATAATTTTTACTATGTCGTTAGAAGAAGAAAATTACACTTGAATTGTGATACTGCTAACATAATTTGCAAATAAACAATGTAAGGAGAAAAAAAGTTAAAAAGATCAAAACAGAATCATTTTACATGGTCTTTTTTTCTGGAACCCACAGTTTTAAAGATATATATTTGCATTATATTCAAGCCTGACTTACAGATATTAGCATTGAACATTGAAAACCCACATTGCTTGACCACTAATAAATAAAAAAAATAAATAAAACTTAGCATGACGGACATACACACAAGAATGAAAGTGTCTGAGAACTCATGATTACAGGCACATATGAGCATGAAAGAGTCTTGATATATACAACACCACATCACATGATCACCAAACCCCAATTTCTCTTTCCCATGTCCCTCTGAAATCCCTCTGCCTCCAGCTGTCATTTAGAATTCAATTTTCCCACTCTCGTGCCTAGAGGTCAAAGTTTAATAGGGAGCAAAACAATAGGCCTGCCATAGACACAACAAACAAAGACCCGTGGGATTTGTTTGCTTATTCCTTCTTTTTTTTAACCCCCCTTTTGCCTCCTTTCCTTTTCTTGCTTCTGTCCCCCCTCCTAGGCGCTAACTGGGCCAAGTAAGGCCTTGTCAATATCCTGTCGCCTGATCAGTGGTTTATACCTATTTGGGAGGTTAATTGCCGTTTCATGGGCTTGTATTTACATGAAAAAAGCCTTGTTAGACAACTAATAAAGACTGGGAGGTGGCAAGCTCAACAAATTAACAAGAGAAGCTGGAAGCAAAAGCTAATTACCACATCCAGTACACAATCATCTGTGCAAATAAACAAGCTACTTGTTTTCCTTCGATAGCTCGTTCTAGAACTATGCTTCACTGCGCGTTCACAGACACGCCAGGAAAGAAAGAAAAAAAGAAGCGTGAAGAGTGAGTCGGGTCGTCAAGAGACCGGCTGGCCCACACGTATGTGGGCATTAACATTGTTCGGAGGTAGCTTCAGAAGGGTGGGAACTGTACAGATTAGACAGAGAGAAGAAAAAAGCATGAGAAAGAGAGAGAGAGTGCGAAAGGGAGGGGGATGGGAACAGTGTCCTCTCTTTAGCTACAAGGGGGGTCTTGTCAGCTGGAGAAAGCTAATTACCACATCCAGTACACAATCATCTGTGCAAATAAACAAGCTACTTGTTTTCCTTCGATAGCTCGTTCTAGAACTATGCTTCACTGTGCGTTCACAGACACGCCAGGAAAGAAAGAAAAAAAGAAGCGTGAAGAGTGAGTCGGGTCGTCAAGAGACCGGCTGGCCCACACGTATGTGGGCATTAACATTGTTCGGAGGTAGCTTCAGAAGGGTGGGAACTGTACAGATTAGACAGAGAGAAGAAAAAAGCATGAGAAAGAGAGAGAGAGTGCGAAAGGGAGGGGGATGGGAACAGTGTCCTCTCTTTAGCTACAAGGGGGGTCTTGTCAGCTGGAGTATTACACAGCAGTCGAGCAGCAAATTCAGGTCATTGCCTGTTTGTGTGTGTGTGTGTGTGTGAGAGAGAGAGAGAGAGAGAGAGAGAGTGTGCGCTGTTGTGAAACGGTAGAGGACACTTCATTTTGCACACTAAACTTGTTGGCGCTCACTTCAGGTGTGCATGTAGCTGCAGAAGCACATCGACTTAATTTAATGGAATAATTAATCAAAGGAATGTGTAAGACATTATCTATCAGAAAAGAGGACAGGACAGGAAATATGATGAAGGCCTGGAATACGATGAAGGTGCTGATGCCCCAACCTGGAACCTTTCATTCAATACTTTTTCACCAAAGTAAAGATGGTTCTAGGCCAGAACATTTAACCTGCGCTTGAACCTGCTGATGTCTAAACAAGAATTGCTCAAATCAAAAGTCAGAACAGTTGTCAAGTTTGCCAAGATAAAACTAGATCACAAGAAACGACATTAAAACCAACAAAATGGAAACAACACATTGGAAATGCCCAATGCGGCAACACAGTGTAAAAAAAAAAAAAGTATCTAAATATAAAATAATTTGAGTCTAATACTTCTGAGTCACCCGCTTAAAATTCAAGAGGAACAAACTTACATATCATCTCTAATGCCTCACTTTTCCTACTAAATACAGACTTGGAGCCCACGACTAAAAAATTATGCAATGACAGCCATCTAAAAATATCTCACCCACACCCTTCCACTTTTCATTCTTACTCCTAAAGAAAAGCAATAATAAAAATGGATCCCAAGGTTGCGGGTTCTGATGATAATGATAGCGTGGATCAAGCCCAGGAGGTGAACAGGGCATGAGAGGTGAACAGGAATTGAACATAGCAGGTGCTATTGATCAACCAAAGACGTTATGAACTAACTGCCATTTCCCTTTCATAAGAGGCTCAATGGGTATTGACTGCCAAATGAAAAGCATGTCCAAGTACTCCGTCTTAAGTGTACGACTAGAGAGCATCAAAAGACAGGAGATGAGGAGCACGAGAATGAATGCTTGGGCACATATATGAGCTGAGCATCCTTCACATGTGAACATAAACATGCACAAGTGATCAACAGACTCAAAAACACAAGAATAAAGGACAAACATGTTGCTAGGAGCTTCTTGGTACAGCTAAGAAATGGAGACAGCATGACAAAGGACGAAAACAAGCTAGTAAGAGATTTCACAGAGGAGAGCATGCGGCCCACGGCAGGAGAGGGATTTGTGGCGATATGTGGCGCGTGGCTAGTCGAAGGCCGGACAGCGTTGGGCACACGCTGGCCAGCAGAGCTCTCTCAGATCACAGACATCCTGCCAGGACAAGTTAATCCCCAGCTCATCCCTTCTTCAGGTCCTGGGCCTCCCTGCCACGCTATACGTGATTTCACGGCAGCGTTTCTTTCTAAGAAAGCTGCAAGCTAAAGGGATAAGACCGGCCCCCAAGCGACAACTGAATCTTTCGCTTGCGGACGTCTTTTCTGTAATTTCTTCCCCCAACAAAATAATGGTATAATTATGAATTATGAATAAGTTTAAATATTTATTTAGAAAATAGTTATACTTATAACTTGCAACTATAATAATAATTGTAATTAAAAATATTACAAACAATAAATAATTATATATATATATATATATATATATATATATATATATATATATATATATATATAAAAACAAAACTTTTTTGGCCTTTAGATTATTATACTTTTTTTTTTTTTTTTAAAGATGTTGGGCCCAAATTTGAGGCAATGGCATACCAAGCTAACCAGCAGGCCATATTCAGCTCTGGCATTTTTACCATAATTATTTGTTTTGGTGCTTTTCAGTCTTCTGCACCATCCTCCTTTCCTTCACCCTCCTCCATCTCCCTCCCGGCAGCTGGCCCTGCTCACAGAAGGGTGCCCATCTGATCACCTCTCGCTTCCGTCACACTCGCTGGGTCTCAGAGAGAATCAGGGGGAACAGAGTACACGCCAGGACAAAGAGGGAAATAGAGGAAAGACAGAAAGAAGAGAAGGATGAGGGGATCTACTGACACCCCCACCTCACTGCCCCTGAGGGATGTACGGTACATACGGATAGAACTGCATACAAAGAAAAAAATGGTTTCAATGTGCTCTACAGCCTGCCATTTTCCTCCTGAAAGTCTGTCGGAGCTTGAACCCGGAGAAAGCACACACACCCCCCAACTAAGCCCCACTTGAAGACTCCCCACACAAAAAACACAACTTTAAGCATGTTCGCTTCGGTGCTACCCATGCAAGCATGTGAAAGCTACGGCTGGTGAATGAAACCGCACTTGTTCGTTAAAGGCAAAGCGATTACACTGAAAAGCGCAGTATATCTGTCTAACACCCAGAGCACATCCCGCACAATCGCCACGCTGTCGAAAAGGTGGGAGGCACCTCACGCCCCCGTGTGCCCCACAGACACAGACACTGTGGCTTGAGGAAACCATGAAACATTTCAATAGACAGGAAAAGAAAAAATAACATGCAGTGTCCCAATCCACCATCCAATGTACTGTGTGGACCTCCTTTCAAAAAGCTTTGTAAATGAAACCCCTCTGGTAATCCTTCAACGTGTAAGTTCTCTCTCTTCAAGCTTTTCTTTTGTTTACTGTAGCGTCTCGCTTTATACCACCTGCTTTAGGGTCACTGACAAAAAAGGGGTGTCTGCGATGATAAAAGCTTTTGAAATCCTATAAAAAATAAAGTTTAAAACACATGCCTATAATGTAAAAAATATCTTTCAAAGTTGTAAATAAAACAAAGATAATTGGAGTATGTTTTACAAGAAAATACTATTTACTCATTATATCACCTGCTTTAGGGTCATTGACAAATAAGGGTGTCTGGGATGATAAAAAAACTTTTTAAATCTTTTAAAAATGTTTAAATCACATGCCTACAATGTAAAAAAGTTGTAAATAAAAAAGTATTAAAACACAAGATTATTGGAATATGTTACAGGGAAATACTATTTTATTTTTTTACTTCACAATTTCACATTTAATTCAATGTGTTATCTGCTGTTTCTTTGTCATTTTTTTGTATTATTAGTTATATATTTTTAAAAAATCATTCAATTTAATGATGCTAAAAAGTACTAAAATACTTTTCTTGTACCTTGAATACACAAGAGTGCACACAACCTTAATTTAATCTAAATAATTTAAGGATGAAAAATACATTTCTAAATCATGAATATCAAGATGTTTTATTGGGGTTACTCCGTTTGACCTGATCAAAATGGCCTTTTGAAAGGAGTTAGAAAAATTTGGGAGGGAAGCCTTTGAAAATTCTTTAAAAATGATATACATATATATAAGCAATGACTCTGACACATAGTCATGAGGGTCCAAAGTGCTCTTCTCTGTTTTATGGTTTTCTTGTCACATGACAACAAAATAGCCATGTACATGATGGTCATGCCACACCGACTCAATAATATAAAAAAATAATATAAATTTTTATTTGCTGTTTTTATATATATATATATATATATATATATACTGTATATATATATATATATATATATATATCTGTGTGTGTGTGTGTGTGTGTGTAAGAATATTTGTGTATAGACCATATGTATAAGAAAATAATTTAGATATATTAACAAAAACTTATTTTTTGATAAATCTCCAGATAGTAATACCTCCTAGATATTCATGACTTTAGCCCTCAAAAAAAATGTATTTTGTGTAAAATTGGATGTTTAAGTATTTTTTATTTTTAATACCATAATTGATCCAGGCAAAAAATTACTTTAATCGTATTTCATTTACAAACTTCCTTCCCTCCTTTCCCCTCCAATTCTCCCTCACCCATGTCCGAGGCACCTGGCTGGAGCGGGAAGACGAGCTCTGACTCCCCTCCCTTTCCAATTACCAGACCCTTTGGTGTTCCATAATGTTAAGAGTAGTCAAGCATATAAATAAAGGTGAGGTGAAACGACGGCCCCTCGACTTGTCAGAACCCCTGAACCACAAAGAACACCTTGAAGGGCATGTTAACTGTCAATAGACTTCTGCGTAACCCTCCCAGCCATTAACATAAAACTAACACTCTATTGCTACCTCTCCTTCAGATACATGGCTTCCACCACTGTGGCAACATGCCCTCCATCATGTCACCCACACACGCACATATTCAAAGCACACTCGCTAACATTTCTACCACACCCTAACACTAAAACATGCGCACATACAAACTATCTAAGACCATGTTCCACACTGCCGCTACGTGACCAGACACTAGACAGGCCGAGGAACAGCGTGTAATAGGTGAAGCATGAACTAGATGCATATGTAAGGCCAGATCTCTCTCACTCATGCGGGCTATTACTGCAGTGTGTGTTGGTCTGATTCTCCAGTCCCAGCAGTGTGCTTCAGCTCATAGACACCTCATATGGGCCCAGACAGGTCCGACCCATAATCAGCCTCTCCGAGGGAGATGCACAGCCTCTGTGAACAACAGCTCTGTACAGCCTAGCATTTTGCTGCTGTATGGACTCGCTGGGAAACATTTTCATGTCATCTCTTTGGAGCGAACTGCATCACCAGGTAGTCAAACGAGGTTTTTCGGTGCCTGAATACAGAGTCCCACTGTTACCGTCACACTTACAGTGCATACAAGGATAAGGCTAAATAAGATTAATTCGGCAACTGCCTGGAAGCTGCTCAATAGTTTTTCCTCCAGAGAGCAGGCCCTTTCTTCAAATCTTTTTGCAATAATTGGTTTACCACCAGGTTCTTTTTGCTAATCAGTAATTAGCACATGATTAAATATTCAGAGGACATTGATGCACATTTAGCACGCACTGGTAAGTAAATAATTGTTCAGTGTGGTTCCTGTAGCCATGCGTCTCTGACATTTGCCATCACTCAAGAGTGCAGAAAATATCTAAATGTACCACAAAATGGAATTAGCATCAAATAACCACGGCTTGTAAACCACCCATCAAAGATCATCACACCCACTGACAGGAAAGTGTAAAGTACAGAAAAAAGGGGGATGACACAAGAAAGTAATAAGAAGCAAAGAAAGATGTCACAGATTTTTTTTGTCAAAAGTCTTTATGCAACATTAAAAAAAAAACAACTTTGATAATTAATTAGAATAATAGTTGTAGGCAAATACACATATTATTATAATTATATAATATACATATATGTAAAAAATATATTAAACCTTTTTACTTATAACCATCATTCAGCTTAATTTTTTTTATGTATGTTGCATTAAAACACTTGAATTTTATATACAGTACATATTGGGATTTTATTGACAGAGCACTGGGCTGAGTTTGAGACACTTCCATTTAAAAGCTTTTGGAAGAAATTAATACTTTTATTGAGTAAGGATGCATTAAATTAATTAAAATTTAAAAAAAGAAAAAAGTGACAGTAAAGACTTACATTTGACACTGAAAACTAAAAAAATCAGCTTTACCATCACACGAATAAATTACACTTTAAAATTGATTAAAATAGAAAACAGTTCTTGAAAATTATAATAACATTTCACAACATTACACTTTAAATGTATTTTTGATCAAATAAATTTAGGAAACTTACCTACAACTGCATCAAATATAAATTGTTTATGTTGTATTAAAAATGCCACTCAACTCTGTGGTCAAGACACTGATACTGAATTAGTTATCAGAGTCCTACGCTGAATTTAGAATTCCTGGCTGGTTAAGCAAGAGGATGACCAGAGACAGAGACAACCCAGTATGTCCCATCATGCCAACAAGCCTTCCTTATTTCTACCAAAGGACCATTCATCCAGCCACGCAGGTGATTTAACACTGTAACTCCACCTGCCAGCACCCCTCAGCTCACTGCTTTTGATTAATCATGCTCTAGGGGGGATTTATTGCATGCAAGATATTTGCTTCAGCAGTTTAATAAGCATGGGGGAAGAACAGGGAACAAGATTAATCAGGGTGGGCCTACCACTGGGCATACACCAGAAAAAAATTCATAATTAATGACTGAATATGTACATTTGTTTGTCTGCTACTGCAGTGTGGTGAGAGGATCGTACCTAAGGCATACATTGTGTGTGAGAATGCAAGAGCATTACTTGGTGGTGTAGACAGCTAGATACACATTTGGGAGTGTGTGGAAACCTGTAACTTTTCTCCACATACTTGTACAGAGAGGGACGGACCAGCTCTGCTCTTCATTCTAAATTACCGATGCATCATCTCCGCCGCTGGCTTCTTCAGTATTAGATCAGCACAGGTATGCTATTCTTCCTCCTCCTCCTCCTCCTCCTCCTCCTCTTGCAGCACCACAGCTCATAATCGCTCTAACAAGGCCGGTGCACAGGGAGAAATAATGATGCACGATCGTGTTGGCCCATTTATCAGCCAGCACAGGTATGCTATTCTTCCTCCTCCTCCTCCTCCTCCTCCTCCTCCTGCAGCACCACAGCTCATAATCGCTCTAACAAGGCCGGTGCACAGGGAGAAATAATGATGCACGATCGTGTTGGCCCATTTATCAGTGTGTTTTACACCGGCTGCCGTGTGGAAGTAATTAAACACCAGCATCATTACAATGAACGCGCCCCTTTTATAGAGACACGATGAGGCTCCGGAGGCCTCTGCCGTAATTGTACCTCCCAACTCTGCCATTGAGGAGGGGGTTTTAATTAGTGCAGAAACAGAGTGCCCAAGCGATAAGGTCCAACCAGTGGGTTTCAAACACTCCTTGGGGTTCTGTGTTTATCAGCTCCCATTTCAGAGGAGTGCACAGGGCAAGTGAAGGCTGTCTGAAGTGAGCCGATCTCCGATGGGATGTAGCATCTGTGGTGTAGAGCATGAGATTGCGGATTAATAGACATGCCGGAGCAATGGGTGTAGGGTGTTTGGGTGTTGCCCTCTTGAGGTGCCCTGAAAGCTAAAAGCAACAATTAAAACAGAGCAAATTGTTGGCTATCATTTGCTCAACAGTGTATGCGAGTGATACAGAGTGGATCATTGTACTTGTGCAACTCGCTAAGCTAGGCTAAACTAAGCTAAAATAAAATAAAGTAAAATAACAATGAAAGTATATTGTATCAATATTGCTTTGTCCTGTTGTGGAACACTTCCTCGATGTAATTTTATACACAATTGTTTAATTTCCTCACAATTTCCATACACTACGCTGAACTGAAAAGTACGGTGGCCAATAATGCTAAATGCGGAAACATCCTTGCAAATTTAGAGTCCCATGATATGCATTGCAAAATGAAATGAAATGTGCAATGCCCAAAAGGGGTACTCTACCTCAGCAAATTGGGTGGTATTAAACTCCTCACCATTTAATTTGCAGACAATTTGTCAATTTTCTTACAATTTCCATACACTGCACTGAACTGGATGTTGCCACTAAGGCTAAATGTGGAAACGCCCTTGCAAAACAAAACAAAACGTCTTTCCAGGATCATTCTGGATTAAAATCATGCAATTTGCATCATACCTTTGCAAATTTAGAATCCACTGATATGCAAAACAAAACAAGACTCATTCTGGTTTAAAACCATGCCCCCCCCCCACACACACACACAAATGACGTTTTATCAACTAATCCTTTTTAAAACAAATTTACTAAATCATCACAAAATGAATGCAAAGGCGTGACTGCAAACTCGCATTATTCTCATTTCCAAACCTACTACTCACTCCCCTCCCTTTGCTCACTGTTCAACTGTTCAAATAATTGCAGACTCTCAGGTCCAATCACACCACCAATTAAACACCACGCAGTGGCGTCTACAGTCATCTGCAGACGGGCACCATCAAATAGTGTGGCCGGCCTGTAGCTGCGCTGTTAGCATTAGCATTAGCAATGTTAGAGAGCGAGAAAGTGGCTGTAAACATCTATTAGTCATTAGCAGTCGCCTCATTATTCCTCCCAAAGCGCTCTCATTAACGAGGTGCTAGCTGACAGATAAACACGGCTAATGGCAATGGCCTATCAATAATGGCATTGTGTGTTAAAGGACTGGTCTGTGGGGGAAGATATAAATAGGGCTAAACTGTGATGGTTTATCATTAGTGGGACTTTGCCATGAACAAAACGATGGTGGTCGCGGAGGTAGCGACATGAATAGTTGTAGTTGTCATCGTGCTGTAGATATAATGTGTGTAGGAACAATATAATATCAGAAAACGAGAGGTGGCACAACTCAGTGGTACAAAAAATGTGCACAATGTTTAAATGTTAAAAATTGCACAGCTTAAAGGGCTAGTTCACCCAAAAATGAAAATTCTGTCATTAATTACTCTCCCTCATGTCGTTCCAAACCCATAAGACCTTCGTTCATCTTCGGAACACAAATTAAGATATTTTTGATAAAATGTGAGAGCTCTCAGACCCTGCATAGACAGCAACGCAACTGTCCAGGAACGTAGTAAGGACATCGGTAAAACAGTCCATGTGACATCAGTGGCTCAACTTCAGTTTTGCGAAGCTACGAGAATACATTTTGAGCGCAAAGAAAACAAAAATAACAATTAGTTCAACAATTCTTCTCCCACGAGTTACGTCTTCCGCCATTTTAGAGTATAACAACACATACACACACTTTCCCCTAAGCATAAACAACGCTGATTACGCAAATTACGTTCATGCACGCGCTTTCTCCTCTGAATGTAAACAACGCTGTTTACGTCGATTACACTCTTGGGTACTCTCCAAAATGGCGGAAGACAAACTCGGGGGAGAAGAATTGTTAAATAAATTGTTATTTTTGCTTTCTTTGTGCTCAAAAAGTATTCTCGTAGCTTCGCAAAACTGAAGTTGAGCCACTAATGTCACACGGACTGTTTTACCGATGTCCTTAATACGTTTCTGGACCTGGGAACATTACAGTTGCGTTGCTGTCTATGCAGGGTTTGAGAGCTCTCACATTTCATCAAAAATATCTTAATTCGTGTTCCAAAGATGAATGAAGGTCTTATGGGTTTGGAACAACATGAGGGTGAGTAATTAATGACAGAATTTTCATTTTGGGGTGAACTAACCCTTTAAGCTTGTGGGATTTTGCACTAATGAGTCTGCCGGACCGGGTGTACATTTATACGCCTGCATGCATGTTTACAGCAGGACAGTAAGGAGAGGAGGAGTAAAGAAGAGGAAGGTGAGAGATGTTATTTATGTTTGTTCTGGGTTCATCCCAAGTTCGTTTTACAATGAGATGTCCCTGGGGCAGTAACGGACGTGTTGCTGTGTTTGGGACAGTGTTCGGTAATGGTCACGGGATGTATGGACTGAAGATTGGAGGGCTTGTCAGGGATCCATAGAAAACAAAAATAACAATTAGTTCAACAATTCTTCTCCCACGAGTTACGTCTTCCGCCATTTTAGAGTATAACAACACATACACACACTTTCCCCTAAGCATAAACAACGCTGATTACGCAAATTACGTTCATGCACGCGCTTTCTCCTCTGAATGTAAACAACGCTGTTTACGTCAATTACACTCTTGGGTACTCTCCAAAATGGCGGAAGACAAACTCGGGGGAGAAGAATTGTTAAATAAATTGTTATTTTTGCTTTCTTTGTGCTCAAAAAGTATTCTCGTAGCTTCGCAAAACTGAAGTTGAGCCACTAATGTCACACGGACTGTTTTACCGATGTCCTTAATACGTTTCTGGACCTGGGAACATTACAGTTGCGTTGCTGTCTATGCAGGGTTTGAGAGCTCTCACATTTCATCAAAAATATCTTAATTCGTGTTCCAAAGATGAATGAAGGTCTTATGGGTTTGGAACAACATGAGGGTGAGTAATTAATGACAGAATTTTCATTTTGGGGTGAACTAACCCTTTAAGCTTGTGGGATTTTGCACTAATGAGTCTGCCGGACCGGGTGTACATTTATACGCCTGCATGCATGTTTACAGCAGGACAGTAAGGAGAGGAGGAGTAAAGAAGAGGAAGGTGAGAGATGTTATTTATGTTTGTTCTGGGTTCATCCCAAGTTCGTTTTACAATGAGATGTCCCTGGGGCAGTAACGGACGTGTTGCTGTGTTTGGGACAGTGTGCGGCTGGTAATGGTCACGGGATGTATGGACTGAAGATTGGAGGGCTTGTCAGGGATCCATTACTGGAGTCACAGAGCACTAAATCAACCTTATACCCTCCGTTGAAAATACTCATACAAGGATATTCAATACACACACACATACTGGTGGCACTTATCGAGAAGCAGCACAAAAAAGCCACTGAGAAAGTGAGAATGTGAAAGACACAGAAAGTGAGAGGTAGGGAAAGAGAGAGTGCAGCCCATCCATAAAAACATCAGATGTAACACTTCAAGGACTCCGACATCATTTTCCCTTAACAGCACACAAGTTTATATCATGCCACTCACATGTTGCTGTTAAAAAAATATATACAAATACACCTGGTCCTGAATTTTATCAGGCACAAAACATGCTAATTCACCAGACAGATAATTTCTCTTGTATTAGACTTGACTTTTAATGCTAATCTGTCCTCAAAGTTTACCCCAAAATGAAAATGCTGTCATCATTTACTCACTTTCTTATCGTTACAAACCTGTTTAACTTTAATCCTTCTTTGAAACACAAAAGGCATTTTTTTTTTATCCTGACCACGCTTTTCAAAATTTTTAATAATAAAAAAAATTAAATATAAAAATGGTGCATGCAACTTGCTATATTCTTTTGAAGTCAAATAATTTATTACATTTAATAATTACATTTGTTATTCATTAAAAATCGTTCTTCTGTTGCGCAGATAACAAGACATTTCTTTTGGAAGAATGTTGGTAACCAAAAAGCTGACGGTATAGCCATTGACTTCCACAGAATTTTTCCCATACTATGGAAGTCAATGGCTAGCATCAAATCTTTGGTTACCAACATTCTTCAAAATTTTAATTTTTGGGTGAACTATCCTTTTATAGTGGATAATGATTATAGATAAAAACTTACATTTCAATATGCATTCAGTCTTCATCTTGCATTTGTACATTTTTATTATATGTTTTTGAAGCTTAAAATCTCTATTTCCCCATTCATTGTAATTGTATGTAAAAAATGACCAGCACATTCTTCAAAATGTCTCTTCTTCTGTTCCTCTTTACTATGTCAATATACTGTATACAGCTGCTTAAAACTCCCCAGAACGGTCCTTATACGATAGTTACACGCTCACTCACACACATACATGCCTGTACAAGAGAAGTTGTGTTTGGGAGAAGGAGAGAAGTGCTTTTGCCTTTCCACCAGTCTAATTACACAGCCTGACCTCCCACTGGTCGCCCTGTATAATGATTATAGATAAAAACTTACATTTCAATATGCATTCAGTCTTCATCTTGCATTTGTACATTTTTATTATATGTTTTTGAAGCTTAAAATCTCTATTTCCCCATTCATTGTAATTGTATGTAAAAAATGATCAGCACATTCTTCAAAATGTCTCTTCTTCTGTTCCTCTTTACTATGTCAATATACTGTATACAGCTGCTTAAAACTCCCCAGAACGGTCCTTATACGATAGTTACACGCTCACTCACACACATACATGCCTGTACAAGAGAAGTTGTGTTTGGGAGAAGGAGAGAAGTGCTTCTGCCTTTCCACCAGTCTAATTACACAGCCTGACCTCCCACTGGTCGCCCTGCGCAGGCCCTTCTCAGATCAATATTCATTCTTTTAGATCTGTCATCTGCTTTTGACGCTATCGACCACACTGTCTCTCCTCTCTCCTCCCTTTCTGATTTATTCATTTATTTAGCTCTACCGCACCCCCTTGACCCCTAAGGCTAGCTCTTGCACATACACAAGGGTCAGTATATACGAGATGGTTAACCTGGCATTATCCCTGTTTTTCTCTTTCTCTGTGTCTCTGTCAATGTACTAAGGGCTAGGAAGAATTGCCCTTGGTGGATTCCAATGGCGGTCATTTTCTATGGTAATATTTTGTAGGCTCCCACTCTGTGCAAAGTGTGTATATTGGTTTTTGGCTGGCGTTATTGTGGATAAGAACCCAGGAGCTAATGAACTAAGCGAGGGCTGAGCCAAGGTCAAAGCCTTAATTTAGGAATATCCAATGGGCATCTGCCACTCTGTGTGGACACGTATATGGTAATCGCCTCTAGCACTCTACAAGAGTTTGCTCTCAGGACATTGTTATTTCAGTTCTGACCCGTATTACTCGTTCTGAGTTATGCTGATTTCCAAAAGAGGCTTTTAAAGGTCTTGGAAATTATACATGCTCTGGCCTCTTTAAAAATGTGGTGACTGGTAATGATGATGATAATGATGATCTATCAATCTATCTGTCTGCCTGTCTATCTCTCTATTGTAGTTGTCTGTCTACCTATCTCACTCTCTTTCCCCCTCTATCTATTCCATCCTTCTCTCTGTCTATAAGGCGTACAAACCTTCAAAGTTCTTGTTAAATTTTGCTCTCCTATTTAAAATTATACTAATATGAATTTCTGAGAATTTTTATTCTATTTTCTTCTATTACATTTTGAATTGAAATTCTGCTTTGAACTGATTCGGAATTCAAAATGCATTCTCATTTCAGTTCTGAATGGATAATACATCAAATTGTGTATCTTCGGGAGGTGTGCTATTACTTTTCTAAGTTCTAAGAGTTAGGCTTTTCATATTTGAGCCAGTAACCACTTCGGGAGTAACCACTCAACCACACAGCACCATGTTAACAACTACTAAGCAACCACAAACAATGCCGTGCCAACCACACTGAACACCCTAGCAGTGAGTTTTAACTCCACTCACATTTTCTTCAAAAATGTTTCTTTAAATATTTGTTATGTATTTGGTGTGTTGTATATCCCCTGGTAGTGGATATATAATGGGCATATACAGTTGGTATCCCCTGAACCTTAACCCCTCTCTAACATTCACTATGAATTCCCCTTTGATGCTTAATGTGACAAGCCTCTCTCTCCATCTCTGTACTGTTCCCTTCTGCTGACAGACTTCAAATAAGCCATCACTCCAGGGTCATATGACTGACAGCTGTCAATAAAGTTTTACAAAAGGGGCAAACTTACAAAACACAAAAACTCACTTTGGATTTCTCATACACTACAGTTCAACTTTTAGGGTTGGCAATATTTTTTAATCTTTTTGAAAGAAGTTTCTTACACTAACCAAGGCTGCATTTATTTAACAAAAATACAGTAAATAATATAATATTTAATATATTATAAAAAATATATTTATTCCTGTGATGGCAAAGTTGAATTTTAAAGGGGTCCTATTATGCTCTTTTACAAAGTCTTGATTTTGTTTTGGGGGTGTACTAGAACAGGCTCTCATACTAGGTTGTTCGAAAAACACATTATTTTTCACATATTTTACATTATTACAACACCTCTCTCCCCTGTCTTATGCTCAAACAGCAACATTACAGACTAACTAAAGTTGAAAAAGTGAAAAAGCATAATAGCACCCCTTTAAGCCTCAATTATTCCAGTCTTCAGTGTCACATGATCCTTAGGAATCATTCTAATATGCTGATTTGGAGCTTATTATTTTTGTTGAACACTGTTTAATGTTTCAATAATATGCTTAATATTTTTGTAAAAGCCATGATATATTTTTTTCTGGGGTTTTTAATTAATAGAAAGTTCAAAAGAACATTTATTTAAAATAGAAATCTTTTGTAACATTGTAAATGTCTTTACTGTCACTTTTAATCGATTTAATGCATCCTTGTTGAATAAAAGTATTAATATATTTCTGGAAAAAAATACTCTATCTAATTTTTTTGGAACCCAAGCAAACAACAGTGTATTTTGCACTACCACCTGTGTGAATCTGACATCTATATACCAGAGTCAAAGATTCAAAGCCATTCCTACTGTGATATGTCTTTCTCTTTTCTTCCATGTCTGTGAATGTGTTTCCCATATTAAGACCCCTCATCCACTCTATTATTAATATTAGGTTTCCCTTCTATCCTCTCATTTGTCCTGTCAGCAACATTTTTCATTTGACTCACCTGACTCATGCCACCCGTCTGCCTGTGTCTTGCTGTATGTCCAATAAACTGAAAAAGAGATGTGGTTTGGGCAAAGAGGCTGAGAGATTTCCACAACAGACAGCCAGATGTCAATCACTTCCATCAGCAGGGTACCGGGACCCCCCACGATCTTTGCCCCCTGGCATCTTTTACTTTTGGGGAGGATTAGGGGGTTATGAAAGCACAGTTCCTAAAAGGCATGAGAGGGAAGAGTGTGAAGAGTTACATTTTCAAAGTCAATACCCCCAACAAATTACCCTGGCTAAAAGACTGAAATAATAAATAAGTGCGTGTGGAGGATGGTGGGTGATCAGAGGCGCAGAGGGGTGGAGGGGTGAGGTGAACGCAGGGCTGGCTGGAGGGGTTTACAAAAATCAATAGACAAACAAGCAATGGAAAGGAAAGCAGGAAAAAAATAAGCATTTAAAGAAATTCCGCTCCTTTGGATGGGGACAGAGATGAGGCTATACATGGAGGGGGAAGGCTGGGGGTATGAACGCAGAAGAGCTCCAGGGAGCTTTGCATGAGGCAGTCGGCCCACAATGCCCTGCAGCCTGACAGGGTTGAGTGACCATATTAGCTTCAGCAGGCAAACAAGGTAAATCTGTGGGGGTTGACGCAAAGAATTATGGGTAGGCCCTTATCCACCAATTCTCTTTTGCATCAGGCAGGTAAGGGAGTCTGTGTTGCAGTGGTCAATTGCTAAAGAGCAAGACCAAAGTATTACTAATAGTCTGGTTTAATGTTTCAAGTGGTAAACGGGAGCGCAGGGTTGTGTGGTCGGCACTAAGGTAAACAGGTCAATAGTATTGATCTTGCTTCCCTCGCACTTCAGCCAGGTCTAGCAACATGTAATGCATTACAAGCTCCCGTTCTGCATTGCACCTCAACAGCAGTATAAGACTCAATGAGTGTGTGAATGTGTGCTTGTGTGTGTTCCTACGTATTTAGAGGTTGTATGTGCCAGAGTTATTGCATGAGAGCATTTTATTTTTTTTATTTTTTAAATACTACACAAATTCACAATTGGGGAATTTAATCAAAGTATTTGTTTCATGAACACCACCACTGTGGGCTACAATAACAAAAGCATCAACTAAACTTGCTTTATCACTCCGTTGTCATGCCTCCTACGTTACATTATTGGAGCACTATATTATTGTTTTATGTAAAGGTGCTTTGTCAATGTTAGCACTCGCTAACTTGCTCAAGGACTCCTCTCTGTGCCAATCACAACAGGCTTGGCCAGCTGACCAATCAGAGCAGAGTAGGCTTATGGAAGTGCGGGGTTTGCTCCGAACTTGCTTGGAACAAATCGTTTCGAAATCATTGGCAAATGACTCTAATATTAAATGTATATTCTGAGAAAATTACAATGTTTTTTTTCACTTTAAAATACCATATGACCTGCTCTTTAATATATATGTGGAATAAAGCATGATACATTATTTCCAGGATTATTTGATGAATTCAAACGAACATTTTATTTTTAAAGAGAAATCTTTAGTAACATTGTAAATGTCTTTACTGTCACTTTTGATCGATTTAATGCATTCTTGTGGAATAAAAGTACTAATTTCTTTGAGAAAAAAAAATACTGTCCCTAATTTTCTGGAACCCGAGCAAACAACAGTGAATTTTTCATCACCACCTGTGTGAATCTGACATCTAGAAGTCATTCCTAACGTCATTTGTCTTTCTCTTTTCCTCCTTGTCTGTGAATTTGTTTCCTATATTAAGACTAAGGTTTCCCTTCTATCTTCTCATTTGACCCGTCAGCAATATTTTTCATTTGACTCACCTGACTCCTGCCACCTGTCTGCCTGTGTCTTGCTGTTCATCCAGTAAACTGAAAAAGAGATGTGGTTTGGGCAAAGAGGCTGCAAGATTTCCACAACAGACAGCCAGATGTCAATCACTTCAATTAGCAGGATACTGGGACCCTCCACGATCTTTGCCCCCTGGCATCTTTTATTTTTGACGGGATTAGGGGGTTATGAAAGCACAGTTCCTAAAAGGCATGAGAGGGAAGAGTGTGAAGAGTTACATTTTCAAAGTCAATACCCCCAACAAATTACCCTGGCTAAAATACTGAAATAAATAAATGTGTGGAGGATGGTGGGTGATCAGGGGCACAGAGGGGCGGAGGGATGAGGCAGACGCGGGGCTGGCTGCAGGGGTTTACAAAAATCAATAGACAAACAAGCAATGGAAATGGAAGCAGGAAAAAATAAGCATTTAAAGAAATTCCGCTCCTTTGGATGGGGACAGAGATGAGGCTATACATGGAGGGGGAAGGCTGGGGGTATGAACGCAGAAGAGCTCCAGGGAGCTTTGCATGAGGCAGTCGGCCCACAATGCCCTGCAGCCTGACAGGGTTGAGTGACCATATTAGCTTCAGCAGGCAAACAAGGTAAATCTGTGGGGGTTGACGCAAAGAATTATGGGTAGGCCCTTATCCACCAATTCTCTTTTGCATCAGGCAGGTAAGGGAGTCTGTGTTGCAGTGGTCAATTGCTAAAGAGCAAGACCAAAGTATTACTAATAGTCTGGTTTAATGTTTCAAGTGGTAAACGGGAGCGCAGGGTTGTGTGGTCGGCACTAAGGTAAACAGGTCAATAGTATTGATCTTGCTTCCCTCGCACTTCAGCCAGGTCTAGCAACATGTAATGCATTACAAGCTCCCGTTCTGCATTGCACCTCAACAGCAGTATAAGACTCAATGAGTGTGTGAATGTGTGCTTGTGTGTGTTCCTACGTATTTAGAGGTTGTATGTGCCAGAGTTATTGCATGAGAGCATTTGATTTTTTTTATTTTTTAAATACTACACAAATTCACAATTGGGGAATTTAATCAAAGTATTTGTTTCCTGAAAACCACCACTGTGGGCTACAATAACAAAAGCATCAACTAAACTTGCTTTATTTCTCACGCTTCCTCGTTCACATGGGTATGACATGACAAGCCAATTGAACACTGATGGAAACGTACATTTCTAAATCGCCATCCGACATTAAATTAGACACAATCTGTCTCAGACACGTTGAATCTCTTAATATTTGGTGAAATTTGTAAGAAAACAGAGTTTCTTTTGGGATATTTTCTGTGTTTCTTTTATATACTACGATAATTATATTTAAAAAACACTCTCACTAGTTTATTTTATTTGTCTATTAACAATTTCCCTGAGTGGAAACATGTATGAAGCACTTTTTCTGAACCATCACTCTTCTCAATGCACTACTTTTTATTTACATCCATTTCAAATGATTTATGTACTGTTTAATAACATTTTGTGATGGAAATGGCATTTTAATCATTTAAAAAATAAAAAATAAATTATATATTGTCTTTTGTAACCACAAAATGAATTCACACAAATAATATTTTCACCATTTTTGCAAAATTACATCTTAAAAAATATACTGAATATCAATTAAGAATATAATTTTTTAGTATGTGCTATATTCTATACATAAAAGAAGCAAAACTAAATTATGATGGTTTGATATAATTATATACCTGTGTGTAAATATATAAAATCTTCATAAATCTGTGGGTTTGTATGAAACAATATGAAAAATGATCAATGTATCTTAAAAAGGGCTGAGTAGTCCATTATATCAGATCAGAAGTGCTGCACCAACAGACATTGCTTCACTCAATAACAGAAAATGTGATGTTAGTGGAATTTTAAAAAAAGTCTAAAAATTAATAAGTGGATCTTAAAGTTAAGTAGATTACGGTGCAGAGCAGGGAACGTAATGAAATAATGAATCAAATCAACCTCGCTTTCTCTGCGGTACCTCCGTATTACTCAAAGTAGTGCTCATGCCAAACCCATTGCATGTGGGAAATAGATTAACTCTCTATTTACACCCTCTTCTGGCTGGCAGCGGTGGCTAGCGTGGCCAGCCAGCTGATGACAAGGGAAACCCCACCTCTCCAGAGCCCATTAAGTCACTCAACAGACTGTGCAACCCTGATTATTGCATCACAACACTGTGGGCGGGGGGGGGGGGGGAGAAGTGCGCCAAGCAGAGGGTCGAGTCGCTGGGCACAAACATCCTGGCTAATACACATGAACATTCTTCCACACAAACACGGTTGGGAGAGCAAATCAGTATCTCTCTCTCTCTTTCTCTCTCCCACATGCACTTGTGTGTGTGTTTGGCGAGAAGTAGACTGAAGTTAGCTGTACTTGCCCTGGGGAGGACTCGTGGCCGTGGTGGTGTGACAGGCTGCTGGCAGATCAGACTCCTGTCAGCCATGCAGGCCCCTGTTAAACAAGCCACACTTATGAGCCAGAAAAATAATTGGAGGCTGCCGCCCGCAATATGCTGCCCCCACTCTCTGTCCATCCGGGTGGCTTCAATAGTGTCAGCTTCGATTAGGGCGTGGAAGCCAGTGCAGAACACACTCCTTTCCACATCTATTTCCCTCCCAACCTCTCTCTCAGGTCCACAGAGCGGCCTGAACTAGCCCTATCGCCCACCTCTTCCTGAGAGGGTGAAGATATAGAGAAAATTCTGAGAGTGGAAGGGGAAAAAAAAACTGAAGAGGGCTTTTTTTCCCCAGTCGGGCCTGTCATGTCAGAGTCTCATGTGAGCGAGGAAGCCTGGCTGATTCCGTTGATGTTGTCGTAGTGTGTACGCGTGCATGTGTGGGACGGTGAAGGCATGCTGAAAGGGACAGGGGTGAGGATGTCATAAAAGAGCTTAGTGAGGACCGCAGCCTCTGATCTGACAGGTCAGTGGGGCCACGAGAGATACACAGCCAGCCGCGCACACACTACATGGCCATTATCCCCCTTGGGACGGCGGGATCGCTGACCTACTGACACCGGATCAGCCTAACTAAAACACCAGATACTGTCTACAATGCCCAGTGTACTGTCAGATCAGACACATGAGGCACAGCACATATAACCGCATCCCACGGCAGCACGTTACACAGCAAACATGTCATACTGTTTGGACAGGGCTAAAACTATCTGACACACTCCATTGTGTGATATCCCAAACAACAGCCCGTAATGCCCACCTTCCCTTCTGGCCTAAAAACAGCAAGGCCATGGTGACCACATGCAGTCTTCAGGAAGTTCTGTCAAATATGAAACGCAGAACCACATTATTCAACCCAAATCAACTACGGACACTTTTCACGTTTCAGGGGTTCTCAGAAGCAGAGGTCATCATAGTTGGGTAAACTTCTACAGTCATGAACTTAAACATCGGCAAATGTCATTTTAAAATAATTTTTACATTCCCATTTTCCCAAAAAGCAAAATAGAAAAATCCACAATAGGGTTTCTATGACTCTCCAAATGAAGAAAAAAATATCCGTGATTGATTATGATGGTCTGCACTCTGCAGAGAGAAATACGTCAAATTTGCTGTCACTCCATTAGCCATTATATCAGAAACACTGGAGTAGCAGTGTTAACCAGTTTTTTTTGTAATAATGCCAAAATATTTCAAATTATAAATGTACATCATAAAAAAATTAAAATATGAATAAAAAAAATGTTGCTAGATTTACTGTGGAAACGTATTATCATAGTCTGTGAAAAGGGTCCAATTCACAGGATAGTTCACCCAAAAATTAAGATTCTGTCATCACTTACTCAATTCAAACATGTATGAACTCCTTTTTTATCACAGATGATGATATTCTAGTTTAACTGTTTTTGTCCATAGAATGAAAGTCAATTGGGATCCTGAAAAAACAAACACTGAGACATTTTAATATTTTAAGTATTTTGTCTTCCACAGAAACCAACCAGTCAGCCTGGTTTGAAAAACATGAGGGTGAGTAAATGATAGCAGAATTTTTATTTCTGCTAAACTAGCCCTTAAATAGTTAACTTTAGGACTCCCTTAAGAGGATGAAATCTTATTTTAAAGTCATTACGAAATAAAAATTGACCCTATTTACTTCCTAATTGTGCAATGTTCTTGGTCTTGTTATGAATTATTTATTGCACATTGTTCCAAAAAAGAAAAAGAAAGAAACTGAATTAACTTCATAATATTTCATCAAAACTTAATTAGTCTCAAATAGCTTTCTTTTAGCTTCAGTTAGCAAGTCCTCTTATTTTTCAGCCCCTCACCTCATATAGAGGCAACTTTTAGTCCAATCAAATCCCGATGGAAAAACATAAAAATGAATACATATGGCAGATGCTTTTATCTAAAGAGACAAAATTATGATTTTTTTCCTAATTCATGAGTTTCCTGGGAATTGAACCGTGACCTTGGCATTGCTAGCAACATGTTCTACCATTTTTGATTCAGTAGAGCCCCACACTATTTTGTCACATTTAATATGTTTCCCTCAAAATACATCACATCACATGAATTAAATGGGTTGTGAACAATGTTTTATGTTGATTTTAATATTCATGTCTATGCATTACACTATTGTTTATAGAATCTATTGAGCACCAAAAAGGAAAGAAAATGACTTGATCATTTTGACCTCCAACCAGTGAATTAGGCCTCTCCATCTGCAGCCTGGTCTCTAGGCCTTTGCATCCTTGTGAAACCAATGCAACTGAGGCTGGAGACACTACATGAGGTGACATTGAACGTACCTGCGGTCTCTGTGGACGCGGGGCATCCGTCCGTCCATGGCCGGCGTACAAATAAATAATGCAATGTACACCTAATGCAGTGGTCCCAAACGTAGGAACCTGCCATCGCCTCCAGCTGCCTTTGGGGTGGAAAATAATTACAATGCAGAGAGTGAGAACAGGCCTCCTATACACAGCGTAATGGGCCAAAATAAGGGGATGGAATGAGGCTGCCCTCTACGCTTCACTGCCTTTTCCACAACACACACGCACACACACACACACTCTGCCCAGCTGAAAGTTACTACCAGCAAATTGCTTTTGCATATCCCCATTCAACACTGAAAAAGACTTCCATCTAGGAGGAAGTGAGAGTCACTTATAATGGAGGGATGAATACACAAACAAGTAAACAGAGGCCGGGAGCGAGTAAATAAACCTGCGGAGTGGAGAGATGGAATCGTCTTGCTTGCAAATAACTTTTCTGTTTACCTTGTTTGTTTCCTTCTGTAATTATGCATTATATTATGCATCTGCCAGCATTCATAACAAATATTTTGTTTAATGCTTTAAACGTTTCCACGTGTTCTAATTATGCATACGAGGAAGCTCAGATGCCATAGAGTCATAATGCTGACGCCTTGGAGTATTGATTGGACTAACAGATTAATTGGAAATAGAATAACAGATTCATTGATCAACTGATTACTTAATTAAGTTTAGCTATTTATATTCTCTAGGAATTTACATATTTCAGGGGTTGGTTCTAGTGTTGGATGCATTTGCAGTATGTCTAGAGATTTATATAACTGTAGACTGTACACACTGTAGAAGCACATTGTGATCCAGTGCACACAAAGGGAAAGGCTGTGCATGGGTAATAAAGACGGTCGATGCAGTGCTGTTTGATTGGAGATCAACGTGTTTACTCAGGCTCTCTCAAACCTCTGTCTGGGTTGAGATGTAAGCCACTGTAGCCTTACCTCAAAACCACAAACTGTACGCTTTTCATGTTAGATTACATTTACATTGCTTCGCTTGACAGATGCTTTCTTACAAATGCAGTAAAGTATATGCATACTGTACATTCACATTTTTGTCTGTCATCAAAAAGAGTGATTTTAGCATTCTGTTTGGGGTCTCCGAGGCCCCAGGGCAACTCTGATAGCTTGGAAAAAAGTGCTTAACATTGAAGTATCAGGTAGATACTCCATGACTTTTCTTAATCTTATATGACAGCTGACTGTAAACAAAATTTCAACCTAACATGCTCTATTAATTTTACATTACTTATGTTTCGAGTCTCAGAAACCTTATTAATGTTCAACGTAAAGAATTTTCATGTTTTATATATTTTTTACTTTAAAAAAATAATTATTATATTTTTCTACATTGTGGTTTCGCTGGGGTCAAATTGATTCCAAACATAAACAATATGATCAGAAATCAATCACATTATATATATTGGGTATATATATACACACCGATCAGGCATAACATTATGACCACCTTCCAAATATTGTGTTGGTCCCCCTTTTGCTGCCAAAACAGCCCTGACCCGTCGATGCATTGACTCCACTAGACCCTTGAAGGTGTGCTGTGGTATCTGGCACCAAGATATTAGCAGCATATCCTTTAAGACCTGTAAGTTGCGAGGTGAGGCCTCCATAATATCAGATTTGTTTGTTCAGCACATCCCACAGATTCTCGATTGGACTGAGATATGGGGAATTTGGAGGCCAAGTCAACACCTCAAACTCGTTGATGTGCCCCTCAAACCATTCCTGAACCATTTTTGCTTTGTGGCAGGGTGCATTATCCTGCTGAAAGAGGCCACAGCCACCAGGGAATACCATTTCCATGAAAGGGTGTACATGATCTGCAACAATGCTTAGGTAGGTGGTATGTGTCAAAGTAACATCCACATGGATGGCAGAACCCAAGGTTTCCCAGCAGAACATTGCCCAAAGCATCACACGGCCTCTGCCGGCTTGCCTTCCCATAGTGCATCCTGGTGTCATGTGTTCCTCAGGTAAGCGACGCACCCGGCCGTTAGTGCTTTAGGCGGCGGACAGGGCTCAGCATGGGCACCTTGACTGGTCTGCCTATGCAGCCCCATACGCAACAAACCACAATGCACTGTGTATTCTGACACCTTTCCATTAGAACCACATTAACTTCTTGAGCAATTTGAGCTACAGTAGTTTGTCTGTTGGATCGGACCACACGGGCCAGCCTTTGCTCCCCATGTGCATCATTGAGCCTTGGCCGCCCATGACCCTGTCGCCAGTTCACCACTGTTCCTTCCTTGGACCACTTTTGATAGATACTGACCACTGCAGACCAGGAACACCCCACAAGAGCTGAAGTTTTGGAGATGCTCTGACCCAGTCATTTAGCCATCACAATTTGGCCCTTGTCACAAACTTGCTCAAATCCTTACACTTGCCCATTTTTCCTGCTTCTAACATATAAACTTTGAGGACAAAATGTTCACTTGCTGCCTAACATTGATTGGACTAACAGATTAATTGGAAATAGAATAACAGATTCATTGATCAACTGATTACTTAATTAAGTTTAGCTATTTATATTCTCTAGGAATTTACATATTTCAGGGGTTGGTTCTAGTGTTGGATGCATTTGCAGTATGTCTAGAGATTTATATAACTGTAGACTGTACACACTGTAGAAGCACATTGTGATCCAGTGCACACAAAGGGAAAGGCTGTGCATGGGTAATAAAGACGGTCGATGCAGTGCTGTTTGATTGGAGATCAACGTGTTTACTCAGGCTCTCTCAAACCTCTGTCTGGGTTGAGATGTAAGCCACTGTAGCCTTACCTCAAAACCACAAACTGTACGCTTTTCATGTTAGATTACATTTACATTGCTTCGCTTGACAGATGCTTTCTTACAAATGCAGTAAAGTATATGCATACTGTACATTCACATTTTTGTCTGTCATCAAAAAGAGTGATTTTAGCATTCTGTTTGGGGTCTCCGAGGCCCCAGGGCAACTCTGATAGCTTGGAAAAAAGTGCTTAACATTGAAGTATCAGGTAGATACTCCATGACTTTTCTTAATCTTATATGACAGCTGACTGTAAACAAAATTTCAACCTAACATGCTCTATTAATTTTACATTACTTATGTTTCGAGTCTCAGAAACCTTATTAATGTTCAACGTAAAGAATTTTCATGTTTTATATATTTTTTACTTTAAAAAAATAATTATTATATTTTTCTACATTGTGGTTTCGCTGGGGTCAAATTGATTCCAAACATAAACAATATGATCAGAAATCAATCACATTATATATATTGGGTATATATATACACACCGATCAGGCATAACATTATGACCACCTTCCAAATATTGTGTTGGTCCCCCTTTTGCTGCCAAAACAGCCCTGACCCGTCGATGCATTGACTCCACTAGACCCTTGAAGGTGTGCTGTGGTATCTGGCACCAAGATATTAGCAGCATATCCTTTAAGACCTGTAAGTTGCGAGGTGAGGCCTCCATAATATCAGATTTGTTTGTTCAGCACATCCCACAGATTCTCGATTGGACTGAGATATGGGGAATTTGGAGGCCAAGTCAACACCTCAAACTCGTTGATGTGCCCCTCAAACCATTCCTGAACCATTTTTGCTTTGTGGCAGGGTGCATTATCCTGCTGAAAGAGGCCACAGCCACCAGGGAATACCATTTCCATGAAAGGGTGTACATGATCTGCAACAATGCTTAGGTAGGTGGTATGTGTCAAAGTAACATCCACATGGATGGCAGAACCCAAGGTTTCCCAGCAGAACATTGCCCAAAGCATCACACGGCCTCTGCCGGCTTGCCTTCCCATAGTGCATCCTGGTGTCATGTGTTCCTCAGGTAAGCGACGCACCCGGCCGTTAGTGCTTTAGGCGGCGGACAGGGCTCAGCATGGGCACCTTGACTGGTCTGCCTATGCAGCCCCATACGCAACAAACCACAATGCACTGTGTATTCTGACACCTTTCCATTAGAACCACATTAACTTCTTGAGCAATTTGAGCTACAGTAGTTTGTCTGTTGGATCGGACCACACGGGCCAGCCTTTGCTCCCCATGTGCATCATTGAGCCTTGGCCGCCCATGACCCTGTCGCCAGTTCACCACTGTTCCTTCCTTGGACCACTTTTGATAGATACTGACCACTGCAGACCAGGAACACCCCACAAGAGCTGAAGTTTTGGAGATGCTCTGACCCAGTCATTTAGCCATCACAATTTGGCCCTTGTCACAAACTTGCTCAAATCCTTACACTTGCCCATTTTTCCTGCTTCTAACATATAAACTTTGAGGACAAAATGTTCACTTGCTACCTAATATATCCCACCCACTAACAGGTGCCGTGATGAAGAGATCTTATTCTTATTCTTATTCACTTCACCTGTCAGTGGTCATAACGTTATGCCTGATCTGCTGTGTGTACATTAATGAGGAAAAAAATTTTACTTAAATGATTTTAGCAAATGGCTGCAATATAACAAAGAGTGAAAAATGTAAGGGGGTCTGAATACTTTCCGTACCCACTGTATATATATTAGTGATGTCAATCGATTAAAAAAAATTAATTGCACATTTTTTCTGATATTAATTACGATTAATCGTGATTAATCCCACTTAATGTTAAAGTTTTTAAATATACTTTTATATTGCAATAATTTCACATTCAATCTTCAAATTAATGTAGAAACAACATAAAGACAGTATATTTTTAATATTTGTTTAATGGCATCTTTTTTTATTTTTTGAAGGTGAGTATCACTGATATCAATATATCTCTAGGAAATTGTTTTCTTTTTCCTAATATTTTACCATTGACTATTGCCATTCTACATTACAGTATAACTGAGAGCTATAGATTTTAATATTAACATTTATTAGACTTTAAAAAATAACAACTTCTAATTTAAGTGAACTTAACAATCATTGCATAAATCAATTATAATGTCATATTTAGATGTGCCCTTCAGCAAGTAGGAAATATACAGAAATTGAATAAAGTTATCAAACACTAAATTCTACATTAAATACAGATGAATCCTTACAGATACAAAAGTTATTGACTTCCCTTTTTTTTCTTTTCATGATTCATGATTTATTATTGATTCATGATAAAATGACAAAATCGGAAAAAACGTTGCTCTGCCCTACGTTAAATATTTTTAATGCGTTAAACTGAAAAAATTCATCGCATGCGTTAACACTAATTTTGACAGTCAGACAGACAGTCTAGATGGACCTTAAATAATCTGAAGAAAAAATTATTATTATATTATTATATATTTTATTATTATATATAAATATAATTATTATTTATTATTATTATTTATTATTAAAAAAAAAAAACATTAAAAAAAAAAAAAAATTGCAATCTAAAATAATCATAAGAAATTATTATTGTTGTTGTTCTTATATTAATAATAATAATAATAATAATTAATAATAATACAATAATGTAATATATGTATATAATGTTCCTAGAACCACTGGTGTTACACACTAACATTAGGGGAGCGCTCTTTGTTTGCTGCACTATAGAGACCCATTAAATATCTTTCGAGATTCAGATGCTGAAAATAGAGTTTAAAAGATAAATGTGTCAGGGCTCTAAGATTACTTTTCATTTTAGGAGCACTTGTGCTTGTAGTATAAAAAATTTAGGAGCACAGTCAAAAAATTCAGGAGCACCTTCTGATGAATAACAAAAATGAGCCTTTCCATTACGAGGTGACTCCTTAAAGTGATTTACAGGGGCTTTTTTAACTGCCATTTTTTAATAGCATTTTTTTCTTTATTGTCATCTTTTAAGTCAAATTTAAAAAAAAATATATATATTTATAGGCTTTTTCAAAATTTTTGATTAAAATAATGAGAACAAGTAGAATAAAAATAATATGTTACCGATCAAATGAAATCAGTATTAACAAAATTAATTTGCACTACAAATATTTACAGACGTTTAATGAGGCTCGGAGGTGGCATGAGTGCAATTAAATTCATAAATTCATGTTGAGATTAATGTTTTAATTATAAAATGTTGAATATAGAAATATTAAATGATTTAAATAACTGAAATGATGAACTGTCAATGAATCATTCATTCAATTGATTCGTTTAGGAACGAAGTAAGTGACTGTCTTTATGAATGGGTAATTGAATCATTGAATCACTAGATTCATTTAAAAACGCATGTTCATTCATAAATGAAACACAGCTGTGTTTGCTTGGAAATTAGGAAAAATCAGGCAATAGTGTTGTAGTCAGGTAATGTAAATCACTTAATGTTAGCCTATTGTTTATTGAACTGTTGTATTAAATCAATATCACATTTACACCCTTAATAATTATTAAAAGCTGTGACTGACCATAACGATCTCACAAAGTTCCATTACAATCAATTAAACTCGCTTGGACTACACTGCAGAATGAATCTTTTATTTACATCGTGTCTACAGTTTGTTTGTTATAATCAGAGGATTCGTGATCTTGCATTACTCAGCACTGAACATAACTTCAGTGTTTTGAGCGGTGATTGGATTCTTATTAACATTGCGTTCAAGGAATCAACAGATATGCATGTGATACATTACTCAACGCTGCAAAAACACGTTGTAGAAACCTTTGAAGCTCCCCTGAGCGCAAACGCAAATATGCTGATCGGGTCAGTCGCACTGGTGCTCCTAAATATTTTTTTCATAGGTGCACTAGTTTTTCAGTCGCAAATGCCACTGAAATGGTCGCACTGTAGAGGCCTATGTGTTGTTCTATCAGACACCTTTCCCACAGTGGTCCACGTTAGTTGGAAGTCATTACTACACCATAATCCTTCTGACAGTAACAAAGTTTAACCATCATTCTCATTTGCGTTGGAATTGGTTGCATTTTCTTATGTCTTCTACTATACATCAATACGAGTTGCATATTACGCCTCAAACTATCCCCGTAATATTCATTAGCAGCTATTTTGCGTAGAACAGCAGCACACATAAAAACGCACAAATAACTGAGTGTACATCATTAGGTTTTCAAGCTGTACACTGCACACACACACGCTCACACACACACACACACACACGGCTGTCATTTTCTCAGAAACAAGCAAGGAACACGCATTTGACCTGGCAGTCTTTTCCACTGTCCCACCTCTATTTTCCTGTCATTATCACCCGATGAGGAGTACAACTATGTATGTGTGTGTGTGTGTAGAGACGTGCCTCTCTGGCACACACAGAGTAGATTCATGCCCAGAGGCAAGTGCCTTTGAATAACGGTAGGTTAAGACATAATCATCTACACGAAGGAGAAGATTCTCTTTGACCCATGTCACCTCGCCACCTCATTCACCAGAGCTGGCGGGCCAGGAGAGAGGAAAAGCTAATTGCAGAGGGTGAACCTAGAGGCAATTGCAGAGACATTGAGAGACAGAGAGAAGGAAAAGAGAGTGCAAGAGAGACAGAGAGGGGTATCCCACCACTTTGAAGCTAAATGAGGAGCTCTTGTACCGCTCCAGAGACCAGGAGACATATTTTAGTCAGCTGACACCTGTTAAAGTCAGAGTTATCGGGGCGCTCCTACATCTGAGCTGAAGATACTTGAATAAAGTCATGGGAGATTTGGTGAAGGCTTTCAAGCCATCTCACTTGTGCACTCTCAAATCTTACACACAGACATGGACCAGAATTAACCGTTTCTAAGCTAAATTAAACTGCATGTAAAAAAAGAATTATTTTTGTAGGTTTTCTGATACATTTTCTAGGTCTCACGTGGGTAGCTAGGAAGACAAAAAAAAGGTTGTCCCTTTATTGTTGTAAATATATAACAGTATGGTGGTTAAGTCACTTAAATATAAACACACAGAACAAAATCAAGATGTTTTTGTGTCATTTCAGCAAGAGATGCTGTCATGGTTTATTAAATAAGAAAACCGAGGAGAAAGCTATCCGTTAGTACTGAGCTGCAGTTGCTCAACTGGAAGTATACAATTTGAAATCTGCCAATCTGCCAAAGCTTCTGCGGTTCATGTGAAATGTCATAAATGCCATGTGACTAATAAGTCTGGAGCCACATCAAAATTACATAATGCTGATGGCACTACAAAATGGCGCAGCTAAGGGTCAATGACAAATAAAGAGTGTCCACAATCAATCAATAAATAATAAATAGAAATTTAATAAAAAAAAAAACATGTGCTAAGTTCTTATAAATATACTCCTCTGTATGTTTTTAAATCTTTTTTAAGAATTTTATCCAAAAATATCAAAATGACATCATATGACTTGATTCAGAAATTAAAGGTGGGGTATGTATTTTTTCAAAAACGCTTTAGAAAACTGAGTCAGGCCGAGTACCAATGCAAACTTGTAGCCAATCAGCAGTAAGGGGCGTGTCTACTCACGATGCGGAGGAGAGAGCGCTCAGTGCACAGGACGGACATTAGCCGCAACAGCTAAAGTTGGTCTACACTGGACGAGACAAAGTGACCGTTGAAAATCATTTGAAATTTGTGTCAGTACGTCATAAATAGAATGCAGCAGCAGTTTACTGTCGGGGATTTGTCGTGTCGCGTCACAACGCACCGTGGCGCCGCATCCAGTGTTGACAGCATCACTGATTATAATGAGTTCTATCGTATTTTGTCGCGCCACGCCGCTCGCGTCCGGTGTAGACAAGGTGTAACATTGGTTTTGCTTTGTTTCACAGAACTAATCGTTGCCTGGGTTGCATACGTATGTGTGGGGCGGAGCTATCAAAATAGGGGCGAGACCCTTTAGGGATAGGGCCGTGTTTGTTTTGGTGATTTCAAACATTAACATTGGCTACCAGAAATCACTTAACCCACCTTTAAACTCATGCTTATCATAGAAGAGGTGTATTCGTATAAGAATTTTTACATTTATTTTTGAATAAACTTGCACCAAAATTTCGGCAAGTGAAAATGAATGAATCTTCAGTTTCAGCAGAAATAGTTTTTGGGTGCAATTCAATGATCAAAACAGTGATGTTTAATTACCGCTTCACTGATGTCAGTGTCTATTTCATACTCACAACTTGGATAAGCTACAAAAGGTAAACATGTCAGCAGTGGACGCATTTCACCATGACCATAAATTATGCTAGAGTAGCAATATATAACATTTGTTCAGCTGAAATTTCGAGAGGCAGCTCATTGCTGAAGAACTTTACTACAAATGGTTTATCACCTGTGATCACATACAGTAGATTTTAAAAAATGTGTAATGTAATTGACCCATAAGTCTTTACATATTTGTAAATCTTTTCTCAGCAAGCCTTATGTGCTATACATATGTGTCTGACTGTAAAACCCTCCACTGGGAAGGTAGTTACAGAAACTGGACCACTTAAAACTTTAATTGAACACCAATGGTGTAGAAACCATAAATATAAACATAAACCATAATAAACAGCAAAACCTTGGCTTAGATGCCTTAGAGAGAAAATAATTGGGATTATTGGGACAATAATTTGCAAAATTCACTTACATGGCAAGCAAAAATCAATTATGGCTTATTCAAGTCATTCAATCACCATTAGCAGGTTCTGGACCCTTTGTACAGATTAACTCACATACCATCACAAATAATGCTTCTTGACCGCTTGTTTTTTAGCATTTGCTGTCCCACTTTTAGAGTTCCTACTGGAGTCTGTCTCTCCACACGGCTTGCGGTCCACTAACCTACTTTAGAACCACATCAACACATCCTCTCAGGTCTTCCTGTCTTGACTGTCATTTGATGTAGTCTAACTCAAGCTTTTAATGAGCTCTTAATCACAGAATCCCCTAAAAAGATTTCCTCCCTCAGCTACGAGCCGTTCTCTCCACAGAACGAGATGACTCCGAGACGTGCTCCGTCTTTGAAAATTCATGAATTCAAAAGGCTGAGCCGATTTGTCTAAACACAAAGGAGCAGAATCGGTTCAGGAGATCAAATCTACTGAGGAGTGTCAGTTGAGGGATCTCATGCATCTCAGTAACATGAAGTTCATTCATGAATATACACAAGCCAAATCACAGAGAGGATTCACATGGCTTGACTTGGCATTTCATCCTTCAACTGTCTCACTGAAAACCTTTTCCCTAAAAGCTAGCACGTTATTTTTTCATTGCTTTCCTTCTTCTTTCCTCAGGCTGTGGAATGCATGACTGACCTCAACTTCAAAGGCAGGACAAAGAGCAAATTTTAACACTGGAGCTCTGTCACTTATACAAACAGAAACAGACAGAGAAAACATAAAACAACAGATGGAGACACACACACACACACACACACACGTACACTCTGGGTCCAAAATTAACATCCTCCATGTGGCAAACGCCATTCAGAATTGGTTTTGGTGAGTATTTATCTTATTTGGAACCACTACAAAGGGTGAACACGGGTAATCTGGGAAATTTTTGCATTTTTGATGTCAGCAATTTACTGTATGTCATGCCAACAATGCAAGTCAACAAATGAGACTTTTTTAATCATGACAATTAAAAACTTGCATGTGTTCTTTTAGCTTAGAGGAAAATCTATTAACTCCCTGTGGAATATATATGCGGAAACCTTCTCACATAAAGATATGAACATAATCATGTGTCTCTACAATTTTAGGATTTCTTTTTTTTTCACTCAGACTAGTTCATCTCTTTTATGATGTTGACCTGCAAAGTTCATCACAATTATGCACCAAAATTATAAAATAATAAATTTTTCAATAATTCATAATTGTCAGAGACAAAACAATGCATACATTTTATACACAACGCAAACATAGTCCTAATACTCATAAAAATATGTTTTATTTTACTTCAATTTAATTTCTTTTGTTTTATCCAAATGATGTATTGGGCATCATTCACTAAACGAGCATTTACAAAAATGTGAAATCTGCGTACTAATGTTTTCACTAACCAATCATGATTCTTTAAATTCTTCAAATTTATGAAAAAATAAATAAAAATATGAACAAATGAAACCACATATAGGCAAAAAAAACATACTCTGGGTGGCCTTATAACCCATTTCATTTAACAGATATTTTATCATATTTCACAGTGTAAGCATACACCTCGCCCAATTTTGTAAGATTAAAAACAAGAAAATAAAATATGGGGTGACAACTGCGTCCACATGGAGTCGATTTAAAAACAAAAACAAACAAGCCTTTTGCTTCTCAGGTACATTTATCTTGATACAGGGATGTTTAGATATTTTTACCTAGTAACAATACAAAAAACAAAAAGGTATTGCAGTGCACTAAAACAAATCAGCCACAACAAAGCACACTTAAATGATGCAAATGTGTCACAATCAAAACAGTGCACCTCCACAGACACACACACACTCTCTCAGCCAGCCAACGATGAGGGACAGCTTTAAAGGTAATTGATTTTATCCGAGCCTAATTTCCCCTTCTCTTTCCCTGGAGCTTCATCAGCAGTCTGTCAATAGGCTTGCCGGCCAAGCTCCATTCGTTAGTGTCAAGGAAACGCCTCAATCATATCGCCATCACTCACACTCACACTCACACACACACACACACACACACACACACACACACACACACACACACACACACACACACACACACACACACACACACACAGCACCTTTGCGGAAACCCTGCAGCAGAGTTCAAACACAGAGAAACAAAGAAATGCTGTCATACACACATAAACACAAGATACAGGCATTCATTAGAAGCTTTGTACATACACGCGTGCTCACAAATATGGATGCACATACACACCCAGCGCTGGAGAGTAAATCAATGCTTGTAGCTAATCACTGGTTGATTAGTGTGTGTTGAGAGGGCTGCAGTAAAGATGGGCAGTCATGTCACTGAGAGCCTTCAGGCCTAAATGACTGACACGAGACTACAGCAACTTCACATTGACCTGCAAAAACTCAATATTACTTCTGAGATTTGTACTATTCAGACAGAGAATTCAGTCAATAGCTCACCCAAAATGAACATTTTGTCAGAATAAAGTAATACAAGTTTGAGATGACAAGACAGTGTGTAAATGATGAGAGAATTAAAATTTTTTGGAAGAAGTATCTTTTTATTTTGAAACTGAACCTGGCCCTATTTTATATATTTTACATTAAAGCTAAATTAGTTCAATGCTACTGTTCATCACAATAAATTCAACTCAGTTATAAATAAATTAGGGTCTTTTATAGTTTTATATTTGTAGATTAAGTTTAATACAGTCACCCTAACTGAAATTCATTCATTGAAAAACCTTCTTTTGTGCCTGAAAAATGCAGCTGTGACTAAAAATAATTTTACCTCAGTTTCTCTACTTCAATGATATAAAGCCACATCCTGGCAAGGTTCACAACCAAACACACATTTTCTATACAGCTCAGTTTTCTGGAATCACAAACCAAAAATGACCAGATTGCACTACTTTTCTGTACCTTGAAAATACCATAACACATGAAATTGTAATTATTCAAAACCACACTGTAAAAAATGATTGTGATTTTAACAGTAAAAGACTGTAAAAATGCTACAGTAAAAACCTGTTAACTGGTTAACAGTAAGTTTCCATACTATATACGGTGAATAAATATAACTACATTTAATGTGATTTTACAGTAAAATACTGTTAAAAATAAGTTTTTTGGAAGTGAAAAAGAAAGTCATTTTACAATTTACAGTGAAAACCCATTAATTGACACTCCCAGAATTCCCTGCATGACACTTCATATTTGATGTTTTTGTTGTTGAAATAGCATGTTTCTTCTTCGTTTTTTCTTATTAGATGTGTACAGTAGGGTTTAATCTTACATTAATGTTGTTAAATTAATGTTTATTGCATTATTTCAGTATCATGTGTGTCACCATGATGTGTTTAGTATTTGTGTGAATTACTATATATAAGTATTGCCCTCCTCAGCTCGTAGAAAAGCTGTTTGTGATGAGCTTTGGTTCATCATGTGACTTTCTCATCACCACCAGTTTTTGGTGGTTATCAGTGCATTACAATGGTTCAAAACAGATATTAACACTTCAATATGTTGGTTTATTAACATTACATCAGTTAATGAAATACGGTATTTTATTGTGAATTTAAGTTAAATCTGTAAAACCTAAAATTTTGCTACCAAATTTTTAACGGTGAAGTTCTGGCAACCACAGCTGCCGGTATTTTACCGTAAATGTCACAGATTTTTTTTTACAGTGCATGGTATATATTAAAGTACCATGCCATTAATGTGTTTTTGGCCATGCACCATGGTAATACTACAGTATTCTTAAAATTACCTTTGAGTGTTTACTATATGGTAATTATTCGTACCATTGCATATATCAAGCTGTCATGGTAGTACCATTCATTTTACCACAGTAATACCATGCATTTTTCAACATGAACCATTATTATACTGTGGTATTCTTTACATTGGTAATTAGCATAATTATGTACTGATGTGCATCTCAAAGTATCATGGTAGTACCATCTGATGCCAACATTGTATCTTGGTACCACTCCAGTTCATTTTTGTAAAGCATGACTTTCCTAGCAGGAGTTACCTGTTCGCTCGATCTTCTTTCAAGCATTTAGTTTCCACTAACTCCTTCTAAATCCCGCTCCACTCAACATGATCAGACACTGTCCTTCTCCAGCCCCTAAATCTAACCTCTCTCCATCTCTTTTCCTCCATTTTTCTCATTTTCACTCTCTCAGCTGTGGCTCTGTCTCTCAGGGGGCTAAGCGCTCATTCCTGTGTCTGTGTGCTGCTGTCGATTGGGCACTAAGTGCTGTGAAGACCCCAGATAAATCCTCAATTACGGCCTATCTGCTTCTTACAGCCACTGATTAACGGTCAGGCCCTGTGGCCGCCTCCCTCTCTTGCTCTCTCTCTCTCTCTGTTTCTCTGCCCCTTGGATACAGTACAGAACAAGCAGTAGATTTCCCAAGCGTCTGCTCAGTTCTCCTGAGACCTCCGAACACCAGATGACCAGTTGACGCTGTGAGCCGACTGCACTGAAGTGTGCAAGCAAGTAACAGATTCAAATGTAACATTTTTAGAGTTTGAAATCAATTCTAGAAAAAAAGAGCCAAGTGGAAGCAATGAGGTATGCCACAAAAGCAAAATATATATACATTTTATTTTCCTTCTAACCCAATTTAAATAATTTACTTATTTTCATGTAATATGATTATATATTACTAAGATTTACCTGTAAAAGGCAGTCAGAAATCAATTGGCCGACATATGCACATAGCAAGCTGACTAAGCTGAATTTTAAAATGTGGGAAAAAATTACAGCTACAGCCATTAAAGTTTCCGGTGTTTTGAGTGTTGGACACCAATGTCACATCAATAATATTTAAGTTTGCATGTTTAACACCATGTATAATGGATATGGCTATTTGAATGGTGGAAACTGAAGGTCAGATCAATACCTCTTTAAAAAAAAAACATTATGAACAAAATATGGATGCTTGAGCTTCTCAATGTGAGATATTCACCTCTCCAACTCTTGATCCCTGGAGTGTTGGATCTTAGCATGGTGGGACTGCGGTCGTATGTCTGGACAGATATTAGTGATCCTGTTATTTCAGTGTGGTTAAGGCTCACCGACCTCTCCCATCATGTCTAGAGATTCGCTCATCTGACTTGCAAGAACTTGATTGATGATGTTACAGACGAAAAAAAAAAAAAGTTCTGGCTAATGCTGTTGCACATTTTCCTTACTCGCTCTGATGACTGGGTGACCTTTGCACAACATCTACGGAATACAAACAGTGAAATGACCAATACATAAAACTTTGCATTTACAGAACTGGTATGAATAAAGGATCTTTTACAGTCTGTCAAGGAAATTAATGCCTTTTTATATGGTTTCTGCTGCATCACTGACATGTATATCTGTTTAAGATTACATTTATATAGGGATGAAAACCATATCGTAAGCGGAGTACATGTCTAAGACTTTAAGATTCAATTGATTATCAATAGCTAATGCATTAAATAGAACAAACTAACAATAAGTAACAATTTCACAGCATTTATTGATGCGTGATACACTAAATTTAATGCAAATTTTCACACTAAAAAAGTAAAACCTAGATTAACCTTAGCATTCCTGTAAAATTTGCCTAAAACGCCTAAAAAAGGCATACCCAAAGTAAATTGCATGCTGTTCTTGAACCATTTGGAGTATATGCATATTTTGATCTTTTTTGAAAGGTGACACTCTGAGGTGTGTTCCTCAACAGTCAGAATCACTGTAATTGGTATTGAGTAATATAACTTTGAACACACTGAAAAAGGAAAAAAAAATCCACCTACTTTTTTTTTGTAAACAGATGCCTGCAGATGACTATAGCTGGGAGCTATTAGCTGGAAAATACAATGGGATCACAGAAAGAAGCCTTACCAAGCCAAATTTCAAATTTGATAATACCTTAGAAAATTAGTCTTTTACACATGTTTATCTAAGTTTATGTCTAGGCGCTTCCCAAAAAAAGGCCACTTGGAGACTCCAAATGACCCTTTGTAACCAACGACACATAAAATGCTGCAATTCTTGAATGCTTTAATGTACAGTCATAATTTTGGGCTCTAATGAAAGGTTACACTTAGAGCTATTCAATTTCTTATCCAGATTCACTGTCAACAATGGCTGACACATAGTAACTGAAGCATAAACACATTATAGTGTTTTTCACAATTTTTTTTCAGAGGTGCTGTCATCATGTCCCTCAGTATATGGCTTTTTGCTGACTTGCTCCCAGACTTCATTCAATTCAATGTCAGATTTATGTCTAGGCGCTTCCCAAAAAAGGCCACTTGGAGACTCCAAATGACCCTTTGTAACCAACGACACATAAAATGCTGCAATTCTTGAATGCTTTAATGTACAGTCATAATTTTGGGCTCTAATGAAAGGTTACACTTAGAGCTATTCAATTTCTTATCCAGATTCACTGTCAACAATGGCTGACACATAGTAACTGAAGCATAAACACATTATAGTGTTTTTCACAATTTTTTTTCAGAGGTGCTGTCATCATGTCCCTCAGTATATGGCTTTTTGCTGACTTGCTCCCAGACTTCATTCAATTCAATGTCAGATGATTGTCTGTGATATAAAAAAAGCAATACACACAACAGAAGTTAGCAGGAACACCTCAAAACACAAACACATAAAACACACACATGACAGAAGTTAGCAAGAACACCTCAAAACACATACACATAAACATGACAGAAGTTAGCAGGAACACCTCTCAAACACATAAAACACACACACACACACACACACAACAGAAGTTAGCAGGAACACCTCACAAACACAAACACATAAAACACACACACACATACACACTCTCACACACACAACAGAAGTTAGCAGGAACACCTCACAAACACAAACACATAAAACACACACACACACACACCAGAAGTTAGAAGGACTACCTCAAAACACATACCTCAATATATACAGTAAAATATGTATAATATACATAATTATATGTATAATATATATAAATATAATTATACAATATAATAAAACACTTACTTGTTGAGAGTGACGTCTCCTCCAACCAAAAACATCTCTGCTTCTGAGTCAATGGAAGAAACATCGTTCTCTCCATCAAAAACGTCATTACTGTCAGGCCGAGCACATTGTTCAACAACTTCTTAGAGCAAAAGGTTTGTTTTTCTCGTTCTCTTCACCATTTTTCACCTCTAACCATCTTAGCATATTTATTATTTTGTAAACCACATTTAGTCTCGTTTTTATTCGTCAACAATATTGCATTATACATTTAATTATAGTCATCGTCACATGACCAGCATTTATGTTGCGTCTCGTCTCGTTTTCGTCACGTGATAAAGGTTCTTTGACGACGATATTTAGTCATAATTTTCGTTGACGAAAGCAACACTAGGCAGACAGATGCAGACCTGCTTCAAAAATTTTAATTTGCAAATGCAGATCAACTGCAAGGCAACTGACAATAAAACCAGAAGGGATTGTTCACAAAAATAATGGTTTGTAATGGTTGGTATGCCAGTCTATTAGCACACAAACACACACCTTTACTGAATCCACCAGTCCAGTGAGCAAACAAACAGAGTCATGTGACTGAGTCCTCAGAGGAACTCATCAGCCTGTATGTAGATATGTGGTGAGTGAGTGATTGCCAAGGGCTGAAAATTGGTGTAGCGAGCTTCACAGGGGAATAGCAGCACACACATACATACACATGCAGGCAAGATTATGGCCCTAGTGCAGAGCTGACAAGCTGTAGATGCTGTTACCTGCCAAGTATTAATATATGGTCCTGTGTGCTCTTAAAGGAACAATACGCCTTGGCCTTCAGTGTGACTGAGGGGTCAGAGGCCACTGGAGCACTCTGCATAAGTCTTCATACACATATAACTTAATCTTGTTCATGGAAAGCACATTCTTCACAAGGTTATAATTTTAACTGAAATGTTTAGAAGATACACAATATTATTTACAGAAAGACAAATACATTAAAAATAGTTATTGAAATACAAAAGCTATATATACAAACATAGATCTAAATATAAACAAATAAATTAATCATTAATGATTAATAATAATCAGTTCTGGGGAGTAACTAGTTACATGTAATGGCGTTACGTAATTTAATATACATTTAATTACGGTTACAGTTACTAAGAAAAAATGTGTAATTAAATTAGTTACTTATGAAAATGTTAACGATTACAAAGGGGATTACATTTGAATATTTACACACATCCACATACAGATTTAATTGATTTCTTTCCCAAATTGCACTGACTACTCTGAGACATATGGTAGGCTTGCTGCGATAGACGGTGTTTTCGGTTACACCGGTGTTAAGCCGCAACACCGGTTACGTCATTTGCCTACCATGGCACCGCCCCCCACCGTCGTTTTGATTTTTTTATAGAAACAAAAATCGTTTAGCCTAGTTCAGTTAGAGGACAGACACTTTTAAAAACGAAAAGCTCAATGCAGCACGCCGAACCGTGCGTGAACGATAGTGCACCACGGAGCAGGAGTCAGATTTTATTTATCACGTGAGGAGAGTGAGTCGAGCTGACTGACAAGCGTGAGGTGAGAAAGACAAGACGATGGCAGAAGATTGTTTAGAATGGAAATGCAAAGGCGCCTGTTTGGAAATATTTTAGATTTTGAAAAGCCTATTGACTGGAAGTTTTTTTAAACATTCGTTTCTTATTTATTTGGTTCCACAGTGTTTGCTGATTACTTTATTTAAACTTTGTGTATTTTATTTATTTTATTTTACATTAAGGTGTATATGCCGTGCCTCCAAGCTTTCTTATTCGTTTTGCAAATAAACTTTCTATGTTTCTTATTTATTTGGTTCCACAGTGTTTGCTGATTACTTTATTTAAACTTTGTGTATTTTATTTATTTTATTTTACATTAAGGTGTATATGCCGTGCCTCCAAGCTTTCTTATTCGTTTTGCAAATAAACTTTCTATGTTTCTTATTTATTTGGTTCCACAGTGTTTGCTGATTACTTTATTTAAACTTTGTGTATTTTATTTATTTTATTTTACATTAAGGTGTATATGCCGTGCCTCCAAGCTTTCTTATTCGTTTTGCAAATAAACTTTCTATGTTTCTTATTTATTTGGTTCCACAGTGTTTGCTGATTTTCAGTTTTATATACCTATTTAAATTTTGTATAGCCTAAGTAATTTGTTATTTTATTAGGCATTCATGGTGTATTTTTATTCGTTTTGTTAATAAAAGTTATGAGTTTGACATTGTTGCTTGAATTGAATCAACTCCGAATTGCCGCTAATTTGAAAGTGAAAGTAAAACGCACACAACACTTTTTCAAGCTATTTGAAAGTCAAGAAATATGAGGAAAAGAGGGAAACTCAAACGAACAATTGCTTGACGCCGAATTGCGGCAATTCAATTGCCGCTAATTCGAAAGTGAAAGTAAAATGCGCACGGCACTTTTACAAGCCATTTGAAAGCTAAGAAGAGAGGGAAACTCAAACGAACTAACACACCCCTCCCACCCCAATGGTGATACTGGTATTACCGGTGTTGTCATACGTAGATTAACCGGTGGGTCGTGAATGGCAATGCTTCGGCTCGCATGCTCTCCGCGCCTCCGCCAAACGGTTTTGGATCAAGAGTAATCAATCGCGAGAGAGAGAATGGAGTGGACTGTGGAAGCGCACAGGTGGAGCAGAGAAGCAAAACTACTGTTTAGGGTTTCAAGTGCAGGTCAGTTTCATCTGTAAATATGCTATTGTAGTTTTGTCTTTGTTTACTTAGTTAAGCAGCAGCAGCCCATTGCTCATCAGTCATCACTCAAAATACTGTATAAAGGACGTCAATTATTATCTATTATAATGTTACAGTAGTAATTTAGCAGACAAATAATCACATTTTATTATAGGTTTAGGGGGAGCTAGGGCAGACAACAACACAACCCTTACGAAATTTAATGATGATTTTACTATAAATCCAAAGACAATGGTTACTATTGTTAAGCCATGGTAACCACAAATTAAACATGGTTCCCTTTCAGTCGGTCATTCCGAGTCACGTCAGTGACCGACGAATTGGGATATCGCTTCGATAGACCAATCTACTTCGAGTGTAAACTAAACGAGCCAATGCACATTGGTATGCAATTATTGCATCCAGCTACCGCTGATCACAGCGTGAGTATAACAAGGCAGCAGGTGCAATGCATACCAGCCTTTCACTTCGGAGCCGAGTGACAACATCGTTCTGCTCTATATTTATTTTGAGAACTACGAGTTCAGCACGCTCTCGGAAGCTTTCTGTGTTGGCGAGAAATCGCTTCAGCGGTAGTCATTCCCGTGTCGAGTGGGTTGCGCACTTCAGGCTGCACTACCCCCTGTCATGTTGCAAGCGGCCATCTCCCCTGTGCGCCTCAGCACTAAAAGAGCATTTCCTAAAAAAGCAAATTTCTCTAAAAGAGCTCCACGGGTGCGTTTTTATAAAGACGACGGATAGTCCTTATAAGGATGCCGTTTCACCCGTGCATTTCTGGGTGCGGTCGTTACCTGGCACCGGGTGATGGTCACGATCGCTGCCTCGCGTGTCTGGGCATCAAGCACGCTGAGGTGGCCTTCGTGGATGAGTCATGTTCTCATTGCGGGAAGATGACCATCTCGGAGCTGCGAACCAGGCTCCACTACTCACAAGGGGGCGGAGTCCCGTTGCCGCTGCCGCGATCTGGGGCTCGTTCTGGCGGACAGATGAGAACCACTTCCAACAGTAGCGCGGGCGGTTTGAAGGTTACAGTGATGGCAAACCCTGCAGGGAACCAACCCTCTGGGGACCATCATTCCTCTTGCTCCTCCGATCCAGTGGCGCGACCCAAGGAACGCGCTGGGCCCTCTTTAAAGAGCGTACCAGCGGTATCCAGTGGACCTCCCCCCGGCCAGATGTCGATCTCAGCATCGGAGGGAGAGCTGTCCGATGAAGATTCGGCCACGCTGCCACCCTCCGGGACGGTGGCAAAGCCTGAATCGGATCCGGAGATGACAGCAATGCTTTACCGGTCCGCTGAAAGGGTCGGGCTCGAGTGGAAACCTCCACCGTGTCTCGAGCCCTCAAGGCTGGATGATTTGTTTCTCGGGGTGGCTTGTGCTGGTTTTCAGTGCCCCGCCCCGGTGCCTTTCTTCCCGGAAGTGCATGACGAGCTCACCAGGTTGTGGACGGCACCTTTTACTGCCAGAAACTGACCGGCGGGCTCCTCCTCCCTCACCACCCTCGAGGGCGGTGCAGCGAAGGGGTATTCGGCGATCCCCACGGTGGAGCGGGCGGTAGCGATGCAATTGTGTCCAAAGTCCGCCTCCTCCTGGCGGAGAGACCCAGTATTTCCTTCCCGGGCCTGTAGGCATTTGTCTGGTCTAACCGGCAGTGCCTATACGGCTTGCGGGGAAGCTACTTCCGCGTTACACGCTATGGCGTTACTGACGAGCTGTCTCGAGCAATGCTCCCGGGAGAATGGCCACTCCATCCCCAGATGGTCCAGCTGATTTGGAGACGTTTCGGAGCCGCTCAGGTAGACCTGTTTGCTTCTCCAGAAACCTCTCACTGCCAGTTGTTCTACTCCCTGACCGAGGGAACTCTCGACACAGACGCACTGGCACACAGCTGGCCGCAGGGCCTACACAAGTATGCATTTCCCCCAGTGAGCCTTCTCGCACAGACACTGTGCAAAATCTGGGAGGACGAGGAGCAAGTCTTGCTAGTGGCGCCGTATTGGCCCACTCGGACCTGGTTCCCCGAGCTAGTGCTCCTCGCAACAGCCCCTCCTTGGCCGATTCCTCTGAGGAAGGATCTACTGACTCTGAGACGGGGCACCATTTGGCACCCGCATCCAGACCTTTGGAAACTCCATGTCTGGACCCTGGATGGGACGCGGAGGTTCTAGGTGACCTACCCCAGGAGGTAGTGAACACCATCACTTCTGCAAGAGCACCGTCTACGAGACACGCTTACGCCTTGAAGTGGAACCTGTTCGTCGAGTGGTGTTCTTCTTGCCGAGAAGACCCCCGGAGATGCCGATTGCGGTCGTGCTTCCCTTTCTGCAGCAAGGGCTGGAGTGAAGGCTGTCTCCCTCCACCCTCAAAGTCCAGGTTGCTGCTATTGCTGCGTACCATGACCCGGTGAAAGGTAAGAATGACCTCGTCATCAGGTAATGATTACCTGACTCCCAGGTAATCCTGAGGGCCCGGCTACGTGCCCAAGGTTCCCACTACACCCTTCAAAGACCAAGTGGTGAACCTGCAAGAGCTGCCCCCGGAGGAGGCAGACCCAGCCCTGGCTTTGCTCTGTCCCGTCCGAGCATTAAGGTGCTACGTAGACCGGACACAAAGCTTCAGGACCTCAGACCAGCTCTTTGCCTGTTACGGAGGCCGGCAGAAGGGGAATGCCGTTTCCAAGTAGAGGATGGCCCATTGGATTGTGGATGCCATCAGCCTGACTTATCAGGCACAGGGTGTGCCCTGCCCATTCAGGGAGCTCACTCAACTAGAAGTGTTGCATCCTCCTGGGCGCTGGCTCGTGGCGCCTCGCTGACAGATATTTTTGTAGGGCTGCGGGCTGGGCGACCCCCAACACATTCGCTAGACTCTATAGCCTCCGTGTGGAGCCGGTATCCTCCTGTGTTCTCACCTCAAATGGGTAGTGGCGCCGAGAGGCCCCGGTTAGTGTCGGCTTGCTAAAACTGCTCCAGAGTGTCCTACAGTAGACCCTGTTGAGATCCTCCGTCACCCTCGGCAGCGGACGTGGCAGAACGTCCGGTGCCGGGCCTTCACGATGAATCCGTGGGAACCGTGGAAGGTTGGGTTCCATATTGAGACCTAAGTGGTTCTCGTATGTATATAGCCCACGGTATAGCCATAGAGCCCGTGTTTCCCCGGCAGACTTCTGCCTTTCCAAGAGGGTTACAATCACCTCCAGTTCTCCATATACACCTAAACGGATGCTAGGGTAACTTGTAATCTGTAACCTATTACATTTCCAAAGTAATCTTCCCAACATTGATAATAATTAATTTTAAAGTCTATCTATCTATTTATCTATCTATCTATTATCTATGTACAATTTTTGTAGCATCTATCACTCTCAATCAATCTATCATATTATTAAAACCTTTATTTAACCAGGTGGGTCAGTTGAGAACCAGTTCTCAGTTACAATGACGACCTGGCCAACAGGCAGCATAAAAAGCAGGTACAAAACAATAAAGACATTATACAGTTATTTTCATATATACATGCAAACACATACAAAATAATTACTACACTTTTATTTATGTTTAGATTTGTGTGTGTATATACATATAGATATATCACCAACTATGCCTAATAACTCAACAATGTGTGTAAATGTAAATGTCTTTAATGGTGTTGTTTTATCACCTTAAACGGTTTATGCAAAATTCAATGAGCATGTGTGGCTTTAGAGTTAAGTTTTCAGGTTTTTTATAATAAAGCAGTTTTTTATACATGTAAACACATTCATTGAGCATTACTTGAAACTGTGGAGCACCATGATCTTGACCGTTCAACGAATCAAAATCTTGAGTGATCTTGAGAAAGGGTGAAAGGACATTTCACAGTACATTACATTGCCTTAAAAACTGGTACACACCATAAATTTACCTAAACCTACAAGACGTGACTAGCAAAGCTAAGTAACAGAATCCTGCTTTTGCAGATCCACAGAGACTTTGCACGCAGCCTGAATAGTCTGATCCCAGACCTGCTGATGGTGTATAGTCAGCTCAGCCATGTTCCCTTGGTATACTGGAGTGAGGGGGTGATTTGTTACTCATCTTGGGTCGCTCATTTCCCCATGCCGCACGTTCTTCCCTCCGCCTCGGTGGTGTGATGAATAGCTGGCCGCATGGAGGAGAGTGGCCACGCCACCACCAAGGTTACAGTAACCTGGTCTCTTGTTTTAGGCTACCTATCTCTAATTAGCAACCCACAGAGACGCTGAGAACAAGAGAACGAGAAAAATAAAGAGGGGGTTGGAAGGAGCCCTGCTCTATGTTTATGGGCTCTAAATCTGCATGGCAATTTTCGCCCGTCTCTCAATCTCCTTCTGATTACCTGCCCCCCACCCTCAGCCCCCTCCACTAAAGGTGGTTTGTGTCGACGTGCGTCTCTTCTGTCACTGATCACTTCTTCTGGCCTGCCTGAGGGAGATTACACACACAACTGTGATTTATCAAAGGAAAGGATGGGATGGACTCCTCTCTCACTGTCTCTGGCAGTGGAATCTAATGGATTTATGAGCTGGAGATGCTGAAACAGAGATAGAGGATGAGAAAGAGATTTGTTAGTTATTTATACAGAGGAGAGATACAGTGAATCCAGCCAGAAGGTATATAGAATGAGTGAAGGAGAAAATTTAGCTTAATGATGACCGTTAAGGAAATGTTCTAAATATTAGCGGTTTTGATTTTGATTTGATTTTCTAAATTCTCATCATTCTGAAGAGACGTATATAGAGACAGAGATATTTTAGGGGCATAGAAATCTGAAAAGTATGGAAAGACCTTATCAGCTTGGCCAGTAGTCTTTGCTGAAAGACAAGCTACAATCGCTGACTTATTTACACTGGCGCATTTGATCAGTCCACTACCAGAGTGACCAGTTAGCAGAAGTTTCTGCTTAGTCTTGGAGTTTTCATTTTATGCGACACATTCAATATTTTTGCAGCGTGGAACCCAAAACTCTTTAAATATGATAATTTCCCAAAAACAAACTTGAAATCAAATGAAAGGCGAGGAGGGCACACTGCATTGCTCTGGTGTCACTAAAAACTGCCAGTTATGTCTCTGCCAAGACTAAGACAGAGGCATTACAGTGGCACTTCAACCCCTGAGGATAAAGACAGGAACTAGAGAAATGTGCCAACCATAGCAGAGGCGCCAGTTGTAGAGGCTAAGGGTGAGGAAACAGACTTGGCACTGGATGGCCTGTGGACAAAGAGTGGACATTGAGGAGCCTTCTGTTTTTGGGAGGCAAATGGACTCTTCCATTTGAAAATCCAAAATCTCCTGTATTTTACTGTCAATAGGGATGCACGATATATCGGCCACCATATCGGTATCGGCCCATATCGGCTCATTTTTTCTGTTATCGGTATCGGCCTGATAAGAAAATTTGGCCGATATCTTAAAGCCGATAAATAATGCATTATTTCCTTCAGAGACACTTCAGATGCGCGCTGTTCGTTTGCAGCCTTTTGTGCAATTGTACATTGTAATATTGTGTTTATTTGATGTATATCTGATTTATCTCATATAGAATGCGTTTGGTTAAGTTAAAAGAGCGCTTCAGTTTACCGGTGATCATCTTTAGCTCAGCACACGCAGCTCAAACAGCAGTGCACAACATTAATAACTATGATTGGGAATGTCGTGTATATAACATTCTAATGAGAACATTATTATAATAAAACATTGTGAATTCTTTGGGTTTAGTTGCCGTGTTTCAGCGCGTTGTTATGGGAAGAGCGCATCCACAACAGGATCACACATTCTGACTATAGCACGCAATAACTGCGTCATTTTGTACATATATAAGTTGTAATATTATGTTTATGTTGTATTAATATTAATCTCAGGATGCATTTCCTTGAATTAAATAAGCTGCCAGCAAAACGCTTCAGTTTACCATGTTCATTCAGCTCTTCAGCTTCAGCACGCACAGCTCAACGGCTGCTATTTAAAACAGTGGTATTAATTTGTTACTTTTTCAAAATCATTGATATATTATTAATAACAACAACCACTTGTATTGTTCTCTTATTATTTTCATCAACAATATGGTTTAGTAATTAAAATCATTTAATTATTGTCCGTGCAAAGGCTATTCCGTTTTATTGATCTATGGCGCATTCATTTTGATTCTTTACACGTGTAATGATGTCCAGTGACTTGTTTGCATTATTTATGCATTATTTTATTTACTTGTAAGACTTTTTTATGACTAAATTTGGTAATGGGAGAGTAAAAATATTTTTAAAACGTACACCGTTCAAACTAGGCTGCTTATGTTGAAGTGTTTGGGATGTGGCTTTTAATGATGAGACCTTTTTTGTAATCAGGCTCTCAAAAAGTATATAACAATTTGGATATAGAGTTATCGGCCAACATATCGGTTATCGGCTTTCAAAAATAAAGAAGAATCGGTTATCGGTATCGG
>NW_015505407.1:863392-886358 GCF_001515645.1 Sinocyclocheilus grahami
ATTTGTAAGACTTTTTTTATGACTAAATTTGGTAATGGGAGAGTAAAAATATTTTTAAAACGTACACCGTTCAAACTAGGCTGCTTATGTTGAAGTGTTTGGGATGTGGCTTTTAATGATGAGACCTTTTTTGTAATCAGGCTCTCAAAAAGTATATAACAATTTGGATATAGATTTATCGGCCAACATATCGGTTATCGGCTTTCAAAAATAAAGAATAATCGGTTATCGGTATCGGCCAAAATTTTCATATCGGTGCATCCCTAACTGTCAATGCATTAAACAGTGTGTGTACCATTTTTGCAACACATAGAGTGGACCCTAAATGTATTTTGGACATATTAGACATGCTTAAAATGTATGAAGTTCACTGCACTGGATAAACAACAATAAAATGAAACCAGAAGGAAGGAAGGAAGGGAATCTAATTTAAAATGCAATTTATTCCTGTGATGGCGAAGCTGATTTTTCAGTGTCACGTGATTCCTAATATTCTGATTTGATCCTCAAGAAACATATTTTATTATTATTAATGCTGAAAACATTTGTGCTGCTTAATATTGTTGTGGACACCATTAATGTTTTTTTCTCATACATTTTTTATATAATTGATTTACTCATAATTCACATAATTTTAAGCCATACAAAAATTAATTGGGACTGGAAATTCTACAGTAATTGGGGAAAAAAGGATATGAAAAGTGAAGTTCTGAAAAGTCTGGCATGATGTGTTTGCAGATGCCACTTGGTTTCATATTGTTTTATATAATGTATTTCACAATCAGTGAAAAAGTATTCAAAAACTCCCTCTGTATATTAAGTAATTGGATATGCAGAAATCATGCAACCTTACTGTGCTGGAGCGTGGTGTCAGGTGGTCACCCATTCCACACCTTCTCAGGCCACTAGAGCCTCATCCTGTGACACAAACATACTGTTTCTCTGTCCTAAAACATCAGTGTGCCTGTTTGTTGTAGCCTCTGCTTGTTCACTAGTGGAAACTCTTGCTGCCCAATGCTAGCGCTAATTGGTTTTGACATTGTTTGGCCTCTTGCTGCCCAGTTTAGGACAAATCCTTCATTCGTGTGCCGAGGAACACTCGCAAGACCCTCGACCCCATGCAGTGTCCTCCACCTCCCGCTTCTTTAATTAACTGCTAAGAAACTGCAAGGACCTTGGTGGGAAATTTGCACACAAAGGGCCGGTGTCAGGCCTCTCCTCCCCTCATCTCTCCATCCTTTGCTCTAGTGTGCTCTTTCTCACCTCACACATCCCTTCATTTTGACCCATGTTCTCGTCCGGTTCATCAAAGAAAACGGACAGAGCTTCTTTCTTTTTTTTTCTTGTCTTATCTTTCTTCTCACCCTCCACTCTTTCTCATTTAAAAAGCGGCCTTCCCTTTAACACGATTCGTTGGGAAAAGGCCTGCCATCCCCTCTCCTCCCTTTCATTTCACTCCCTAGCTTTCTCTTTCTTCGTTGCTCCTTGTCCGATACTCTTTTTTTTCCTCCGACATTCCCTCTGTCTCGCTCTTCCCTTCTTTTCATGGCTCTGCTGAGGGTCGCGGAGGCCCTTTGTGTGCTGGCGGATGGCGCTCCAAGGCAGTTAGCTGACTGAGTTGAGTGAGAGCCCTCCAGAGAGGCCTCAGAAGAATGCGGCCAGAGCAGAAGTGTAAACAGGTGGAGATCTCGATTGTGCAGCTCCGCACAGTTTCCCGTACTGCACACACACACACACACACACTCAACATTCCTCCATCCACCCACTGTCAGTTATTATTTTGGCCTTTTTTTCTTCCTCCCACTTTTTATTCAGTCCCCATCTTCCCAAAAGCAGCCTTTTGTGCTCTTGTTGGGCCACAAGCTCCCAGCAGACAAACCCCCCCCCCATCATCAGTGGTGGGTCTCTCCATTGGCGCTCTTTGAGACATGGTCTGAGGGCGAAAAATGGGGTCTTGACTGGATCCATGTCTTGGTGACACAAAAGGACAGGTATTGCTATATCCATGCTCCCAGAAACCATTGCAAGACATGTACCTCTATGCAGTGTGTGAATTATACTCTGATTTACAGCAGGGTCGAACTGTTACAATATAAGTTTTGGAGGCCAAATTCCTAGCTAACCGTCAACTACTAGACATCTGCTACACTGTAAAAAATGACCATGAATTTAATGGTAAAAGACTGTAAAAATGCTACAGTAAAAACCTGATAAATGGTTAACGCTAAATTCCCCTACTATATACAGTGAAAAACTGTATTGGACATTACATGTCATTTTACGGTAGTATACTGTTTTTGGAAGTGAAAAAGAAAAAGAAAGTGAATAACCGTAAATTGACATTCCCAGAGTTCCTTGCGTTACATTTAAAATTTGATGTTGTTTTGTTGAAATAACTATGTTTCTTCTTAGTTTTTTCTTATAAGTTTTGTATATTAGGGTTGTATGTTACACCTAATGTTGTTAAATGAATGTTAATTGCATTATTTCAGTTTCATGTTACCTGTTACCATGATGGTGTTTAGATTTTGTGTGAATGACACTGTGCACCTTTTATATACGTTATTATTTAAAAGCTGCTTGTGATGGGCTCTGGTTCATCATGTGACTTTCTCATCACCACCTGCATTTGGTGGTTATCAGTGTATTACAAAGGTACAAAACATATTTCAGTACTTCAATAGGTTGGTATATTAACATTATATCAGTTAATGAAATTACGATATTTAACTGTAAATTTAAGTTTAAACCTAAAATGTTGCTACCTGTATTTTTTATGGTAAATTTCCGGCAACCACAGCTGCCGTTTTTTTACCGAAAATTTTACGGATTTTTTTTACAGTGTGGTCGTCAACATGAGCAATCTAAATACTAACACTAGCTAACCACGAAACAATTTTCCACATTTGATGTACAAACGGAATGCATTCGTGCGACCTATTGCTATAGTTACTTCTTCAGGCGACTTTTATAAATAAGCATCTTTTTTAGCGCCAAATGAAAATACTCACAATGGCCTCCTTTACACTTAGCTAAACACATTAGCATGTGTTTTCAGTTCATAAAGGTGTAACTGCTAATGCATTTTAATTATCTGCATTCGGCTATGTAAGTAATATGTAATGTTGATGTAAGTTTATGCTATAAATAATCAATCATATCACTAAGAATGTAAACTCAAGAAATGACAGAAAGCACTCTGAATCAGAAGTCAGTTTTGTTAATGTTGAAATGTTTCAGATAAATATTGGAGTATATATATAACCACTCAAAAATAAGACTTTTGTGAAAGAAACTAATACTTTTATTCAGCAAGGATTCATTAAATCTTCATTAAAGTGACTGTAAGGACACTTAATGTTACAAAATATTTATATATTTTTTTTAAATGCTCTGTTTCACAGTTAGCAAAAATATGTTAAGCATATTAGAATGATTTCTAAAAGATCATTTGACACTGAAGACTGACGTAATGGTCTGAGGATTGCCATCGCAGGAATGAATTACATTTTAATATATATTAAAATAGAACACAATATTCACAATATTACTGTTTTACTGTATTTTTGAACAAATAAATGCAACCTTGGTGACAATGAGAGACTGCATTCCAAAATATTAATATTGTAATATGAATAAAATATATCCTTATATAATCATTCAACAGAGGGATTAGACCCTCTCAAATATCATATAGGCTACCATTTACACAGAGAGTACACAAGCATATTTTACTTCACCCCATAGAATAGAGTTCCTGTTTCACAGCATTCATGCATTAACACTAATAAGGCTCCCTACTGCTGTATGGCAACTGGCAACTAGTTTATTTGCAGTTATAGATATTACTGGTGCATTAATAAATCAACAAAACAGAGAACAAAAAAGGTATTTAAAACTGCAAGTGACCCAGTTGGCTTTCTCTTCTGTAAATGTTTTTAGAGTGACAAGGAAAGGAGAATGTTAGTGCATGCATGCATGAATGTGTGAGTGAGATCACACATGACTATGTGTGTATGCTCAGACAATACCTGAAATGACACGATAACACAGACAATCCTGGAGCACAACTCCAGAAAGAAATGACAAGCAGAACGAAAGAGAGAACAACTTCTGTTAGCCTAGGGAATTGGCGCTGACCCATCTGTTGAAACCGTTCCACATATTGTGACCTAGATAATAGGGCATACTTGAGCTTCGTAGGTAGATCTAGTGATGCATCTAAACATTGGACGCATATCGATTTATGTTTCTGAACTAGATGTCTTAAAATAGCGAGGGCTTTTGCATAATTTGATAATGCAGACGGTAAGACGCTACTCTAATGATGCAGGCAAGTGCTGAAATGAATGTCTCAACAAACACATTTATTTGCTAAGAATGCTCTCGGTTCTTTCCGCTGTCACTTTCCTTGAGAAAAGTCTCCGTCTCGTGAAAAGACCAAACGAAAACATGAACAAACTGACTCTCTGAAACTGCAAGGTGCTCAATTGCCCACCCATAAGCCCGCTGTTTCTTTTTGGCCCCACTTTCTCTCATTATTGAAAATGTTGCTTTTCTTTTGCTCTTTTTTCTTTGCTCGTTCCAAAGACGGAGGTCTTTTGTGCAAGTCCAGAGGACTGTGCTCCGGGTGAGGGGCTGAGGTGTATGGAAGAGAAAGTGATATCTCTAGCTCCTAATGAAGGAGCCTTTTTAGGGCCACCTGACCTCGGAGGCACCAAGAAAAAGTTCTAGAACACTGGAAGGGTAAGTGGGGAGCATGTGTATGTAGGGGGAAGGTGGGGTTAAGGACTAGGAGTTGCAAAAGAGCCCCCCTTCAATCACTTTACCTCCGTTAATGCACAGAGACACAGGCAAGAGACATCCTCAAGAGTGCCCATTGTAGCTGGCAGTATTTTGCTTGAAACAGAGGAAAATTAATTTGCCATTTTCTCACAGTCGAAAGGCCACTTCATGAGGGGGTGAGCTCCAGAGAGCCCCTGGTCCAATCCACATGTACGAGGGGGCACGTGTGTGAATGGATGCACGCATTTACACCACAAACACGCATTCAAATGTAGTCCCGATTTGGTGAACCTGTCAATTTGACCAACGCACACAAAAACAAAAATCAATAGAGAACTATTGGCTCCTACAGTCAAATAAAAAAAAATGACTTTTGAATAACTTTTAGTTGACAAATTACAAAATCTTGAATCATATATGAATTAAAAATGAATGACAGTCCCATTAAACCATTAGTGACTCACCAACAATTAACAATTCACTATCAGAGTGAGTCTGATTTAAACCGCTAAATCACTGGCAAGTTTTCCTCGATTCATTAACAAAAACCAGTTCATGAGAGTCATTTGTTTGCAAATCAGACATCAGGGCTCATACTCAAAGGAATACAAATTTGACTGATTCTGAACATAAAACCTGAAGTGTACTGAGATTTGTTCGTTTATTTGTTTCTGGAAAAAAAACTATGTGAAAGTTTGTAACCTGAACTAGCATTTAAAAAAAATTTTATTTTAATTTTAAAACTAAATATATTTACATTTACATTTACATTTACATTGTCATTTAGCAGACGCTTTTATCCAAAGCGACTTACAATTGGGGGATACATAAAGCGATTCTTCTTAAAGAGGCAAACAGACACAAGAAGTGGTTGTAATACCAAGTTCTTAGACATTGTTCAAATAAGTACAAGCTAGAAAGAGAAGGAATAAATAAAGAGAGATACTTTTTTTTTTTTTATATATATATTTTTTTTTCATGATGAAGTCAAGTAGCTTCGAAAGAGATGAGTTTTCAGCTGTCGCTTGAAAATTGTCAGGGATTCAGCATTCCGGATAGGGGGGGGAAGATCGTTCCACCAGCCAGGAGTGGTGAACGAGAATGTTCTGGAAAGTGATTTTGAGCCTCTCTGTGAATATATCAAAAATAGTTTTAATTTATTGAAATAAAGATGAAGTAAAACATAAATACTAGATGAATACATGAATACTCGAACATGAAAATTAGAAATGCAGCCTTGACAACTAACTGAAATAAGTTTAAAGCTGAAGTAAATTAGTTAAATAGAAATGTAAAAAAAAAAATATTAATAATAATTACTAAAAAATAAAATCAAAACTTGAAAATATAAAATTAAAACTAATTCAATATCTTAACTAATACTAAAATAACATAAATATTACCAAAATAACACTGCCATGTACATTTGAATTTCAAGTCTGATGTACTTAAAGTTCAAAAATGCATAATCAATTTCTGCAACCATTTACCTAAATTCATTACTTCAGAGTTATGTGCCCTCTAGAAGCTTGCGTTCTGCAAGTGAACGGCGTATTATTGTGCCATCTCAAAGAGGCACAAAATCACTTTCACAGACTTTTTCATTAACTGTTCCCTCCTGGTGGAATGACCTGCCCAACTCAATCCGAGCAGCTGAGTCCTTAACCATCTTCAAGAAACGACTAAAAACACATCTGTTCCACCTTTATTTGGCCCTCTAACTCTAACACTTTCTATTCTATTTTAATTCTACTTTATCTATATTTATTATTTTTTATTCTTTATTTGCAAAATTACACTAATGTTTAAGCATTTACAACATATATCATATTTTCTATATATATATGCAAAGCTTTTAAAGCCTTTGCTCTCTTTTGTGGGTGCACAGGTTGGAGGTCAAAGGTCAGCCTGCGAGCATCTTTATACTACAATGGTAATCATAGACCCCTAATCAGACACAGTTCAGGAAGGCAATTGCACCCCGTCACATAACTTCACAAACAGAACTGTAATCATGGTGCCCCGGCACAGCTCCTCTTTGTCAGCCTTACTGTAGTGGCATTAAATTTTAAGAGCGAATGTGATTATCGCGCCACATTCATTTTTAATGGGTTTTGCCACTATGTGTTTTAGTCAGCCAAATTTTGTGCTGATGGTGCATATATTCGCATATATACATGTGCTGCTTATATCTGCTTATCTCTTTCTAACCCTTCTCTTGTTCTTTCGCCTCTTTTTCTTCCTTCCTGGCAAGTTATAGGACAAAGACCAAGGGAATGGTTAGTGGTGCAGTGAACTTGCAATTAGAGTTCCAACAAAAGTTTAAAATGCATATTTGCTGAGCAATGCATTCATTTAAAGATTAACTGTGCAATTGCTAGCTTTTAGTGTCACCAAATGAAACTGCAAAAATAATGATAGTTTTAAACCGGTTTCCAGAACACAACCCCTGTCTGCCAATAGAGTGCAACAGTGGGTGGGCACCATTCATTTTTCCTAAGGATAAAAAAAAAACTTTGAAGTTACAAACTTTATTTTGATAAAAAAAAATTATTTGAAAATCAGACAAAAAGACAAATATACAAGACTGTGTTTTTAATGGCTTATATTAAAAACTACAGAAATAAAACTATTGATTTAAATATGTTGACTATATAACTGCTCAAATATTTGTATGCATAATATGCAAATATTTAACTATATAAACACATTATATATATATATATATATATATATATATATATAAGACAGATAGATAGATAGATAGATAGACAGACAGACAGACAGACAGACAGACAGACAGACAGACAGATTTAGTTGTCTGTACACCAAAAGGCTAGGGTGGGATAAAGTATTTCAAATTACACACTTCAGCTTTAAATGAACCAATGAAAGTCCAGTTTTGACAACTTGATTAAGAAAAATCTACATGTTCATAGACGTCTTTGAAATGATGTTGAAATCAGCCACACTTTTCCTCAGGGCATTTGTTGACGCCTTTATAGGCGAGAGTGATAAAGAAAATGGACCCATTCTACCACTGCCAGCGCAAACGTGAACAAAGACATGATTCAACGTAGAGGAAGAAAGAAATGAAAGGTGATGCCTCATGGGAGGGAAGCAGACAGGAAGTCTGCCAAATCAATAACACATTATTAGTTTGAGCGGCATGAAAAGAGATAGGTGAACCTTAATACACCTATGATATCTTCATAATAACAATATTGAGATTTATAAATAAGGGGGGGGGCAGTGAATTCCAGCTGGCTTTATTAGCTGCCAGTCTCACTGCCAATATGTTCCTTGACTTCACTGCCCAAAATGGTAACTGTCCTTCGTCAGATCAAATTAAAGAGACTGACAGGCAATAAGAAATTTGCGACATTAAATGTCATTAAAAAGACATTTTTCTTTGCTGCGCATTCGTGACTCTTTACATAGAGAAATGTGTGTGTGTGTGTGTGCGCTCATTTTTGTGACATATGAGGACACAAATTTGTATAATGACATGGGTATGACATAGGTATTACAAGGAGAAGGTGACTTATGAGGACATTACCCCATTTTTAAAAAATATATATATATTGAGAAATTAAAAATGCACAAAGTTTCCTGTAAGGGGTAGGTTTAGGTGTAGGGTTGGCTTAGGGCAATAGCACATACAGTTGTACAGTATAAAAACCATTACACCTATGGAATGTCCCCACAATTCACAAAAACAAACGTGTATGTGTGTGTCACTGACAATGACACAGGAAGCTTGAAGACATGTGTGTGACATCTTGTCACTTTTTCATGCTATTGGCCTGTGTGGTGTCTGCAGAGTTTACAGATGGTGTGGACCTGGTGAGCAGCTAAACATCTGCACTGCAGGCTACATTACATGACTGAAATAGTTTCAAACGTTTTGAACTACAATTTAATTGATTTTACTGCCACATTTGCATCTTTTGTCCATTCTTATTTTCTCTTTCTTTTACATTTCTCTAGATGCATTGTTCGATCCCGCAATCCCTCTCGAGCTGACTTTTTGTTCAGCGGGCCACACAGGGAGTGTTCTGTAGGAGCTGTTCTTGCAAAGAACTAACCCCTCTTCACCATCAGATTCTGACAGAAAAAAAGAAACTGAATAGAATGTTGCAGATGCCCAGGCTTTGCTGAGATCCCAAACATTAAGTGCTAAGCTTTACTTTAGGTGCTTTAAGTCTTTTTCGTTTGTTGAAAATATAGCCTTCAGTACTCTATATTGATAGACAAAAAAAAAAAAAAAAGCCTATAACAAAAAAATAAGACTAAGATAAATAATACAAAGAAATTTAATTTCATGTAATTGTGATTTTACATATCACTATGTGGTTTTAGTTTTGATTTTAACTTTATTTATTTATTCATTCAAGTATTCATTCATTCCTTGATTTTTTTACTCTGAGGTTGAAATGGGCTTCCACCAAGCTGTTGAGATTTTACAAAAAGTTTGGACTTGTTACAAATTAATATAGGTATAGATTTGGTTTTGACTTTTGATGGTATCAGCCATTAATTATTATCATGTTATGATAGATATCCAATAAACAACCTATATTAAAATTCAACCATTTTAAATGGAAAAACAAAACACTAACAACTAAAATCAATCATTTTAACACTGCAAGTGAATTTAGTCAAGTCAAGTCTGCTTTATTGTCAATTCTTCCACATGTACAGCACATACACACAGAGAATTGAAATTGCATTACTCTCAGACCCTTGGTGCATACAGATAACACTAACAGTAGAACATAAATACAGATAGATACAGATTAAATATAAAATACAACTATACAAATATACAAATAAGGTAAAATGTAAAAAAAATAAGAAAAAAATATAAAAATATATATAAAGCAGCACAAAGCACATGGCAGATAGAGTGCAAACCAGTGAAGTAAACAACTGTGCAGATATAATGATTTGTAGTGCAAAAGAGCTTATTCAGACTGATTAAAGTGACCGTGTGCGTGTGTATTTGGGACGGGGGAGTGGGAGAGTCCGTCAGAGTTCAGTGGTGCGTGGGGCACCACTGAACTCAGTGGTGGCATTTAGGCATCACAACATCATAATGTACATAATGTACAAAAAAACTGATATTTAATTAGCTAAAGATTAAGTTTAACAGTGCTGATAAATTATTAGTGTTTTAACAATTAAATTTAAGCAAATGGTAAATGATGGCAAGTGCAAGTTTTCTGAAATATAGAATATAATGGCACATGAAATTCACAACAGATTTACTCAAATATCGGCAATGTATAATTGCTTATAATAAACACTGACCTGAATATACTAGGCTATACACTTTGCATTTACAAACACTCAGTACTATATCTCAACATGCTTACATTACAAGTACTTGCCAAAATTAATGTGATTTCAAGTTATTACACACAAAATCCTGGTTGGCCAAAAAAAAAAGTTTGTTACCTCCTATATATTGATAAATATGAGGTATAGTTTTTGTTCAAACAAAAACTACTGCCACTGCTTAAGACAATCGTGAATCTCAAGCAATTTGCCAAGACAGGCACCCAAATTGAGACAATGCCAAGAAAACAAAGCTGTCGCTCTGAAAGACTCCAAGGCCTGTAGTTGGCATTAAACTAGCTCTGCTATAGGCTGTACCCACTGGAGACATATAGAGACATGAAGTTCATGCCATGAGGACTCCCTGCTTACATAACCCTGCCAACTCAGAGGTCCGTGTAGGACTGAGTACACGTGGGTATATGTTTGTGCATGCTCTCTGCGCCCTCTCAGCATGCGGCATGTGCTCGATTGCCCTGTAGGTCAGAGGTACTAGGCACAGTGCCTGGCACTGACACAGACTGGGCATCTGACTCCTGTCACTGTTCCCATTGCCCAGGCAGCAACAGCCTGGCATGGGCCGTCGACAACTGGTAATATTGGCACACAATATTGGCACACACCCCGAAACATTCTCCTACATGCCATCTATTCTGCCCAGAGCCATTTGGCAGGCATTCCTCCCCACCAATTTTATCTGAGGCGGCCTCTCATTCCCTAATCATTAAATAGTTAATCTTTTGATCCTTCTCCATGTGAAATACACTCATTTAACTCGTTGCTGTAAAAGTGCTATTCATATTTCTGTCAGGACCACTATCGTCAAAATGATAGACACTTAGCATACAGTTTGGTTTGGCGGTATGGTTCTGTTCTGGGCAAAAACTCCCTGCCCATTCATGCAGCCTGTCATGAATGAGCAGGGAGAGCAGCAACAATAACCCCCCTAGGGTAAACAGAACAGAACAGAACAAAGCAGATATCATTAATGTACTTAATGATATTTAAGTGTAACATTATTTAAGATAAAGGAGTCTGATTCAACAAGGAATATCAGAAAGCCAGGTCCTGACTGTGCAAAAGGAGGAGTTGGGGATGGAGAAGGGTAATTTGCTCCTGAGCAAGCAAAAAAGCTACTGAATAATACTGAATAGAGCTTGTATAGGAATGCTGTGAAAGGTGTCGTATTCCTATAGGTAGATGAGATCAGGATTTTTTTCACACTAAAATCACAACATGTATATTGTTTACATCATATGGATGCACTATTGAACATGTTAACATTAACGGATTGGCCCCATTCACTTCCATTTCAAATGCCTCACTATAACCTTGATATTTTAAAGAAAAGGAGGAACAAGTCTAAATGAACTTTGTGGTCATCAACATTATGCCATAAGTGCTGTCGATTGAGCTGAACTTGTACTGAACCCGAAATGTTCCTTTAATTAAGCCCACATATTCTAACCACTCTGTGACATTTCAGCCCTTTTTCATGAGCAAACATGCAGCTATCCCAAGAGGCTTTGTGGCTATGAAGCTTTGCAACAAGGTGTCTGGTGTGTAAAATAAATAAAACGCATGCTAACACAATTGGGTGGGAGACCTTGCGTGTTTGTGTGTGTCTATGTGTGTGTACAGAGATGGATCACCACCTCCTCTATCTTCTCCGTGGCCATGCCTAGAAGCGGGCCGATTTACATTAGGGAGATTTAAGCTGTCTGAGCCAATGGTGACAAGTCAAGGTGTTTCACTTTAATTACAGCCGGCAAGGTCACCTCCCTCCCCGCTCGCCCTCACTCACAAGGAGTACAGAGAGAAAGCAGAGAGAGAGAGAGAGGGAGCGCTCATGCATGTTTTTTACATTTATGTTTAAAGACCCCATGTTTTTGAACACAGAACAGCCTTAATTACAAAACACTGGCATGCGACCAACCGTCTCTCTCGCTTTCACAGCGACAAAACAGACATGTTCACACGGAAACAGTCTGTTAGAAATAATCCCACATGACAAAATAAATGCTGAAGCACGGGAGGCTATTTCTTTAATGCTTCGCATTGCATTGTGGATGACACAATGTATTATGATGCCATAATATGACAGATTTTGCTTTATTCAGCTTTTTGTTTTACAATGGCTGCCTCTTTCGTGCACCCCGAGGCTGTTGTTCTGTAAAGTGGATATGACAGGCGCTGAGTGCAAACAGTAGCTTAAAGGTGTGAGATTTCAGACCATCAGTAGCCCTCTGCAGGATTCAGGATACTGCGCTGATGAGGGGTGTCAGACAGGTGTCTAGGGGTCTTTTTCTCTCCATCCCATGACAAGTGAGAGCAAGCCCCCTGGGCAAGCTGATAGTCTACATTGCCTATCTCCTCACACATCTGTCATTGAATCCTAGGCCTCACTTGCCCATTTTCCACCAACAGGGTCCTGGTGTTGGTGCCGGAGTGCAATCTAGAACCTTTCCTTATACTTACACTGCAAAAAGCAGTTCAGTGACAGAAAAATGGATAATGTACTGTACACATCAAATAAAGAAAAAACTTCTGACCGCTGCATCAAAAGCTACTTTTCATGGCATAGAGATGCTGAATCAAATTACATTATGTTCTCAGTAAGACTTGTAAATAAAAGTCATTTTCTTTTCCTTTAACAAAGCTGCTTGCGATGACATAAATATGCTGCATCAAAGTACTTTGGATGTAAAAACATGTTCTCAGTCAAATATGTAAATGCCAGCCATTTTCCTTTCCCTTTATTAAAAAAACATTTTTATATTAAAATATATAAGAATAATTATTATTAGTAGTATTTTTATAGCAGTAGCTCTTATGGTTCTTTTAATCTCAAAATCAATCATGGTTAATTATTTTCATATATCAATACTCCCAGTTTTGTTAATAAAAAAAGTTTAAAAACAAGCAGGTTTGTCACAATTACAGCATAAATACTTTTATTCATGTCTAGGCAAATTAAGGAATTGACCTAAAGTGATGCTAACCCTTAACCACAGGGAAAATGAGAAAGGGTGAAACGGAGGGCCAATGGGACTCGGTATGTTTATTTATCATTTTTATGACCGACTGTTATGAGAGACCACAATCTATAGTTTGGACCTCTATTTAGCTTATTATTATGATAGCTAACCCTTAACCACAGGGAAAATGAGAAAGGGTGAAACGGAGGGCCAATGGGACTCGGTATGTTTATTTATTTTTATGACCGACTGTTATGAGAGACCAAAATCTATAGTTTGGACCTCTATTTAGCTTATTATTATGATGGGCAGCTTTTAGCCTTAGTTACAGTAAATACATAGATAGGATTATGCGAATACTGTGATATATATATATACTTACACCAATGCACGATCAACTCGCATGTATACCAACACACTAACATGTGTAGCTTTATCTAAACCACTAATTTTATGATACACTATTTCATTGCATGTATGCAGCTAGCAGATTTATGCACAGTCCTCCTCTCCCACCGCTGCTGTAGCCCTGACCTCTCAGGTCAGTAGCCAGGCTGGATGGAGGAACTCAAGCTCACACACAGTTCATCATTACAGTCTGCAGCGCGAACCCAAAGCACAACACACCCAGCTCAATCTCATTCTTAATCATACTGGTTATACGATACAGCACATGTAGACCAGCAAATAAACTCATGTTAGAATGCAATACTGATAATACTAATGATATAATCAAAATATTATATACTACAAATGAAAATCACGCGAGTAAGAGCGCTGCTGTTCATGATTTCAGAACTGTGCAACATGTATAAACAAGCTAATGTTGATCAACTTACATTTTAGATTCCATTGCTCCAGGTACTTTGTCCATTTTCTCTGTGCCAAACGAAATAAATCCAAACAAATCCACAGTTTCGCATTTCTGTAGTAGAGCTATTTCCTTCCTGAATGAATCAGTGTTTTTGAACGAACCGGATGAGTGAATGATTCAATCACTCACACAAAAGAGGTCGCTTGATTCGTTCATTCATAAATGAATCATTGTTTGAACGAATCAAATGAGCGAATTATTCAGTCCCTAGCTTAAAGGGATAGTTCACCCAAAAATGAAAATTCTGTCATTAATTACTCACCCTCATGTCGTTCCTAACCCGTAAGACCTCCGTTCATCTTCGGAACACAAATTAAGATATTTTTGATGGAATCTGAGAGCTGTCTGACCCTCCCATAGACAGCAAGGGTACTACCACGATCAACGTCAAAAAACGTAGCAAGGAGATCAGTAAAATAATCCATGTGACATCAGGGTTTCAACCGTAATATTACGAAGCTACGAGAATACTTTTTGTGCGCAAAAGAAAAGAAAAAGAACTTTATTCAACAATTCGTCTCCTGTGTCAGCCGCACCACACGGATATGTTGTTTTCATTCAAATCAACGCACAAACAATGTAGAAAACGTATCCACGTGGCGCAGCTGACACAGAACAGCATACGCTGTTTGCGTTCAGTGGATGCTCTCCAAAATGGCGCTAGGGTGATGCGGAGGAGACGAATTGTTGAATAAAGTATGTCATCAATAGAGTGCGCAGAGGGTCCTTCTTGGTCCGTCTGTCAGATTGGAAGTGACAAAGCCATTGAAAAGTCAAATCAGAGTTTATTGTTTTTATATGCACACTATCATCATATCATATCAATGAAATATGATTTCCAAGTTCCAGCACAGATTTCACTTTCAAATGTATTACTGTTGTTCCCAGTCCAGTCTGAAAACACACTCAACACTGGTGGTGGATGAGGAGATACCCCCTGACAATGTAAAGCGCTTTGAGTGCCTAGAAAAGCGCTATATAAATGTAATGAATTATTATTATTATTATTATTATTATTATTATTAACATTGCTACAGAACTAATTTTGAAAAGCAGCATTAAGGCTGAACAAAGCGAAGGACCAGACAATGCTGCGTGGTCATTCCAGAGAGAGAGATTTGGGGTGAATAGGCCCAGATTCAGACTTGACAGCAACAGCTGCTGAGAGATCTGCAAGCGAACAGCTGCTACTTTCAAAATGCCTTTATTTCTCTTTATTTTCAATTAAAAGCCTTTTTTCCTTTCTCGATCCAGCTCTTTGCTAATAACATAATGGCAGGTGGAATGTCATTGCTGGGTGTAATGCAGCTAAGTCCTTGTTGCTGTTTTAATGCCTTTCTAATTGGAGCCCACTCTCTGCCACAGCGTGTGGAAGGCAAACAGAAATGATTTGTAAAATAACGACTGCGGAACTAATAACTAGCCCTCATCCTAATGTAAGGCTTTTTGTGAGGTGGAAAAAACAGTGCAAGCCCTAATTGGGTTTGCCTCAAAAAGGCGTTTTAAACTCATCATTTCATTTCACAGGCTTTTTATGTCACATTTTGCTGGAGAATAAAAAAGTCGAAAAGAGAGCTCTCTCTCATCCATTTTGAGGTTAATGGTCAAGTTTCAAGCTTTTAAGACAGTGTGAAACCACGCTGAAAGAATTTGGTTTAATTAACTAGAAAGGTGTTTTACTTTTTTGCTGCTCTGAATGACTCAAAGTGATTTTTTCTCATACCACACAAAAACAAACAAGCCATGGTTCCTCCTGGAAGGTATGTACAGAGAAGGTGCGTGACTCACCAGACGATACAGCACATTAGCTATTCTAAAACAAAACTTTTCCAACATTTTCCAGATAAAATGTCCTAAATACCTAGGCCTCAAAAAGAGTTTGCCTTTTACTGCTAACCAGCCAACCTCCTCAATCTAAATTCTGACGTTTACTATGAGTGCTGGGTTAACTTAAAGTAGGAATATTACTAACTGAAGTACTTAACAGTAGCTCAGCTGTTTAATGTTATTAGAATAGCTCATGTTTCTTTTTCATATATGTATGATTAAATAATCCATTGATTAAAAAATCCAAAAATTATTCTATTGAAGCAAAGTAGCAAAACAGAAAATAATAATATAATATTGTTAAAAGGGGTCATATGATGCGATTAAAATTTTTCCTTCCTCTTTGAAGTGTTACAAGCTCTTGGTGCATAAAAAAGATCTGTAAAGTCTCAAATCCAAATAAATATTCTTTATAAAAATTTAAGCGTCAACCACGCCTACCTAAAATGGCTCATTCTAACACACCCCCACATGTCTACGTCACTGTGTGGGAAGATTTGCATAACGCCGCTCAAATGTTCACGCAAAGAAAGAAGGCATAACTTTTATTCTCGCTGTAGTATTGTTGCCGCGCCGCCATGCCATGGAGACACAAATACACAAAATAATGTTCTTTTTAGCAACATCAGATGACCCCTTTAAGATTTAATATAGTCTTTAGTTAAATTGTGCTGCTCATCACAATATTTTCAATTCAGTTATATATTTACTAGTTTGTTTGTTTTATTTAATTTAAAATTGTTTGTCACAGATAAATTATTCTCTGATATAAATAAATATTGAATATTAATAAAGAAACAATATAGTACCTTGAAAAAAATAGAAGTGTGGAAAATGTGCAAAAAATTGGGTTTTCACAGTGATGCCATAGAAGAACCATTTTTTGTTCTCCAAAGAACCTTTCAGTGAACAGTTCTTAAAATAACTCTTTTTCTTTTTCTTATTATGAAGATTTTACCCACAAGAAACTTTTGTGCAAGGTTCCATTCATGTTAAAGCTTCTTCATGTAACCATAGATTCCAATAAAGAAACTTTTTAAGCATGAATAGCTTTAAATGTAACTTGTAGCAAACTGCTTTTCAAAAAGGTAGTTTAACTGTAAATAAATTACTTAAAATGTTGAGTAACATTTATCTTTAGTAACATTTTGAATAACAATTTATTGTTATCTTGTTAAAAATACATGCATAATAGTTTAATTACAGCTTTTTTACTGTACCTTTTTTTCTGAGAGTGCAGGCAGACTTCAGATGACTTCAGTCAGTCTATAAACAGGCCAAACAAAGCTCTCCGTCTAGCCTGCATTAGTGTCCTGACCTGCAGGTCCTGTTGAATCTCTGTCACATCGTAATAACCCGTCTTTTATCTTAAACACCTCCTCTCCCCCCAGGCCATGGTAAAGCACCTGCAAGCCTGACATATATCAAAAGATAATGGTAAAAGCTGGAAAATCTTTTTATTGGAGTCTCCCTCCACTAGCAGGCAAGATGTGGCAAGGTGTACAAATTAGCCTCGCTTCTCTTCAGCTGTTTTACTCGTAGATAAAAAAAAATTCCTCAAAAAGCCTCTTCCTAGCTTCCCTGTTACTCTGTTTTTTAAGAGTTTGAAATATTATCTTGACAAAAATAGCAGAGGAAATAAGCCTAGGGTGAGAAAAGGTATAATTCGTCTAGCGCTACTCCATGTATTTGTTTTGCAAGAATTCTAATGAACAGCGTACAAACAACTTGACTAAAACAGCATTCATCAATATTTAAAAACTAATCATATGTAATTCATTTGCTTGCCTTACAAATTCCTTCAAATCATCACAGTTTACCATGAAGTATACAAAATATGCACATATTGCCAAGCTCAGTGCTCTTCCGGGATCAGGTGTTATGTCATATATTGAAATCTCCTTTAGCAACAGTCTGCATAATCCTGTAACGTAACACACAGGAGATCTGTTTTATGATATCATGTTTAACAGCACTATCAGACTGAAATGGGGTAAATTTGGCTGTCTGTAGCCTCTAGCTATAGGTAAAAGCCACGCAGTGGACAACAGCCACATCCGAGTTCATCCGCCTTCACACACCTGCTTCAAAGCACAGCTGCAACCCTCTTTCCACTCCACAGGAACTCACTTTCACAGCTGTAGATGTTTTCTCAGAGCTGCTCTAAAGTGGTAGAGCTAATCTGGGATCAGATTGAGCTTGACAGAATTGATGTTGCTCACTGAATGCTATCTGTAAGACTCATCTGGAAACAGTATAGCCTCAGGTGGCCGCCTCACCTTAAAATACCTATTTTATATACCAGCGTCTCAATTTCCCTGCCAAACATCTGCTTCTGAGTTCTTTAACTACCCCTATTATGGCTAATTACATGAGATTTTATCTGAGGACCGACTCTTAATGTTCACTAACATCTCGCTTGCGTACAAGCCAATGGGGCGAGAAGTCTCTGGGTGTTAACATGAGGCTTATGTGACAGATGAGAGAGAGAGAGTGACATTAGGGGACGTTCAGAATGGCAGAGATGCACACTCCAGCTGGTAGTGATGTCTGTGCCAAAAGTTTGTCGATGCGAGCAGCTTGCCGAAACATGGCAGTAGAGACCTGCAAGGCCTCCACAACGACCAGCTCAGAGCTACAGACCATCAGATGCTGAACCCAGATATTCACTCGCTGCCCAGATGGACCCATACAGGCATTAAATACAGTAGGAAAAAGAAAAACAGAACTTTACAGCGATAACAGGGTAAAAAGGCAAGTTTTATAAGAATGGCAGATTGAAAAATGACAATGAATGTCTGAATGGGTTGTAACAATCAGAATTTAACCCTCTAACGCACGCATTATGATAGACCTATAGAATTTTTTTTTAAATCTTTTTCTTTTCTAAGAATGGCTTAACTTGAAGTGCAAAGAATGGCTTAACTTGAAGTGCTGTAAAAAATTTGGGGAAAAAATATAATTTTAAGGTTCTTTATGATATGTTGCCATACGGCAACAGCATACAATAGTGGATCTAACTTAGAATAAGTGTAAGCTTACTTATAATTAATATTTCTCTTCCTAAATGTTGTTTGTGTTGATTCAATTGGTGCCATTATAAGCTTTAACACAGTACTTACTTATAATTGACACCTTATACATACTGTCCAACAACTTGTGCTTTTATTTATTCTATTCTTTTTTTGCTGAATAATGATTTATAATCGTTTTAATTTCATTACATTTTTCATTAATATTATTTAAACGGCAAATGTATACAGTTAAAACAAATATAATACTGTATACAATGTATCATAAAACACTGACATAAAACCAAAAACATTGCAGTTCATGAAAATTCAGCATTTATGCAATGTCTTGAGAGGAAGACTATGAACATGACCCCCCCAATAATCCTTGAAAGATCACCTTTTTTATGTACGAAACTTCACAAAGCAGTTTTACAGCTACCTGTGATTTTCTAATGATCCTGAAGACATTGATTAGCATGCTCAGGTGTGTTTGATTAGGGTTAGAGCTAAACTCTGCAGGAAAGTGGATCCCTGCTAGAATATGGCCGTGTTCACTGATGTAATGTTACCTGTATTCATATTTAATCAAAAGTAAAATTGCCATTTCAATTTGATTATATCCACTATACAAATGCCATTAACATACGACTAATCAACATTATTTCACTAGTATTAATGTTGTTATTGTTACAGCTTAACAAATTGCAGTTGACCTTGCTAGCTAGCTAAACTATTGTAATAATGTAATTCCACTATTGCACAGTGTTGCCACTTGGCAAAACATACATTTGAATGATTTACCAAAACATTTTTTTATAAAAACTTTTTTGAGAGGTGAATGTGTCATCATAACATCATAACAGTGATGTTTTAGATTTTTTTGTAGAAGTGACACGGACTGGTTCTTGTTTGTTACTGACGTTTTAGTTTGCTTTCAGCAACTACCACAAGAGAGGGCAGTCTGTCAGAAATCTCGCCAAAAAAAAAAACTGCATGTCATGTGACTTAATCAAAGCACATCATTGGCTAAACTAAGGTCTTCTCTTTCCAACAAAAAAACGAGAATGTTCTCTTAAAGAGACAGTGGCAAAGAAATGAACACAAAGAGTATGTTGCCATATGGCTACCTCATGCGGTAAAATGAACTGAAACTGAAAGAAATCCGATTCTAATCATTAACTAGAAATGTAAAGTTTGTGAAGACAAACTCCTGTTGTGTAGCTCTTCATCTGGGTTATATAACTGACTGAGGTTCACTGTTCAAAAATAAATAAATAAATAGATTTCAGAGTTGAAAAAAAGGCTAGTGCCTGATTACAGGCAATTTCACAATGCATAAAATGTAATAGGAAACTTTGTATTTGTATATCTGGGTGTGGCTTGTTGCATAAAATCAATCTTGACAACAATCCCTGATGAAGGTTGCATGAATGAAATCATTAAATATATTAATTAAATAATTAAATTTTGATTTGAAATATATTATTGAATTTGTGCAGGATCTATTTTTGTAAGACTATTTGCATAATATCAATCAAACTTTATCTCTGTTAACATTTGTAACTTTTTCTAAAAGTAAATAGTGTGTGAAAGTTTTTGTGAGTGCATAAATATTTTTTTTTAGGTAAAGCAGTTTGTAATTGGTTGTCTTTTGCTGTTACGTTCTATCACCAAATAAATGTGGTTTTACACTGTATACCTTTGGTTAGCACCACTGTTAAAAACTAATAAAATGGTGTGAAATGTTGCTTATTTGTGTGAGATGTTGCTTAAAAATATGCTAACCCTGGATTAAGCACAGTATGCAAAACACATAAAAGGCTTGTGCAATACAGTAAAGTAGTAAATTAGAGAGTACATTACATCTCTTGACCATAACTCTAAACCATGACAATCTGAATGCTATATGACCATTACATTATTTACAATATATATATTGTATATGTTATTTGTACATTGTCAGAAGAAAAAATTGTACCTTTGTACCTTACCTACATTTAAAGAGTGCATATTATTAATAATGTTATTATTAATTATTTTATTATTATTATTAATACGTTCCCTTTAGGTACAAGAGTGTCGATCTGAGGGTATTTCTACAGTGGCAAGCTAATGGTGCAAATTTTGCACTTTTTCTTTAGAGTATGATCATATGTCGATGCCACTGTGTGTCAAAGCATCACTTTAGCACAGTAGTTCTCAAACAGGGGGCTGGGGCCCACTAGGGGGCCTCAGCAAACTTCAGGGTGGACCCAATACGTTTTAAAACTATTTAATTACATTATCAAACATTTAAATGCTAAACACACAAAAAATATAGATGTACAACATTAAGCTGACATCACATTTTTGGTTTTATTTATATTCACTACAGCAGAAAACCAGAAGGAGATATACTAGTGAATATGTCTTAAACAAAAGGGGGCTTTTGGGCGTTAAAAAGGTTGAGAACTCCCAGAAGCAGCTAGAAATCTTCTTAGTTCTTTTGGCTAATGGTGGCCGCATGAAATATTGAGGCTGGCTTTCATTAAGGCAGGGCTGTTTATTTGCCAACGTATAGCTCAGAGGACTGCCTGTTGCGTTCGCGGGGCGACTCCATCTCGAGTCTGCGGATGAAGCGGAGAGCGGCGCATGAGAAATGATGGGAAGGCATCTGATCGGAGCAAAATCAAAGGGAATCTGGTGTAATACTTCACTGAGCACCGATTCCTGAGGTGAGTGATGTATGAATGTTTGATGAATCTACCACCATCTTTGCTGGAGCCTCCCCACACACGCGCAAGATTGAGTGCTCAGGCAGAGGTTTTGATAGGCATGCATAAGAGGGACGATGAAATACCCTCTCGCGCACACACGTGGAGAACTCAGAGCCATCGGGAGGGGGTGTGGAGGTGGCTATGTAGAAGGATTTGGGCTGTCAGTTGCCAAGATGAGTGCTGACAATCAGTCAGTGGGAGAACAATGTTTCCTGTCAGTAGGTACTCTAATCACCTCACTACAGTTTTAGTTAAACTGCTTTATGCGCGCGTGCCTCTGAGACCCAAACCGCTGTTCAAAGACTAGCCTGAAGATGGGGAGGTGGAGGGGGGTAGTCGGCTCCAAGACAGGTAGGAAAGAGGGAAACAAACAACTGCATTTTCCACTCTCGCCATTTTCAAAGTGCACGGGTGGGTTGCGAGCGGCGCGGATACAGAAAAGCGGCTCGCGCTGCCTGCTTCACTCCAGCAGGTAGTGCCTGTCAGAACACATCGATGTCTACTAATTGGGTCATTTTTGATATGAGGACGGCGTGCCAGCGTATTGATGGGGGAGTGATCGGGGAGCCAAGCGCCTGTGAGGCCGCTCTGGCACACGATCAAAGTCTGCGCGAATGCCGCCTGCAGACAATCTGGCACGGGCCGGGCACTGGCAGGCACAAGAGCATCTGAATACAGGCCCGGCGCCCCTGCTGCAGTCACAGGAAAGTAATTTGTTACATGGTCATTTGAAAGAGGAGATACTTAATCCACATGTGTAGTATGAAATTGGCTGTTTTGTACCAGACTGTTCCCCCAAACAGCCTCTTCTCTCCCTTCCAGTGTCTCAGATCCCCCCAGGAATGACCACGCTGTTTAGGCTGTGAAGGCGGACAAGTATCTCTTATCTGTACTCGTTGCTTGCTTTGACAAGATTTCGCTCTTTTTGTGTGTGTGTTTGTGTGTGTGTGCATCTACTGGAGATTCTGAAGGCTGGAGAGAGTGATGCAAAAGGGGGAAAAAACCCCAGGAAGTGTGTGCTATCATCCTCTCAGCATCCGTCCATCCCCCCGTCATGTTAAAAAAGACAGGAACACACACCTCCCTCCTGCATTTGTTTGTTTGTGGAGTTGTTTCTTTTTTTCTATCCACAACTTTAGTGAACATTAGTATATAGTCCCACATGTTCTTGATTAAACATTCAAAAGACAAGCAATATCCTGAATTAAAGATTTCTTTAATACCTAAATTGTTTCTCTCAGGCAGAAATGGAGACGTTTGTTTACGGATCCTGCTTTTCAAATGTTTATAATGAGAAAAAGACCACAGAAATCCCACTTCTGACATCTCAATAATCAGTCAGGCTCTAATTTACAGTACCAAGAAGACACCCAAGTCTGCAATATATATATA
>NW_015505407.1:886402-912327 GCF_001515645.1 Sinocyclocheilus grahami
AATATATATATATATATATATATATATATATATATATATATATATATATATATATATATATATATATATATATATATATCACTTATAGGCTACTCATAATGTATGTTAACAATTGTCATCAAAATTCATACTTAATTCTTTCTTCTGAACTAAGAAAAAACAATAAAATTGTTCTGGGATATTACGGTTATATTTGTACAATTATATATTTTGTACAGCAGTGTAAATAGATACATATATATGGTCATTAGTATCCAGAATTGCATATACATTTAATAATATAACATATGTTTTGTACATTTATTTATACCTTATCACATATTACATAACATATCTGTATATATATATTTTTTTAAATCAAATAAAAATAAAATAAACTGCTTTTATTCATGTCTTTCATATACTTTGCTAAAACATGCTTTCGATTTAAGATTTCATGCTTTATTTCAATTAGCTACCTTGTTATCTCCATGTGTCACCCATGTTAAAAGCCTGTCTGGTCTAGAAAAATCTGGGACAACGACTTTAATTTTAATTATATTTATTGCAACAATGTTACAATCACAACATTGTAATGTGAGCAGCTTCCCATTTTTTAGATTATTTGGAGCTTTATATTTCCCACCGGGGTCCTGTTTAAGCAATAATAAAATTAAGCCTCCTTGCTGCGTATCTGACAGTCTAGGCTTGTTTGTTTATTTGTTTACATGGTGTCTCTGTCGCAATCTGGCTCTAGCACCATACTGAAGCAGTTCCAGTTGGTTATAACTGTTGGGCAAGCTCCCACACCTCCCACAAGTCTCACTTCTCTCCTTTCACACACACATACAGGCACACACAATCAGTCCAGAAGAACTCTAAGACCCTTCTCCAGACCTCAGGAAACCTCTTACTGGCCAACAGAGCAGAAGACAAAGGACAACTTCTCTCCCCATGCCAAGATGAATCACGCCTCAGCCTCATACATAAATCATGAGATCCGGAGGAGTCTTTAAGAGAGAGAGACAGAGATAGAGAGAGAAAGACAGACAGAGAGAGAAAGAGGGAGAACCCAGAGGATATTTTGCCTCTTAAATTCACCCACGCTGTTTTGGGTGAGTTAGATCTACTCATATATATATATATATATATATATATATATACAGTATATATGAGGGGGAAAAGAACAAATAAACAGGTGCAAAGGAAGTCCCTCTGAGAGAAACCCCAAAAGTGTTTGTGTGCTTGAGCATTTGCTTCCACGTGTGCTCATAAGTGCATGTGTGTGTCCACACACAAACAAGTGGGGGCTTTAAATGTATGGGATATAGCAGCTCTTTGTGTTTGGAGATCCAAAGAGAAGCCAGCAGCACTGGGAGAAAAGCACCTGTTCAAAGGGATCTAAAAAAGCCAGTGGAGTCCTCAAAAGTCTCCATAAGGCCTGCTGAGATGCTGACTGAACTGCCTGGATCTCAGAGAGCTCTCTCTCCTCTTTCATCACTTCTACCCTGTGCACGGCCATCTTCACCAGACCTGCAGAAAAAGTGCACCGAAAACATGCTGAGGTGACCGTGAAGACCTTGTGCTGGCAAATTCATAGACTGACTAAAACTGCTGTTACAAGAATTGACTTCACATGGTCCCATGCACTGGTTTTTGTATGAGAAAAAAACTGGAGATGAAAACATCTGTCTTGAATAAAGTCTTACCTAATTAAATATTAAATATAAGTATTAAATTATTAAAATATTAAATGTATTATTATTATAATAGCAAAAAAAATGCTGCACTTATATTATTTATATTAATCATAAATTATATTAATATGCATATTAATAATAAAAATATGAATTAATTCACATTAATAATAAAAAATTATAATTTTAATGGTAATACTAATTTATATATCAATATAATAATAATTATATAATTATAATTATTCATTATTATAATAATAATTACTATTAAAATTATATTAAACAATATAAAAATATACAATTATATATATAATTATTGAATATATATAAATATAAAATTCTTCTCCAATCTGCAGCCATGAAGCAGTAGACCTGGCAAGAGTCTGGAAGGTCACAGCAAGAGAAGTTGAACCAGATCTCCTCAAGTATATAATGAGCGCTCAGAAACAGCAAGACAGAGGTCAGAGTGGAGAAGTGGAGAGTGGTGCAAAAGAAGATGCAGAAAGAGTGAGAGAAAATAAACCTGCACTCTTTCCGGAAGTATTGCATCATCTGACAGTATTTCCTCACAATCAGTGTTACTTTTTATGAACCCAAATTTTATTACTGTCTGCATCTCCAAATTCTGTCACTGTAATTTTGAGTTGATAGTCTTTGCCAACAGTATCATCATTTATTACATGACACCAAAGTTCTTTATTTCAGAAAAGCAGTTCTGATTGGGAAGTTGCTAATTACACTGTCACATGACTATCAGTGTGTTCCCACTTCATGGGAAGTAAAGTGCAGCCTCCTGAGGGACCCTCATAATGGGGAGAGTGGTGCTATCACCTCGGGGGCTGAAGTGACAGGGTGTATGGATGTCAACGCCAGTTTGGTATGAGGTGTCTGACTGAGAGTACAGTTCATAGCAGGTCGATAACATCAACCCATCATCGCCGTCACCATTCTTACAGTTCACAGCCGTTTGTGCGCCGCAGTGTCTGTGATTAGTATAATCATCACACTTTATCCGTTAAGTAAGACTATCACACACTCCTGCCCAGCCAGAAGACATATGGACTATTGTATGAAGCTAAAAAATCTTAATGATGGATTTGTTTCTTACAAACATGCAGCTTTTCACTTCACACGACATTAATTGATAAACTGGAGTCATGTTGTGGACTACGGTGATGTTTTTATCAGCTGTTTGGACTCTCATTCTGATGGCAACTATTCACTGACAGGATCCAATGGTGAGCAAGTGATGTAATGCTAAATTTCTCTACATTTTGGATGGTCCAATGGTGAGTAATTTTTATAGTAAATTTTCATTTTGGAACTACTTCATTCATGTAATTTTAAATGTGACGATTGCCCCTGAACCCGCTCCAGCTAGCTCAATTTTGAGACCTCAGGATTTATAAAACCCTGCATGTGGCACTGTTTGAAAAAACAGTTTGTTTACGATAACTTGCAGCTCAAAAATGGCAAATTTGTACCAATGTTTGCCAAAGGGGTTTTCCAGACCGCTATATTTGTGTAAAAGACTGTTACACCACAGAACAAGTATGCAGAGCGAACCACGCACAACCCTGATGTACTGTCGTCCGCTGCCACCTCCAGCAGCCGGGCTGTGAGGAATGAAGGGATTGAAGTGGAGGGCAGTGTATAGGGATCGATGGTGGGGGAGGCCAATAAGATCTCTCGCCCCACAGACATGCTGGCGGGACCATGATTCTGCGGGTAATCAATCTACTCCCCAGGCCGCCCGGTCCAGTGAACAGTTTTGCTGTGCAGCGCCCTGTGGAACCATGGGGGGAATCTGCTTTATTAAGACTCATTTGTCCTCTAACAAGCCACAGCAGTGGACAGGTGATGAAACACCCCACCACAAACACATATGATTACCGTCATCATCGCCAGTGTTGTCGGTGCAGCCGTCGTCTCCCCCATGCAGGTTTGTTTTGTTGTGGCAGTTCACACCACTGAGCACAAAACAATGTACTGTACGTGTGTCATGGACAAGAACCTACAGAAAAAATACAGCTAAAATATATATATTTTCTATATATATATATATATACACAACTGTTCAAAAGTTTGGGGTCAGCAAGATTTTAAATTTTTTTTTGGAAGAAACTGATACATTTATTCAACAAAATGCATGAAACTGATCAAAATTGATAGTAAAGACTTTTCATTGTTTTAAAAATTTCTATTTCAAATAAATGCTGTTCTTTTTTAACTTCTATTTATCAAAGAATCCTGAAAAAATGTATCACGATTTCCACAAAAATATTACACAGTGAAAAAAACTTTTTTTGAGCATCAAATTAGAATATTAAAATGATTTCTAAAGGATCATGCGACACTGAAGATTGGAGTAATGGCTGCTGAAAATTCAACTCCATCACAGGAATAAATTACATTTGAAAATATATTAAAATAGAAAACATTTATTTTAAAATGTACAAATGGTTCTCAAATCAACTCACCAATTCATTGAACCTAGAACTGTAACTTTCGGGTATATCCCATTCATGACTGATAATGTAAACGAACCGTTTAATCATTTCTTTGAACAGGTTCTTCGAAATGAACTGTTTGAAAGATCTGTCTCTCTGTAATTATTCCAAAAAATGCTTTTTAAGGGGAAACTGTATAGACATTTCTTGAATAATTTCTACCATAAGAGCTTTCTACCATCTTGTTTTAAGGAGAATGAAAAAATCAAGAACACAAATAAAGTAGCGAGAAACAAGCAGGCCGCGCTTTGGCAATGCAATGTGCTTGAGGTCAGGCAGAACTTAGAGAAAGATAAAACTAAATTAACTGAGGGGTCCCTGACCCCCTTTTGGATAGTTTTAAGTGGTTTACAAGAGCTGCAAATCCTCACAAGATGAATAAAAAGCTGGTGTCTGACCTCATCCCAAACTTGAAAAGGTTTATTGACAAAAAAAATGAGAGAAAAAGTGAGAGAGAAAGTGGATGAAAAATTATACTTTGACTTCCGAAGAGACATCTCCATCCCCTTAAGATACATTTTAACATCAGCTGCAATTTGCATCCCACTCTGCCGACCAATTATTGTGGCACGTAACGTGGAGAGGCAACAGTTCCAGAAACCCAAAATTGTCAAGGAATAAAAAAAAAAAATATATATATATATATATATATATACCAAATAAAAATAATAATAAATAAATAGGTACAGCTCAGACTTCGGGAAGAGTGGGTATGCCTCCTGTTTTGCCAGAGGATTTAGGACAGTAGTTCTCCTCACAAAGCGGCTCGTGGTGAAATAATTATGCCTAAGTGCTTTTAGAGTTATGCTGAAAATGAAAAATGGTGGTGGTGTCCACAGTTAAATAATGTTAATGACTCCGACTATAAAAATGCAATGCACTTTGCGGCGTGTGTCAAGAGCATAGCACATTGTTGGCTTAAAACAACCAACTTCACACAATATGGAGGGTTTTGACAGGGGGTTGGCTGGGGGTGAAGATCAAGCCACGCTTTAAATATCATACGCAGTGTGTGGTAGACAACTAACACCTGTTTGAGAGGAGTTGAGACACCTTCCTTCTCTCGTTGATGCAGATTCAACGATTTCCTGGTAGCTAACAGCTTCTCGATATGGGAAGTCGTAGCACCAAACTGGAACAAACAACGGTGGAAAGCATCAGAAAGGAATATATTATGAATATTCAGCGAGGAGGGAAAACTGAATCCCTCATTTTCACCTTTCCTCCGTTCTCTACATTGCAGCTTTTTCTTAACTGCATAATTAATGAGCAAAAAAAGGAGTGTGAATTTGTTTGTGTTGCCAAATAAAATGTGGTGGAGAGACAGTTTTTCTTTTACTTTCTTTTTTCCGTTTTGTAGTCTTTTCTGAAAACAATAGCAAAATAAAAATAGTTGACATTATATATCTTGTTGCATTTTGTTCTGTAATCTGTTAAATTCAGTATTATGGATGGATCTGCATCGGATTACATTTCTAGAGCAAACAGCCATTGAAAATAGCAAACAATGAATAAAAGCTAACAGCTAAATGCCATAATTTTTTGGACAAAACATAGATGTTCTTTCTGTCACTTAAAAAATCTCATGATAAATCCTTTCCGCTCAGACATAAACACACACTCCTTTTGAGCACACTCCTTTTGAGCGAGTAGAAAATTCCCAGCATCACAATACACATTTGTTTCTCTGACATCAATTGTTTCTGCTGTAATTTTCTTGACCTTTCTGTGCGATTTTTATCCGTGAGAGCGTGATGTGCTTTTAAAACGCATGCTATTTGCCTTCATGAAGACAACTGGCCATAAAAAAAGGACAGAAGAAGAAAAAGTAAGAAAAGCGGGTAGCTTCATATTTGCTTGAGGTGCAAATATGAGGTGTTTTTCCCCCCATCCCTCCAAAGGTACACATCCCCCCAGGAATAGATTAACTGGCCTAGAATCAGCTGTCAGAGTTTGATACATTCAGAAGTTATGCAGAGAGGAAACTAGACAAATTCATGCATTTGTGATCCATCCCCGCTCTGGTGTGCAGAGAAGTAAGGGGAACATTAGACGCGGCTTGACTGCAGGCAGGAAGAGAGTACGGCAGGTATATGAAAGAGGCAGCAGAGGCTAATCACGTAACCATAGCCTAAAGAGACAAACTTCCCCTTCAGTTCTGGAGCTCCATTATACTTTACGCTCCTGATTTCTATGGCCACATGACAGAATCCACCGCTCTCAACAGCACACCTCTGCCCCTCAATCTAGCACCACTGTTAGATCACAAGAGGATGAGTTTCCTCTCTCTCCTATAATGTTTTAAAGGCAAAAATACTATTTGTGAGTCTGTGCTCAAAAACTCAATTTTCTTCCAGTAACATGCAATGACATATTTGGCACTTTCCATGAACATGGAAACATGAACATTGTCCTATTACTTATTCTAAAGCATTCTAGGCTCAAATACCATTGTAAGAACTAATGTATTAAGTAAGATAAATACATCTAATGTGATTTTGGCCTGTTCCACCATCAAAGGTCTTAATCTTTCGACTATATCCAATAATTTAAACTGTGTTTCCAATGATTATAATAGAAAATTCCATCTTTTTGATAATAATCTTTGACATAGCAATTCAGTTAATTGCGATTAAGCTTTATTTTTAATCTACTAATTCGAAAAACTAGTTTGAATGAATAAAAACATAATATTTAGCTAAACGAGTCTTAGATTTAGCCTCAAACATGTTTATTTAGTTAGTTAGTTAGTTAATTAAATGAATACTACTAAGCATTAATTTATTAAAAGTGACAGTGAAGACATGTATAACATTACAAAAAAATCGATTTCAAATTAATGCTGCTCTTTTAAACTTTCTGTTAATCAAAGAATCCTACAAAAAATAAATAAATAAATAAAAATTAAGTAGCACGACTGTTTTCTACATTGATAATAATAAGAAATGTTTCTTGCGAACAAAATCAGCATATTATAATGATTTCTGAAGGATCATGTGACAGTGAAGAGTGCAATGGCTGATGAAAAACCAGCTTTGTCATTACATTTGAAAATATCTAAAGATATTAAAGAGAAAAGACAGTATATATTTTATTTTAATTAGATATTTTATCTATCTTATTTACATTTGTCTTTTATGTATTATTATTATATTAATATTTTTTATTACTAAAATCTCAAAGTACTTAAATATACATATTCAAATATTTAGGCATTATGGTAACAGCATCATGTAAATAGAATTTAAAACAAAACCGTAAAAATGTATCCTTTACTAATTTTTAAGAGGTTCTGGCCTGATTTTGTACCCTTTTTATGGAAAGTGCTTTTTCGAATCTTGTGGAGCTTTAGCTGTATTTTATTGGCACAGTTCATTGGCACCCCTCTCTTATCTGTCCCTCTTTATGGTTTATCAAAAGCATTTGCATCTCATGTGTTGTATTTGCTGCACTAAAGCCTTAGCTTCAGAGAGACCAAGCTCTGTGTGTAATATCCCCTTGTTTTCCATCTTGGCTGTCTCTCTCTGTTGGGTAACTGCTGACCGCGCTCTCTTTGTAAATATCTTTGATATGTATTGTGCTCATGTTTAAGCAAATATCAGAGGATAGCAGTGTAGCTGTTTGGTGGCCATTAAGATGCAGCGAGTGGCGTTCACTCTCAGACAATGTCTCTGCTCGCAAAGGTCAACTACCCAACCCCCCCAAACAGACACACATGCGTGTGCGGGTAAATAAGGGCCCGTTTACAAATGTGATGGGGAAACAGTTCACCTTATAAAGCTATTAGGCGCTGGGCTTTTGAACTTTACAGCCTTCTTTTTAATTTGCTACTGTCTGGCTTCTGGTTTTACGCTTCCTAGGACTGGCAATGGCAGCAAAACAAGCAGAGCTTGTGTATCAGCTTTAGATAAATGGTGGTAAACTTGAGGCAAACATTTAAATGTCTTTCCTCCTCCATCACTGACGCTTATATACCTGTATGTACCTGACTTGACATGAACCGATCGAATGGAAGACTCGAGCTGTGATTCACCCATCCTTCCAGCAGTGGACAGTGCGAAAGGTTCACTCTCTAGCTGGAAGCATTACATGTCTCCTTGGGCTTGACAGGTATCTGCACTGTCAACACGGATCAGACCAGCAGCCTAACCTACAGTGGCAGCGCGTGACCCCGGTAGCAACACACCTCAACTCCAGCTTCAGGCACGGCCCGGCCTGACAATGGCCCTGGATGGACTCATCGGCTGCAAGGGCAGCAGGATTGTTCTGGGGTGAGTGAAATGAAAGTTTAGTATTGTGTTTTTGTGACCCAGGTGTTTCAAGACAGGTTTTGTTATATTATACACATGTGTATGTGTGTGTGTGTGAGTGTGTGTGTGTGTGTGTGTGTGATTTCTAAAGTGAATTAATTAGTTATAATTAAAATTTGAAAATGTATTCAAGGTCTAAGGGGTTGTACACACAGGACATGTTCAAAAACAAAATGATGGAGAGAAAAGATGGAGATTTTGATACTATACCATATAATGAAATATACAAATGTAATAATTTGTGTAATAAATACACTATAATAATTTTAAAATTAAATTAATTAACAATAGCACAAAAGGAATAGAAGGAATATAATATACATTACATTATATATAACATTACATATAATATGCATTTTATATATATATATATATATATATATAGTATATATACGCACTCACAAATTCTATAGAATAACAATATGACAATATTAATAAATTATAATATTGTAAATAAATAATTTATAAAAATCAATCAATTATAATGTAATATACAGAAGGAATATAATATACAATACATATAACAGTACATTATATTTAACAATTTATTTATTGTTATATGTAGCTATATATAATGTATATTATATTCTTCTGTATATTATATTATATTCCTTCTGTGATATTATTTATTTATTAATTAATTTAATTAAAAAGCATTTACAAATTATAGAATTACAATATGATATAATAAATATTAATAAATGATAATATTATATATAATATTATTTCTAAAGATTTAGACATTTAGATTTTTTGTTTAGTTATGTCATTGTATTATACTTCATTTTAAATACTTCATCATTCTGATGCGCCTTTATTTCATTAACCTAAACTCTGTCCATTTGGACTTGTTTTGCAGTGTTCCGTACACATTTGTTTCATTTTACTGCACATGTACATAAACTCTTCCCCGCCCCCTCACTCCTCATATCCTCTCCTGTGTTCTCCAGGGGTTCTGTCTCAGTTGACTGGTCCTGCTGGAGACTGCAGAAAGCTGTTAAGACTGCTGTGGTGTCTCCTGCTACAGCAACACTGGTTCATGTGAGCCGTGTCCCACAGGGAGTCACCACCTGGAACAACAGACAGGTCATGAGAGTAAACAAATATGGCTTTTCTCCATTTCAAATCCACAAAGCTGTGGTTAAGGTAAACTGGGAGGATGATCAGACCAACTGAGAGGGAGGAATACTAACACGTGGTTGAATATCAAAGGAATAGACTCTTATCTCTGAACAAGGATGACATTTGATGTTCAAATTCCAGGTTTAGGACTAAGGATCTGGGTGAAAAAACTTTGGACCGGCAGTCATTGTCTTGCTGAGGTCAAACCCCTTTTTTCAAACCCCTTTTAGGTCAAAGTAACTGAGCATGTGACTGCAGATCCGACAATGGCATCCTATATCAGATACATTATTACATACATTTTCTTAATATTTTTTTTCTGATTGTTCACTTCAAACAAACAAACAAATAAATACATTTTATATGCATGTCAGTATCAGTATGTATTGTTTTCCACAAAAAATATCTAAAAAATTTTATTTAAACTAACATGGCATAAAATAATAAGGCTTGTTTTCAGAGAATACATCTTATCACTCCACTACCTAATTGTTTTACTTTTCTATAATACAAAATAAAAAGTAGTGATATTTATGCTTCTTGTTTTGCTTTTCAAGTTTAAAATATTTGTATACATTTTAAATGTTTTACTTGAAAACCAGAAAAAAGTTATAGTTTTATTTCTGTTTATTTACCTATTTATTTTTGCCCAGTTAGTTCACCCAAAAATGAAAATTCTGTCATTAATTACTCAATAGAATAGCATACGCTGTTTGTGTTCAGTGGATACTCTCTAAAATGGCGCTATATGACACGGAGGAGACGAATTGTTGAATAAAGTAGTTTTTTTTCTTTTGCGCACAAAAAGTATTCTCGTAGCTTCGTAAAATTATGGAATTGAACCCCTGATGTCACATGGATTATTTTACCGATCTCCTTGTTACGTTTCTGGACCTTGATCGTGTAAAGACCCTTGCTGTCTATGGGAGGGTCAGAGAGCTGTCAGAATGCATCAAAAATATCTTAATTTGTGTTCCAAAGATGAACGGAGGTCTTACAGGTTTGGAACGACATGAGGGTGAGTAATTAATGACATCATTTTAATTTTTGGGTGAACTAACCCTTTAACAATTGCAACAATACAGACGGAAGCACACATGAGGTTCTAGGTGAAACTACTCAAATGAGGGACAATACACCAGACATAGACTTTTAAACAACAATTGTGAAAATAAATAAATAAAATACAGTCCTCTTACAGTATTCTATGTGGGGAAATAAAAGGGCCTTCCTCTGGATACCCTATTTTCTCTGTGTCAGGACAACCTTGCTTCTGAGAATTATTAATGGCTCCCTTGTAAGCTGTCATCTTTTTTTCTCCCCTCATCTTGCATTTTCCTCCGGTCTCTACGAAGCAGCACCACCACCAAACAGGCCACAGATCAGCTCTATCAAACTGTGTGCGAAAACCCAATAGTCCCTTAGGGTGAAATGAGCGACCTAAAACAGTACCCAAAAAAGTGGAGCCCCGTTTAAGGAATGGTGTATTATTTTGATTGTGTGTGCTGACGTTTTGTGAGGAAGCTGAGACAAAGGGGTGTGGGGACAAATCGCAGCATTGGGAGAGACATGTGGCCTTCGTTTAAACTGAGTCATAAATCAGAGCACTGACTTAGAGAAGGAGAGAGGGAGAGAAAGGAAGACAGAGAGAGAGAGAGTCAAAACTTAAAATTGCCTCGGCTCATTTCCGCCGTTTTCACGGTTTTCCTCATTTTTTTGCTTCACCTTCCTCTCCTCATCCTGGTACTTTGTTTACACACCTTTTAAAATGCAATATCTCAGATGCATTAGCCTTCCTCCTTCTTTTGCAGTCGCTCTTCTCTGGGTTAAAAGTTAATAACTATAAGCTCTTTTCCTCACGTACCTCCATCACTCTCTCGCTCTCTCGTCTGCGCAGTCTCCCCCACCCTAAGAAAAGTACACAGCGCTTCCCTTGGGCTCACAACCAAATGCCACGGCCACATTAACCCCCATCCGAATTCACACCACTGCCCCTCGCTTTCATTTGGCCCTGCATACATTACGCCCTCACGTGTCCTCTGAGCGTCTCTCTGAGGACGCCGATCCGCCCAGCACCCCGCATCAACCACAGTTCACCGCCCGGAGAGGACGTAAGGTCAGTGTGAGGAAAAGCAAGGGCAAAGCGTCCTTGTGCAAGAACAACAGACAAATAACATGAGACATATAACATATAACATATATATATGAGATGATATATTGGTTAAAAGTGAAGAATTGTTGCAAATGTGGGCAGTGACTGGACATTGCTACTTCAGAATTTGATAACTTAAAGGGATAGTTCACCTAAAAGTGAAAAATCTATCATTAGGTAGTTTTCAAAATGTCCCTTCAAAGTCCTGATAAAGTCAAATAGTGCTACAGAATGACATGAGTGTGAGTAAAAAATGACAGAAATTAAAGTTTTTGGATGAATTACACCACTTTTACTAATCTGAATGTATGTGTGGTACAAATTAATTTAGTGAAAAAAAGTTTGCATAAAAAAAAACATTAGATGAGATTATTTACATTTGACAGAAACAGACTGACCAGTCCTCTAAAACACTCACTAAAACCTGTTGAAATGAATGTATTTTGTGATTTGTTTTGTGGAATTCACTACCGTTCAAAAGTCTGCTGCAAATAGGTTAATGCTATATAGATGCGCTTGTATAGATTTTCTGAATTAAGTGCTGAAAATTATTATAATTGTTCAATATTCATTGGCTTGTGCATGCGGAAGAGCCTAATAATGCTCTTTGGTAGATGCAGCTGTAATATTTATCAGTTTTTCAATAATCTACAGTGTTAATGTCAATCACGCAAGTACTTATGCAAGGAATCGGTTTGCATTCAAATCCTACAGACAGGAGGGATAAGAACAATAATCCGAAAGTCATTACAATGAAATTTGTAATACAAATATGATTAGATGAAGGGAAAAAAATCAAAGGGGATTTAAAAGAATGAGTCTAATGCACAAAAATGTCAAAGATATCAGATCTGAGACCAGAGCAGCAGTTTCCAGAGGCAGTGAAGAAAAACTGAAAGGCGAGAGATTTTCACCCTGCTCTGCTGTTTGCTCTGTTTGTCTGCTTTTGCATGATTAATATTCTGGTCTATACCATCCCACTGCGCCCCTGCAGACAGCCCCCAGCCTGCAGCTCGGACATTCCATTTTCCTCCAAAATTCACGCCCGAAACTCTCAGAGTGAAAAGGAAGGATTCAAGAGATGATGGTCTTAATGCTGAGGCTAATGATGATGATGATGGAGGTCCTAGAGACAAGTGTAAGGCTTTATGGGGAACGAGGTGTGGGTGTGATGGGGACGCATTACACCAAGGTGCGGAATAGCACCCCCTCCCTACCCTCAGCGGTGCTGTGGGCCGTGCCGATATGCGGGGTCCATTGTGTAGCGATTATGTAGGACAAACACGAAGGGTGCTAATCTTACTGTGGGAGGGTACATGCTTGTGAATGATTGAGCATGAGGAAAAAGAAAAGGAGGAGATGAGGAAGAGGAGAAGCAGAGGACGAACAGAAAGAGAGAACCCCTTTAGCAGCGATTAAGAAATGGTCTGTCACAGATTAAAGCTGCAGGGAGGCAGGAGGGAGATGAGGCGAAGCCTCCCACAGACACAGGCTCATGAGGACGCTTTGCTGAGATTACCTGCGGTTATACGCAAGCAGCTGCTTGGGCACACACAGAGACACACGCAGAAAAGCGGGAGGGTGAGAGAAAATGAGAGACATTGAGAGGGATGAGAGGGGGTAAAACAAACCTAAACCAAATAGGCTTGCAATTTACAGAGGGTGAGCTGAGAGGGAGGATGACAGAGATGGAGAAAGAGACAGATGCCTGAGGAGAAAAGAAGAAATAAAGGAAAGATGGAGCTTGAAAGTCGCCTGCCACAACAGCAGCGGCAAAAAAAAAAAAGAATTGATAGAAAAAATTGCAGAGGGCCACACAGATATTATGCATATATCATTTGTTCCTCATTTCATGTTCAAGACTGTAAATACCAACAGCTAACAGCTTTTTCTGCTATACTTAGATTTACTTCAATTTTAGCTAACAATCAGTCGAGTCCTAATTAAAAATTACTTGAAACTTAAATGTCTGTTCCATAAACCACTTTGACTGTACCATCCTTAAAATTAAGATTTTAAGTATTTATTACTCAGTATAGAGAGTATTCTTGCATTCAAAATAATACGGTCAAATTAAAATAAGTGTCCCCCAAAAAGTATTTAAACAAATAAACATATAAATAAATAAATAACTTCTATTTTATTAAAAATAAATAATATTTATAAGTAAATTATAAATAAAATATAACATTTTTGATTGATTATATAACATAAAATTTTATAAAAAGCCTTTTTTTTAGTAAGGGTCAATTTAGTTCCATTTCACAGTGTTTGTTTTGCTTAAAAAGAGAGAAAACTTGGTTCTTATAAAAATCATATAAATAAATAAAATCTTCTATTTTATTTCAAAAATAAAAAACTAAACTCTTATATTTTACATTACAAATAAATAAGTAAAAATGTGTTATAATAAATACATAAATAAATAAATTATATTTATTGATCGGTTAATTGATTGAGTGAATATTGAGTTCCAAATGAAGGCCTTATTCTAGATTTAAAACATATCTAGCATTTATTTCACAATCAAAAACTAAAATAATAGATTAAAATTGAATTGAATTAAAACTGTGCAATAAATGTAAATCCTAATTCACTCACATAAGAATATATTTTGATTTTTTTTTTAAAGCAATTTTGTTGTAAGTAAGGGTCAATCAATTACATAGTGTTTGTTTCATACGAAAAGAGTGGAAGCTTGCTTCTTCAAGGAGAAAGAAAGGCCAATTATGGCTGAATTCTTCATCCCACAAGAGTCTTGTTTTCAAACTCTACTCCTGCCATGTAAAGGTGAACATTTCTTCACTCTCTCATTGACTGATTGACACATATGGGTAAGTCGCTTCCCATAATGCACCAAGCTGGCAGGTCAAGTTTCGTTTTAGCTTCATACAGAGTGGAGAAGATGAAGACCTTCTCAGTTTGTTACAGAAAAAACAAGCTCCTCTGACTGGCAGGTGAGGCTTGTTTTGAACTGCTGGAGCAATTAATTGACGAGCCAATTGAAACGAGAAGCCCAGGGCAGTAAGACTCAGTCCAAGAAAGAGTTTAACTGTTTAAAACAAATGTTGACACAAGACAGACAGTGTTACAGTTTGGTTTAACCTTCACAGACAAAAAGCTACAGTATTCACCTTATACAAAAAAGAAGATGATGTTCATTTGATTGGTTGTGCTTCTACATGATAAGAGATCCTGTGATGGAATAAGAACTAAATTGATAATTCATGCTTACTCAAATATGGAAATTGTTCCTCATTTAATTTTTTTCTGTTAAAAACATTCAGCGTTTTCTGTAGCGTTTTCAAGTATTGAAATAAATGAATAAGAAAATATAAGTTTCTATTTTATTTTAAAATATTTTTACTTTATAAAGAAATACATTTTAAAAAAGGATGTGTTATAATAAATCAATAAATTGTATTTATTTATTTAAAATACAACATATTCTATTTATCAGCCCATATCTTGAAACCCTCATCAAGGGATAATTTTATATAGAATATTTAAAAACATGTTTTTAGCATTTTCTAATAATCAAAGTGTATATAAATTGTAATAATCAAGTGTTCCTTCTAAAATAAAATTATTTAGACTCTTTAGTCACATTAAATATATTATCATATCACATCAGATAACAAACTATATTAAACCAAATGACATTTATTTAAACAAAAATAAATAAATACTTAATAGATATGCTGTTCAATCAGGTATTTGGACATTCATTGCTGTCAGATGTTTGTTTATATTTGTCCATTACCAATATGGTAAATAACTTAATATTTCCACAAAAAAAATCACCTTAACATCATTCAAATTGCAAATGGCTCAGAAAGGTGAAGTAGTTTTGAGAAATGCCTCATTTGTTTGATATTTTGTATCTAATGAAGTGATGTTAAAGTAATTTGATATAGTCTTGTAGACATCAGTCTGGTCTGGGATACATATAATAATATTAATGTTTATGAATTGTAGTGATGGTGTTTTTTTCTGCATTAGCCAGAATTCTTAACTGCTGTACAGACCTCCGTTGCAGCTCAAGGGTGCAGGAAAACAATGGCCTTGTGAACTGTGAGTTTTCAACCTGGTGACCTGCTGGTCCCTAGTCCATCTCCACAAGCACTAATAAAATACTTATAAAACACAGCGAGTTGTGAATTATTACTGCATCACTCCCGACATGCTTCTGACAGGCTACGGTAGGCGAAGATAATTGCCCTTGCACTTGCTGCCTAATGAACATAATTACACGTTATTTCCCATTCTCCCTGTGATTAATTGTTACAACATTTCTTTGTTGGGTTCCCGACAAATTGCCACTTCATAATGACACTGTTGCCTCTCTGCAGAGTGCACAATCAAAAACGGTTCTGGCAATTCAGCAGGCAGGCCTGAGGTCCTTGACAAGCAAAGTTAAATTGGTAAAGTAAACAGTACTGACATTTGTTTGACCAGTAAGCAGTTATAGCTCTATAATAGAGCTTTCACCTTTAAATTTAACTGTAAATCACTGTAAGGTTTTTGGAACGTCAGTGATGTTTAATAAAACATCAGTCATTTTTCAAACATTGTGTTTGGCTGTAATAGTCAAATAAATGTTTAAACAGTTTCAGCAGTCACATGTAAGCAGTTTTATATCATTTATGCATTTAGCAGATGCTTTTATCCAAAGTAATGATAATATACATATATATATATATTTTTTTTTTTTTTACTGTAATGATGTTATATCACAATACATAGCATAAAGCATCATGATATAACTGTTTAAAGGGATAGTTCACCCAAACATGAAAACTCTGTCATGGTTTACCTACGCTTGTGTCGTTCCAAACCATTGTCTGTCTTTCTTCTGTGGAACAGAATGTTCATGGCAATGTTATTTTAGCATTATTTATACACTACTGTTGTTTTTATTAATATTTTAAATTAGCTTTTGTTTTTATATTTTCAGTTTTTATTTTAATTTTAGTAATTTTTTTAATGATTTTCCTATGTGCTTGTGTCATTTTTATTCATTTTTTTATTTTAATATTTTTAGTTTAGTTTAACTTATTAGTTTAACTTATACTTTTCTTTTTTCGTAGCTTTTTTATATTACTATTTCAGTTAGATGCCAAGGCAACACATTTTTGTTGAGGTTCTCATCGAATCAAGTTTTTCTAATATTTTTTATTTTATTTCAGAAAATAAAAGCTTTAGTTTTAGTTAACGATAATAACCATATTGTCCATACAACGAAAGTGAATGTGACCAGAGGCTGTCAAGCTCCAAACAGACAAAAACTCCGTAAGACACCATATAGTAAGTGTAGTTAATATGACTCAGGCACTTTATTCCAAATCTTTTGAAATCACTTGATAGCTTTGTACGGATAACAGACTGAATTTTAAGCCCCATTTGAAGCTTGACAGCTGTGGTCACCATTCACTTTCACTGTATGCAAAACAGCAGCTAGGAGATTCTACTATAGCTCCTTTTGTCTTCTACAGCAGAAAGAAAACCATCTGGGTTTTGAAAGACATGCGGGTGACTATATGATGACAGTATTTTAATTTTTGAGTGCATTACTTAGTCATTCGTCAATGAAAATATCATCATCATCATCATCACTACAAAAATAACATCAGATATTAAAGTTCTTAGCAGGTTCCCTTGGGTCATTTGCAAGGGCATTTAGTTTGAGATGTTTTGCACAGAGAAGTCTTAATTGTGAGGTTGTCTACCAGTTAAGCAAGGTCTTTCTTATAAGCATTTGCTTAATAAGGCATGTGCTAATGCAATAGGGTGCTTATTTCAAATCAGCCTTGACAAAGATTAATTTGAGCAAAGAAAACGTACAGTAAAAAAAAAGAGACAGGAAACTAGCAGTGACTAAGAAACGGTGACAAAGACTTGGGAGACATGAGGAATGATCCTCACACAGGAGGTAAACTGAGGTAGTGTTCCCCCCAAAATGTCCGAGGGCCAGGCCTGAGGAAGACGAAGAGGCGTTAACGACGAAGGCTCATGCTGAGAGGATACGCTTGTCTCTCTGCCTCTGTTGGTGAATTCCTGTAGGTTGATTGATTCGCTTGAGTGGCAAATCGTTCACGTTGACAAATCATCCGATGACACCACAACAACAAAACCGGGCCCGTACCCTGACACCTAACCTGTGAGGAGAACCGGTGACACGGGAAAGAGGGAGAGACGTAGGAAAGGGGGAGGAGGAGAAGGAGTGGGGAGGTGGTTGACCCAGAAGAAGACAGTGGTATGCCTGTTTCTGTCTCTTTCTTCCTCTCACTCTGTCTTTCTGGAGCAGGGAATTATGAATTCCCCCTTAGTTCATTTATCCAGGAAAGCAAGGAGACGTGTGAGTGTGTGTGTGTGTGTGTGTGTGATGTGATCCATCTCTGGGCTGTTTAGGAGAGCAGTGCGTCCCTGATCATAGAGCCTATCAATCTCACTCATAGCCTGACATCACTGCCGCTGTCACAGACATCACCACACAGACCCAGACTGCACTTCTCTACCTGTGCTATGTATGCTGGGAGTTCTACGGTCCTGGTACTGATTAAGAGTCTATATTGTCTGTATCAAACAGTGCTTTGCGAGTTTGGACACACTTTGCAGAATTAATGTTTTTCACCATCTTAAATTAGATTACAGACAAATATAAATTGCACCAATGTAATTTCTTTACAAAATAAAATACACATTAGGGATCAGTAAGATTTTTTCATTTTTTACAAGAATATTCTTACGCTCTCCAAGGCTGCATTAATTTGAGCAAAAACAAGGTAAAAAAAAGGTAATATTGTGAAATATTATTATAATTTAAAATAACTGTTTTTAATATATTTATAAAAGTATTTTTGTAAAGTATTTTTATTTTCTTAACTGTATTTTAATAGACAACTTAAAAAATATATGTTAATATTTTTCAATATATTTATTGGTAACAAGCAGTAATTCTTATTATTATTACAGCTGAAAATTGTTGTGCTGCCTAATATTTTGTGGAAATATTTATATAAATATAAGATTTTTAAATATAATAACTTTCTTTTTTCAGGATTCTTTGATGAATAAGAAGGTCAAAACAACAGCATTTACTTGTAACAATGTAAAAGTCTTTCAATCTAATGCATCCCTGCTAAATAAAAAAATAACTTAAAAAAAACTTTAAAAACTTTCTGACCCCAAACTTTTTAATGATAGTGTATTTTTCTTTGGATAAACAAACAAACACTATTATAATAATTAAATAATTAGTTATATTTTATATTATTTTAATTGAAAATCAATGAATGAATGAAAATAATAAATGGATAAGTAAATAGTTTAAAATATAAAAATTTAGGGTTTTTTGTACACTACATAATTCTGTTTGTGTTATTTTAAACTTTTAATTATTTTTCTCTTAATATAAAATGTGGAATATAGTTAAAAAATTAGGTGTCCAAACTTTTGACTGGTTATGTGTGTTCTTTAAAATATGCAGAGACATAACTCTGAGAGAGACATAACTGTATGTTCACCAATCATAGGCACCTGTGAAATGCAGAAAGCAGCGGACAGAAGTTTGAAGTGAGAAGTGAGAACCTACACAAACACCTAAGCACCGAGACCGTGCACAATAGAATCAGCAGGCCATAGAAGGCCCTGTTCGCACCTGACACTTTCGACTGATCAAATTAAGCTTGATCAAAACATGCCATTCAAGCAGGCTAGATCTGAGAGCCACACACACACACACAGGTATACACACTCAGCAAAGCCCAGCTCAGGCTCTGACCTTGGGAGCAATTAGCATGACTGGTGCACCCTGAGCTGAATACTGAAACTTCACTGCACAGCCGCACACAAACATAGGCTAACATATCATGTCCGAACAGTCCGTAAAATACAGACACTTTCCATAATCTCAACTCAACCAGTGGTCACCAACCTTTTTAAGCCCAAGACCCCTGACCTCGGCCTTTAAGAAAGACAAGATTTACCTAATGTAGAATTGATATAAAAAGACAGGCCAGACTGTATGCCTTTTATTTAGTATTTTAATTAGTGATGGACGGTTTTTTTCATGGCCATTTTTTTTTACGAGCAAATTGGCAGATTCCAATACTGGTTGCTGGTTACTTTATTTATTTTTTAAGCAAATTTATATAGTTTTTATGCTCTATAACAAGCAAACTGGCCTTAAACAAAAATTTCTGTAGCCATTTGAAATTAGATGCAACCACTGCATTTTAATTCACAATCCAAATAAATTTTATTTGAATTAGATTGCATAAATTCAAAATTTCAGTGATACAGCATTTCCTTGGTTACAGCAGTAAACAAAGCAGCACTGTGCTTATATATGCTAAATTGCTGTCGAAACAGTTGGTTCCCTTAAGTGATACGTTCATATAACCCCTCACCCCAATTCAATTTTTATATTTTCTTCCTATATTTTGAGCATCTGCCTGCTACAGTATTTACTCCTCTTTGTGTCCGTCGTCAGTGTCTCTGCCTCTGTTAACGTCCTGATTACAGAATAAAGCATGACGTGTTTTTCTTTATCAATGTCCCAGTAGCTCTCAAAAATAACAGAAAAATAAGTACAAAAAATACAGTACAAAGACTGGAGAAATGTAATGCATTTTTTGTACTTATTTTTCTGATATGTTCGGGAGCTACTGGGATAGTGATAAATACCATTTGATCGCGATCGACGGGTTGGCGACCACTGATCTAAACTAATAGAAAAGTGAGCTGAACTCACGCTGTATCATTTCTCCTTTCATCTTTAATCATTTTTAGTCTTATATACAATTATTAAATGAATAGTTCACCCAAAAATCCATCATTAAGCTATTTTAACTTTAAACTGTCGATTCTGGCCTAAGTCTGTCCCAAGTGAAAAACTTCATCCCTGTTGTTCTCTTGCATCTTTGTTTAGAACGGTTTTGGAATGCTACATTTCTCAAATCAGTTCAGATGAGGAAACAAACTCATCTACATCTTGGATGATTTTTTGACACATTTTCTTTTTTGGGTGAACTATTCCTTTAATGTTATTCTTGAAGTTGAATCATTCAGGTAGATTGATTATTCTCAGTGTAAACCAAATGAGTACCTTTGCAAACCAGTTCCAAAAGCTGTAACTGCAGTCTGGGTCCATGTATTCTCATCTAACATATTCAAATCCACCCTAGCCTGAGCATCCATGTACACTTCAGCAGAAAATAAGCTTACATTGCTTTCTGTCGTAAACTGATACACAGGCACTGGATTTAAGCTGTGAAGCATGAGCAGCATACATGGACTTCTGTGAGTAAGCCTATAGAGACATGACTGTAGTCCACGATTCACAAAAGAAAACAGTGCGTTCAGCTTTCAGGTCTCTAGTATGATCTGTTCTGCTGTGGACTGAAAGTCAGTGAGCACTATTAGCGGAGATAAACCACTCTTATATGACATGTATAGCCTTTCTTGGCTCTGCTAAATTTGAAAATGAAATAACACAAAGCGTGGGTTTATAAATTACACCTGCATGCTTCAAAATGCTGCTGAGTGATTTGTGATTTAGATGTAGTGTTAAATAAATAAATAGTTGGAGTGATGATATGTGATAGATGTAGTGTGTGTAAATAAATAAATTAATACATTAATTAAATAAATATGGCTTTATAGATTAATTCATCTACTTAATTACTTTAAGTAAATATCTTCACTGAATTTAAAATGTCCAGTTGTAATGGTTTAAAATCTGCCTTCATTACAACAATTACCTATTTAGATTAAATAATTCTGAGACAACAGACACAGCCTTTAATTACAAGGAATAAATTGTGTTAAATTGTACCTGCAAAAAATTTAGTGCAGGTATATTTAAAATAATAATAATAATAATTGTTAGAACTTAAGAATAATCAGTAAACTACAGTAAGAACATCTGTTTTTCGTCATTATTTACATGATTTAAGAAACCTTTTTATAGTGAGGGAGCGACAGATATGAAAACAATCATAATGTAAAAATGTACCATTTTCAACCCTCTTGCATACAATCAAGCACATAAATGTGTGCTCAGCACTGGCAGTACAGCAGCTCAATGTGAACACCTCCTCACTGCTAGATTACAAACAAAGCAGCAATATCTATCAAGTCTCTCTTCGTTTCAGTAATTCTCCTCCTCCCTTTCTTCCTCGTCTGTGCTAAACCTGTGTGATACTTACATGTTTAATAACGATCAAATATGCACTAACAAATCTGTACATAATACCTTTCTCTCCTTGTGTGATAACGCTTCAGTATTATGCTAAATTCCCCAGCTACAATCTGGTGAAAAGCGAAAACACTTCATCTTATTTGTCTTTCTTCTGCTTCACTAAAAACAAAGGGTAAATCCTGATTAGCGCTTTGGGTTTTCTTGGCTTGTGTTCTCTATAGTCTCTCTGTTCAATCAAAACGGTGTTGTGAACTGCCCTGTTAGTTGTCTAGCGATTCGTTTTGCAGTTGATTACATTCAAATGCGGTGTAGAGATGTGGGGTATACATACTTTTCATTGCTTGTTCAGCTGTGTGTTTGGTTTACTGAGCTTATAATAGCAGTGCATGTAAACCTATGGATGGAACAATGTGTGAATGCCATGGGAAGTACAATGTTCACACTCTAGCTATTCTTTGATCTGAGTGCTGTTCTTTACACGGATGGGGTTTTATTTTTGTCTGCGGCCTCTTGTGTGTGCAGGGGCGTCATGTACCTTTTTTATACTGTATATACTACTAAGCCACTTGGCTTGGTCGATATTTAGCAAGCTGTGCTTGTTTCTGTAAGTGTTTTGAAGGTCTGTATAAGTTGTTGCTCATTAGCAATTCATAGATAACCAGGTCTGGAGCATTTCAGGGACCTGGGCAGCACCTACAAACTCACTAAAACTAAATGAGGAGCCCAGGAAACACTGTGGCCTTGACTAGCCGTGTCCTGCCCCGCAGCTACATTATTGAGCCATGCTAATAACCTGCCTTTACTAATTTAAACCAACTTTAACACAATTTTACCAACTTTATACACGCACTCCCTCCTATGTGTGAATGCCATGGGAAGTACAATGTTCACACTCTAGCTATTCTTTGATCTGAGTGCTGTTCTTTACACGGATGGGGTTTTATTTTTGTCTGCGGCCTCTTGTGTGTGCAGGGGCGTCATGTACCTTTTTTTATACTGTATATACTACTAAGCCACTTGGCTTGGTCGATATTTAGCAAGCTGTGCTTGTTTCTGTAAGTGTTTTGAAGGTCTGTATAAGTTGCACAAAGCGTGGGTTTATAAATTACACCTGCATGCTTCAAAATGCTGCTGAGTGATTTGTGATTTAGATGTAGTGTTAAATAAATAAATAGTTGGAGTGATGATATGTGATAGATGTAGTGTGTGTAAATAAATAAATTAATACATTAATTAAATAAATATGGCTTTATAGATTAATTCATCTACTTAATTACTTTAAGTAAATATCTTCACTGAATTTAAAATGTCCAGTTGTAATGGTTTAAAATCTGCCTTCATTACAACAATTACCTATTTAGATTAAATAATTCTGAGACAACAGACTTACAAGGAATTCCTTTAATTACAAGGAATAAATTGTGTTAAATTGTACCTGCAAAAAATTTAGTGCAGGTATATTTAAAATAATAATAATAATAATTGTTAGAACTTAAGAATAATCAGTAAACTACAGTAAGAACATCTGTTTTTCGTCATTATTTACATGATTTAAGAAACCTTTTTATAGTGAGGGAGCGACAGATATGAAAACAATCATAATGTAAAAATGTACCATTTTCAACCCTCTTGCATACAATCAAGCACATAAATGTGTGCTCAGCACTGGCAGTACAGCAGCTCAATGTGAACACCTCCTCACTGCTAGATTACAAACAAAGCAGCAATATCTATCAAGTCTCTCTTCGTTTCAGTAATTCTCCTCCTCCCTTTCTTCCTCGTCTGTGCTAAACCTGTGTGATACTTACATGTTTAATAACAATCAAATATGCACTAACAAATCTGTACATAATACCTTTCTCTCCTTGTGTGATAACGCTTCAGTATTATGCTAAATTCCCCAGCTACAATCTGGTGAAAAGCGAAAACACTTCATCTTATTTTCTGCTTCACTGCTTCACTAAAAACAAAGGGTAAATCCTGATTAGCGCTTTGGGTTTTCTTGGCTTGTGTTCTCTATAGTTCAATCAAACAATCAAAACGGTGTTGTGAACTGCCCTGTTAGTTGTCTAGCGATTCGTTTTGCAGTTGATTACATTCAAATGCGGTGTAGAGATGTGGGGTATACATACTTTTCATTGCTTGTTCAGCTGTGTGTTTGGTTTACTGAGCTTATAATAGCAGTGCATGTAAACCTATGGATGGAACAATGTGTGAATGCCATGGGAAGTACAATGTTCACACTCTAGCTATTCTTTGATCTGAGTGCTGTTCTTTACACGGATGGGGTTTTATTTTTGTCTGCGGCCTCTTGTGTGTGCAGGGGCGTCATGTACCTTTTTTATACTGTATATACTACTAAGCCACTTGGCTTGGTCGATATTTAGCAAGCTGTGCTTGTTTCTGTAAGTGTTTTGAAGGTCTGTATAAGTTGTTGCTCATTAGCAATTCATAGATAACCAGGTCTGGAGCATTTCAGGGACCTGGGCAGCACCTACAAACTCACTAAAACTAAATGAGGAGCCCAGGAAACACTGTGGCCTTGACTAGCCGTGTCCTGCCCCGCAGCTACATTATTGAGCCATGCTAATAACCTGCCTTTACTAATTTAAACCAACTTTAACACAATTTTACCAACTTTATACACGCACTCCCTCCTTTGCACATTTGAAATAGTCTACCTCTCTCTCTCTCTCTCTCTCTCTCTCTCTCTCAAGGCTGTTTCAGCACTGGTTGCATGTGTTTGCACAGATTTTAATAAGCACAGGAGAGAGGTGTTTAAAGGCGAAGCGCCAGTAACGAGAGGCAGCAGCCACACCGTTAGCAGCGCTGCGTTGTTGTTGACTTAAACAAACCCTCTGCGAAATGTGGAGTTTGCCGCACACACAGCTTTACTACTGTTAATTGGTCATTAAAGGTAGTAGTTTGCGGGCCTCACTAAATCTTTAAACAGTCCATGAAAAAACAGAGGGAGGCTTGCAAGTACAGGCCCGAGGAAAAGGAGAGCGATAACAGGAATGCTTTTGATCATTACCTCAGATTTAGACTGTCTGTTGATAATTTTTTCATTCTACAATTATAAACATTTTTGAAAGGATTAAAATAATGTTTTTTTAATCCAAATTTTGTAGTTTGCACATGCAACATGAAACCAGATTTCAATAATTACATAATTAACTAACCACATGGTAGCAGTCAGTCTAATTCATCTATTAAATTGAATTATGCACACCATGCATGAGGTTTGCCAAAGTATCTGGTGGATGCAGGTTATCGCCCAAAGCTATTGAGCTGAGTTTGGGAATAACAGCATTTTAGAAAAAGCATCTAGCAGAATTATTCAAAGATTCATTTAGCTTGCAATGACCAGTTTCCTTTTTTTAAAGACACCATCAAAGAATACATCCAAATCCCACCTCAACTCCAGGTGCCGCAGTCCAGAAGGGACTATCTTTTAAAAAATATTTTTACAACAGCATCAGGGCTGTTGTGCACAAGTAACATGGGCAAGAACACTCTGCAGTGGACAGGGAGCAATTCCTGAACCTGCTGATCTCCAGGAAAAGTCTGATGTCATAGGTTCATTATGCAGAATCGGCTCTCTGAAGAGCAGTACGACAGATTTGTGGTCCCACTCCTGAAAAGTTTTTAAGACTGTATTAAACCAAAATGTATAGCTCTTGAGTACTGGTATTATTTTTAACCTGGTATTAATTCATTTTTAATAATTTTCAATTGTCATATCATTTTGAGTTTAATACCTCAAGTATTAGTACCTCAAATAAAACCTATTTAATTTTTATCCTACTGTTTTAAAAGGTTTGAGTCATCAAGTTGGGCTTTGTTTGATACTTTTATCTAGAAAGGATGCATTAAATTGTTCCAAAGTGATAGTAAAGGCATATCGAATTTTTCAGCAGTCATTACATATATATATATATATATATATAT
>NW_015505407.1:914544-938966 GCF_001515645.1 Sinocyclocheilus grahami
TTTGTGACAAATGAGGACATAAATTTGTATAATGACAAGGGTATGACATAGGTATTACAAGGAGAAGGTGACTTTTCAGGACATTAACCCATGTCTCCACTTTTCAAAACGCTTATAAATCACACAGAATGGAGTGTATTGAAAATCTGAAATAGCACAAAGTTTCCTGTAAGGGGTAGGTTTAGGGGTAGGTTTGGTGTAGGGCAATAGAATCTACGGTCTGTACAGTATAAAAACCATTACGCCTATGGGATGTCCCCACTTTTCACAAATGTAAACCTGTGTGTGTGTGTGTGTGTGTATTAGTGCTGTCAAATCGATTAATCCCGATTAATCACATCCAAAATAAATGTTTGCGTTTACATGTGTGTATACTGTGTATATGTATATATAAATACACACACATACATGTATATATTTAAGAAATATATGTAATATATATTTATATATATAATAGAAATCATATATAAATATGAATATAATATGTATATGTTAATATATATATGTGTGTGTGTGTGTGTGTGTATAAATATTTCCTAAATATATATATGTATGTGAGTGCATTTATATATACATATAAATACACAGTACTCACATATATATTATGTGAACACAAACTTTTATTTTGGATGCGATTAATTACGATTAATCGTGATTAATCGATTTGACAGCACTTTTATATATATATATACAGTATATATTACATAGAACATGTCATTTCAAGTCAAGCGTCTTTTTAAGAACATTTTTCTTAACAGAGAACATCATCAGTTTCTATCCAACATGACTGCAGCACTCTCGGATATTGAAATATAGACTACACATTTATCTCATTTATTAGTCAGAGAACACCTCTGTCAATTTATCTTTCAAGCCTAAAACGAGAGGCTTCTGATGTCAGGGACTTCATTAGGGAAGGAAGAGCAGATAAATTTAAAGATAACAGCTGTCGTTCAAACACGTGCGCACACACATAGGCTCCCAAAGAGTAATGGTTTTGTTATACTTGCATGACTTCTCTTTTATTGATTTCAGTCATGATATCACCCCCTGCGCCAGGATCCTTTTCACCCAGCGCCCTGCTCTGTCCTGTGTGGGTGCGCATATGTGCAAAATACCAGCAGTTGGTGTCCACACGGCCTGTATGGATGTGTGTGAGTGGGAGAGAGAGGGAAAGAGAGAGAAAGCCAGTGTTGGTGCGTGGGTAAATATGTCAGGGGGTCGCTTGGTCTCCGTGACATCTGTGGGAGCTGGGGCTCATTGTTGGGGTATCAGTTCAGCCCGTCAATAATGAGGCAGCAGAGTGTGAAGAGAAGGGTGTGACCGAGTCCCCTCGCATATACACACACACGCAGACACACATACACGCATAAACACACATACTAACCCCGATCACTGACCCCTCTGTCAACCCCCCTCCTCTCTGTCTCTCTCTCTCTCTCTCTCTCTCTCTCTCTCCTGTCGTCTGTGCCCCTGCACCCCAGCCGTTCCCTTTTCAGTGGCTCTCCCTCATTGTCCCCTTCCGTCCCTCTATTGTCTCAGTTTGGGCGACTCAACCCTCACATGTGCAGCAGACGGAGGGCCCCAGTTCTGAGACTAGTACTAAACTCACCTTGAACTGAATCACTTTGGTTCTGAAACATGGTTGTTTAACTGGAACTATAATGTATAGTGTAATTTTAACCGTAAAGATCTACTGATCTACCTGACCTTTAAAAAAAATAATTTAGACTTGGCGATCTTCTCCAGCTCAGCAGGAGCGTCTCTCTTGACCAGAGAAGCTGACTCAGAGCCTGGAACACGAACAGAGATGTTTGATCAATGCAGTCTTACATCTTAAATGGCATTACTCTAGCTAAAGGAGGTGAAAGACTGTACGTTTCAGTAGGGCACATTGTTACGTTAAGTACTTTACAGAGTGAAGATAAAATACCCACAACACACATTGTTCTAGTTTCTGTCTGTGTTACTGTATTACATACACAAAATACCAAATATCTTGAGCGCATCAAAAGTTAACATGGGTTAAAGTCTCACCAATGGCCAGAACAACAAGAAGGATGGCGAGGAGGGAGAATTTCATGGTTGCAGGTTGGGTGAGATTTGCCTGAACAGAAAGCGACAATAATTCATGTACATTAAGAATCAACAGCAGAGTTTGACATGACCATTGCTATAATGTAGCTGTAATCTTACCTTGTATCCAGGGGTTCTTAGGCCTGATGTTGTGATGGTGAGTTCTCTAAGAATCCATGGGTTTTTATAGTCCCGGGATGCTGGGATTGCACCCGTTCAAAGGGTGACCTGTGCTGATGAAATCATCCATATACACTAAACCTTTAGGCTTTACCTGACACTGAAGTGATTTACTCAAAGTTCAATAGTAATCTGTGTAATCAGTCACCTGATGACTTCATCAGTTTTAAAGACAACACTGCAGAAGATCCTGAACTGTCCTCAGTGTGTTCAGAAATAAACCGTCTTATTTTTGTACACAGAAATTAGTTTTTGTTTTCTGTTTAAGAACTGAAAATACTGTTTTGGAATCTGATTTAAATAAATGTATGCCCAAAACTGCTTGTAAGGTGATTTTATCGACAGTGAGATGATGTGAATGTGTTGATATTTAGTTTTATTCATGAACTTCATCACAGCCTTAAACGTCATTATACCTCCAGGTTTTCTTTCGTTTATTGTATGAAACTGTCTCGTAACTGTCTTTGAGTCTGATTTTGCATGCATAAAATATTTTAATACAGTAAAATTAGGATGAAAACAGACTGTGTGACACTGGTAGCATGGTCTATGAAATGCTGTTTTGTTTTAATTATGTTTCATTGCTTTTATTCTTTGTCATTTGGGATTAGAATATATGAAAGTAAGATTAGACAAGGTAACTTAAAATGACCAAAAAAAAAAATCCTAATTACATTTGTTTTCTATTAAATAAGTTGCATTTAGGCTAACTAGCTTATTATAATTAGAACGTTTTCCTTGTTTTATATTGTAAATACTAAATGCATTTGAATAAGTTTAAATGCAATGATTTTACTAAATAGTTTGACAATGCTCTAATATGTGAACTGCAAAAACCTGTTTTTGAACTCAATTTAGAATCAGGAGGAACACCCAAATGTTGCAATGCGATTACTATAGTGTTCTGGATGGTTGCTTAGGCTACTTGTTATATGATCATATGATTTGAGATAGCCTATCATCTCTGTCTGTAGCACTAACGGTGTTGTATAATAAATGAAAAGAAAACAGATAGAATACAAAAAGATTAGAAAGCAAGTGTTCAGTTTTTTTAAAGAAAACAAGCAGCAAATGAATAGAGTGCAAGTCTAAAAGGGACAGGTGTTTTTTTTTTTTGGAGAATAGAATTAGAATGGACAGTGCTAGAGTTAGAGGGTCAAATAAAGATGGAAGAGATGTGTTTTTAGCAGATTCTTGAAGATGGTTAAGGACTCAGCTGCTCGGACTGAGTTGGGCAGGTCATTCCACCAGGAGGGATCATTTAATTTAAAAGTCTGTAAAAGTGATTTTGTGCCTCTTTGGGATGGCACAATAAAGCGACGTTCACTTGCAGAACGCAAGCTTCTAGAGGGCACATAAGTCTGAAATAATGAATTTAGGTCAATTTTGTTGTCTGCTCGCTCGTGTCAACACCTCAAAAGGGCAAGCAATAATTATGATCGAAATCATACGTAATGGAAAAATATCAGCTGAGAAGTAAACTGTTTTTGGTGTTAAAGTAGGCTATTGAAGCCAGCTGATATGATTCTTATATATCTCTTACCATAGCTACTTAAAAATAACCTGCCTACTAGTTATGCAAAGGGTAGCCTACCTAATCAGTTACACCTTTCAGATTCAGATTAGACCAATTTTGTCCCTTATGAAAATTAACCATGGTTTTGTTACAGTAAAAGTGTAGTAACCGTGTGTGTGTGTGTGTGTGCGCGCGTTTTGTGACAAATGAGGACATAAATTTGTATAATGACAAGGGTATGACATAGGTATTACAAGGAGAAGGTGACTTTTCAGGACATTAACCCATGTCTCCACTTTTCAAAACGCTTATAAATCACACAGAATGGAGTGTATTGAAAATCTGAAATAGCACAAAGTTTCCTGTAAGGGGTAGGTTTAGGGGTAGGTTTGGTGTAGGGCAATAGAATCTACGGTCTGTACAGTATAAAAACCATTACGCCTATGGAGAGTCCCCACTTTTCACAAATGTAAACCTGTGTGTGTGTGTGTGTGTGTATTAGTGCTGTCAAATCGATTAATCCCGATTAATCACATCCAAAATAAATGTTTGCGTTTACATGTGTGTATACTGTGTATATGTATATATAAATACACACACATACATGTATATATTTAAGAAATATATGTAATATATATTTATATATATAATAGAAATCATATATAAATATGAATATAATATGTATATGTTAATATATGTGTGTGTGTGTGTGTGTGTGTGTATAAATATTTCCTAAATATATATATGTATGTGAGTGCATTTATATATACATATAAATACACAGTACTCACATATATATTATGTGAACACAAACTTTTATTTTGGATGCGATTAATTACGATTAATCGTGATTAATCGATTTGACAGCACTTTTATATATATATATACAGTATATATTACATAGAACATGTCATTTCAAGTCAAGCGTCTTTTTAAGAACATTTTTCTTAACAGAGAACATCATCAGTTTCTATCCAACATGACTGCAGCACTCTCGGATATTGAAATATAGACTACACATTTATCTCATTTATTAGTCAGAGAACACCTCTGTCAATTTATCTTTCAAGCCTAAAACGAGAGGCTTCTGATGTCAGGGACTTCATTAGGGAAGGAAGAGCAGATAAATTTAAAGATAACAGCTGTCGTTCAAACACGTGCGCACACACATAGGCTCCCAAAGAGTAATGGTTTTGTTATACTTGCATGACTTCTCTTTTATTGATTTCAGTCATGATATCACCCCCTGCGCCAGGATCCTTTTCACCCAGCGCCCTGCTCTGTCCTGTGTGGGTGCGCATATGTGCAAAATACCAGCAGTTGGTGTCCACACGGCCTGTATGGATGTGTGTGAGTGGGAGAGAGAGGGAAAGAGAGAGAAAGCCAGTGTTGGTGCGTGGGTAAATATGTCAGGGGGTCGCTTGGTCTCCGTGACATCTGTGGGAGCTGGGGCTCATTGTTGGGGTATCAGTTCAGCCCGTCAATAATGAGGCAGCAGAGTGTGAAGAGAAGGGTGTGACCGAGTCCCCTCGCATATACACACACACGCAGACACACATACACGCATAAACACACATACTAACCCCGATCACTGACCCCTCTGTCAACCCCCCTCCTCTCTGTCTCTCTCTCTCTCTCTCTCTCTCTCTCTCTCTCTCCTGTCGTCTGTGCCCCTGCACCCCAGCCGTTCCCTTTTCAGTGGCTCTCCCTCATTGTCCCCTTCCGTCCCTCTATTGTCTCAGTTTGGGCGACTCAACCCTCACATGTGCAGCAGACGGAGGGCCCCAGTTCTGAGACTAGTACTAAACTCACCTTGAACTGAATCACTTTGGTTCTGAAACATGGTTGTTTAACTGGAACTATAATGTATAGTGTAATTTTAACCATAAAGATCTACTGATCTACCTGACCTGACCTTTAAAAAAATTACTTTCGTTAGCATAACCCTATATAAGCAGGTTGAATTAGTCATATTAAATATTACATTTGGTTTGGTTGGGGAAAACAGACAAGCCATTATTTACCACATAAAGTAGCCGGGGAGTGTTGTAACGCCATCAGTTTAACTAGTTAATAGGATGAAATCACCATCATGAATCAGTGTCCTGAGGTGACAGTTGAAGTTGTAAGTCTATAAAAAAATAATTATGTAAAGGATTAAAAGACCAAAAAAAACAATTTTTAAGGTAAATAAGTAAACTTTTAGTAATGTCATTTGTGATCATGTTAATTGATGTTAAATGACAGACCTGTTATCATCTTCATCAGCAGGTGCTCTTGTTTAATTTGATTTATAACATCCACACATGCTTTGCATTTACAATAAACTAGAAATTTCACAGCTGGCTAGACAGGCACGGACGTAAAACTTTATACTTCTACTGGACCCACAAAGACACCAAAGAAAAAAAATAATAATTATGAAAATAATATAGTTTCCTATATGTTTATCTTTTTTTAATTAAATGCTTAAAATAAGTATTTTGAACAAATACATTTCATTACTACAATAAATTCATGCATAACATAAACTCCTGTCGTCTGTGCCCCTGCACCCCAGCCGTTCCCTTTTCAGTGGCTCTCCCTCATTGTCCCCTTCCGTCCCTCTATTGTCTCAGTTTGGGCGACTCAACCCTCACATGTGCAGCAGACGGAGGGCCCCAGTTCTGAGACTAGTACTAAACTCACCTTGAACTGAATCACTTTGGTTCTGAAACATGGTTGTTTAACTGGAACTATAATGTATAGTGTAATTTTAACCATAAAGATCTACTGATCTACCTGACCTGACCTTTAAAAAAATTACTTTCGTTAGCATAACCCTATATAAGCAGGTTGAATTAGTCATATTAAATATTACATTTGGTTTGGTTGGGGAAAACAGACAAGCCATTATTTACCACATAAAGTAGCCGGGGAGTGTTGTAACGCCATCAGTTTAACTAGTTAATAGGATGAAATCACCATCATGAATCAGTGTCCTGAGGTGACAGTTGAAGTTGTAAGTCTATAAAAAAATAATTATGTAAAGGATTAAAAGGTTATTAAGGTAAATAAGTAAACTTTTAGTAATGTCATTTGTGATCATGTTAATTGATGTTAAATGACAGACCTGTTATCATCTTCATCAGCAGGTGCTCTTGTTTAATTTGATTTATAACATCCACACATGCTTTGCATTTACAATAAACTAGAAATTTCACAGCTGGCTAGACAGGCACGGACGTAAAACTTTATACTTCTACTGGACCCACAAAGACACCAAAGAAAAAAAATAATAATTATGAAAATAATATAGTTTCCTATATGTTTATCTTTTTTTAATTAAATGCTTAAAATAAGTATTTTGAACAAATACATTTCATTACTACAATAAATTCATGCATAACATAAAATGTCCATGTTTTCAATTGGTGTTCTAACCAATGGAACAGCAATTGTAACAGCTGCACTCTGTGCTTGACATTAATTTATACGTTTAGAAATAAGCTGAATTTCTAAACTACTTTAAATGTTTAGAAGAGCATTATATTACATCAAAGTCTGAGAAACATGACAAAAAAAAAGAGCATTGAAACTAAATGTGTTACAACACTCACTCGGCTGACATATTTTTTTAGGTTATGTGACAAAGCAATTTGCAGGTAAGTTTATCCGAAAACCTAAATTGCTTTAGACTGTTAAGTATAAAACTGCATAACATAACTCAAGAGAACTAAATGTAGGTCCAGACCAAAGCTAATTATAATAAACGTTTATTATCCTCATCCCTTTTGCTTGACTTCAAACTTGTTGTACATCCCTGTAGCGTGTGAATGAATCTTGAATTATGCCTTTTTAAAAGTACTCCACACCGAGAGATGCTAATCTGAATATTTTAGAGCTGTCTCTGTCTCTGAATGGAGTGCATGTAAATTGAACGTATAAACGTTCTTCTCGGACTGACTGACAGTCAATGGGATTTCAGCTGTGCTGCTTGCCAAGGTTCTGACTGACATCTACAGGCTGTTTTTATTATTGCAGCCATCTTTTCAAAAAACAGCACTAAGAAGCGTTATTGGAAATAAAATTAATCAAGAGAGGTATTTTGGGATGCATTACGAAATTGCTTGCTATAGCATAATATAAGTATTTGCAAAGTCATCATGAATAATATGACAGCGCGTGACAACGTGCACAACAAGACTTGTAGCCAGTAAGACGAGTTTTCGTTTAATTAGCCTAGGCTACATCATTTTTTTTAGGTAGGTAAATTCCTTATTCACATACAGAACACAAAAGTTTCAACGAATGAGCACAGGAAAACGAGGGAAGCTCAAAGAGTGTCCCTGATATTATACTAGTTATAAATATAATAAGCCAGGGTGAATTGAGTTACACTGGAGCCCTGGGGGTTTGCTGGGATGAAGCAGTGGCTACTTAACAACTGGGAGAATATGAAAACAATACAATTATTTCTCTCAATAACTACATGATGTAGTCTGCACGCACAAGTCCCAGAAGTATATTTAAAAAAAAAAAAAGGTAAATTTGATTCTAGTTATGTAGATGTACAAAGATAAGAAATACACACTTTCCACAGTCTGCGAATTAACTGGGAAGATCACCTAGCTACTTCTGTCAACAATTTTCTAAGCAAAATCAGTACGTCTTGACGTAAGTTGTCTAGCGTGTCTAGCCAATCGTCAACTATCATAAATACATTTTAAGACATTAAAAAGTTTTAGTGATATATTTGTGATTTGTAAAATGAAGTGATAAACGATGTCAGACAGCGAGCTAGTTGTTGCTATGGTAACATCTGCGAACGCGATTCGCTAGCTAGCATAGCCTACATTTCACGATTTGTTGATTACAGAAACGTTGTTAAAACGTGTATATACTATGCAAAATAAATATATAGCCTACTCTACGACACCCCAACCTTTTGTTTTGACTTCCTTTAGGTAATTACGCTTTAATTACAAATTCTTCCAAACTCCCCGTAATTCAAATCTGGATTTTCCAGTTGTTCCCCGGAATCAATTGGGAACACAATTCTATTGAATTACAAGCTTGTCCACAATAATTATTTATACAGCATACTTATTAATACAATAGTTCCCTTTCATTTTACGCACATACATGTAGCCTAATAAGGTTTCACAAATTGCTGGAGTCTGTTGTATTGCGCTCTTTCTTTTATTTAAATATGAACGACTGATTACAGATAACAGTGAATTAAGCAGCAGTGTCATTCTGACTCCTTCTGCTCCAGATCAGCTCTCCTACCGTCTCGCTTGCCTAAAATGATTGTCTCAATAATGTATTAAAGTGCTTGTTCATTATTTACTGTTTACACAAGCTGTGGTGGAGTGACAAGCTCAGGCTGTATGAGCGCAGTGAGGCTCGCGGAGACGCACTACACGCTCCAGCGAAGCCAAAGCTGCTGGACTGCAACATGAAAGACATCTCGCTCCATAAGAGCTGTTCTACACGCACCCCTAGGTTGTCAAAGAAATAAAAAATGGGGGTAAACATGGGGGTGTTGAATATTGCTATTAATATGAATGGAATAGGGTAAAAAGTGACCATAGAGACTTTTATTGTATTCTTGTGATGCCCTTTTAAGTTATACGGTAGGCCTATGTATTAAATGTGAGAAAGTTTCCTAGATGCACTACATCATGCCTCCCTTCCCTTAACAGTCTTCACAAGATGTTGTTTCAAACAAAGCAACAGTTCGAATTTAGGAGCAAACTATTCCTATTTATACAGGATGACCTTATGTGTATATAAAAAAAGTAAAAGTCATCTTTCACTACAAAGACAACGATGATTTGCATAGGCCTATGAAATTGGCCGGAATTGCAGACTGTTTAATGCTGCATGTATGAAATTAATGCTTTAAATACGAAATTAATGAAAATATGAACATTTAAATGTGTTAATATGAATATACAAGTATGTAAAATAAATGTATGGCAACAACAAGTTTAAGGTTGCAGCATGCAGGCATCAGAGCCGCCTTGTATACTAAGTCTAAGTTGTCATATTTTAGTGTGGCTTTTGTGCGGTATTGTGTCTTTTCACAGAATTTGGAGACAAAACTGAGACTGCACAACTTGTGCTAATGATTGAAAAAGTGTGTGCCATTGGTGTATCAAAGATAAATCAGTCATTCTTAATAATTACATGCAATCCTCTTTTGTTACCTATCATGTTTCTACAAATGTGATTAAAAAGAAAAACATGTTCTATAGATGAATTAGAGCTCAAATGCATAAGAGTAGAAGAAATTATCTCAATGTACGTTTTAAAAGCTCATTTTCATCTGGTGTGTTGCTCCAGTTTCATAGAAACTCCAAATGAACACACAAACAACGAAACACAAAATAAACACACACACACACACACACTCACAAACAAACATGCAATTTTCCAAACTATAAAATGAGGGACATCAAATGCAGCTATTTGTTTGAGGCCTGTTGTCAGGGGAATAGGCTACACGACTGCCTGGCTTCATTAGAATTCCTTTCAAGTTGTGGAGTGCGGCCTCCCTGTGTTCATCTCTCTATATCCCCCTGACCCTGACGATGCATCTCCATGGGGCTAAAGAAAGAGCGGGGCACACACACACACACAGTAACAATCTCCTCCTTCCAAACACTGTCACCCCTATCGCATCACCCTCCCAGGGAACGACAGGGAGTTCCACCTTCACTCATAGTCTGGGGAATGTGGGATTGTGAAGTGAAACTGGCAGAGGAAGATGTGTACACAGGTACTGTGGTAGCCTACTTTGCAATACAGAACAATACTAATAAAAAAAAGAGTTAATAAGAGAGAAAATACAAAGGACGCTGGTAATCATGTTGATGATCACATTCTTAACAGCCACGATTGTTTTAAGACCCCTTTGAAGTAAAATTGTAGTAAAAAGGCAGATACCTTTTTAAGAGTTTTTAATGCTTTTCAAAGTAGTCTCTTATGATCCCCAAGGATACATTTATATGATAAAAATACAGTAAAAACATAATATTGTGAGATAATATTATAATTTAAACCGTTTTCTCTTTCAATACATTTTACAAAGTTGATTGGTGCTCAAGAAACATTTATTCTTATTATCAATGTTCAAAACAGTTGTGCTGTTTAATGTGTGTTTTTTCTTCAGGATTTTGTACGAATAAAAAGTTTAAATGAACATTAAAATATAAATCCTTTGTAATACAAATGTAACTATTGTCACTTTTTCAATTTATTGCATCCTTGTTAATTAAAAGTATTAAATAAAAAAATATATATATTTATTGACCCCAAACTTTTGAACAGCAGTGTATAATTTATATATAGTATTAGTATTGCAACTTATCTTAGGAGAAAAAAAATTGCCTTTCAGATACATTTGAATCCATTTTATTTGTTTAAATTTTATACCATTATTCTATCACAGTCAGCAATAAATACTAGAAAGGAGTGGGGAAAGTTGTAATACTCATTTGAAACCATACATAAGTGTTTTTGGTATATTCTTAATTTTCATCATAAGTAGATATTAAAGATGAAAGACAGACAGGGTTGCTTCAGCAGACATTGTGAAGGCTTGTTGCATTTGCAAATAAACTCCTTATATTCCTAAGCAATATTCAGATGCTCACTTATAAGTCACTTAATCACATAAAATTACTGATATTTGTAATAGACAACTGTGCTCAAATTTGAGAGATCTATGACCATAGTTCATCAAAGTTAGATAAATCATCCCCATTCTCTATTTGTAATCAATTTATTGTCACTTATATCTCCAAATTCAGTGTATGGATAAAATGCCATTGTAAGTCATTTCCTCTCAAAATTATGTAACATTATAACATAATGCAAGGTGAAAATTAAAGGCTATTTTGTTTGTTTTGTTGTAAATCTCTGAAAGTACTAACATTAACTAGCTCCCAGGTAAATAAGAGGCAATTCATCTACATGATCTCCAAAGCAATTGTTCAGTGATAAAGAATAGGAGGCCACAGTTGTTTGGGACATTTTAGGAGGGGGTTTGTGGAAGGTACCATTTGGCAGGAGTCGCCGGATGGTCAGTGACGGGTGCCAGGCCACGTGGGGTGAGGAGGATAAAGAAGAGGAGGGGGTTGAGGAAGGAGCCTGGGCTGCCCGTCACACCCCAATGCCTGTCTGACGGGCCAGGGGCCAGACTGACACCCATAGAGAAAGGGAGGGGAGAGAGAAAGTGAAAGAGATAGTAAAAATCTCAGTGCCCGACATTGCACACAGTGCCAAAGTGGCCGGAGGGCAGCTGCTCAGCGGGTGTGTTAGCAGTACAGCAGCCCTTGTGCAACCCAATCAAAAGAAGAAATGAAAATAGGCAAACAAAAAAAAAGTTTGATATGCAAAAAAAGACTCAAAACATAATCAGTTTCCTTGATGATTCTGATAGGAGAAGTTAGCATTTGAGCAGCACCTGAGTTTTAAAAAATACCAGGTTTGCAGAAAATGTAATTTTAAGTAAACACCAAATACACAAAATAATGTTCTTTTTAGCAACATCATATGACCCCTTTAAGTTAAGAAAATGTTATTTATCAAATAAAAAAATTATTTATTAAATAAACTAACATTTAATTTAATCATTTACTCGCTCTCATGCTGTTCCAAACTTGCATGAATTTCTTCGTTCTGTGGAAAACAAAAAGAGACATTTAGCATAATGTTTTCAGCAGAAAGTTCACAAAATGACTATACAGGCAACTTGTACTCTATATTCTGAGCTTGCTGACCTTCTGAATATCATTGCTTTGTGTGAGGCAAAATAAATTAATTAATTAATTAAAGTTGCACTCAAATCTTACTCAGGTTTTCATATGCTTATTGTATGACTTCGGAATACTGAGAATATAGCACATGAGTCGCATGAATCACTTTTATCACTTTTTTTAACTATCACTTTTTTTCATTTGAATTTGTATTTATGGAGTTTGACAGCTCCTAGTCACCTTTCACCTTTATTACATGGAAATTAACATAAAGTCTAACAGGTGTTTCATTTGATGAACAAAATGAGAGTGAGTAAATTTGACTGAATTTAGTGTGAACTTAAAAATCAGAACTTTGTTTCCCAAATTTAACTGCACATTTCTCTGCGTGCTAAAAAAGATGCTGATTTTGATCCACCAACATGAGGATCAAAATCATTTCAAATACACCTTTTCTATTGTAACTTGCAGTTTAATGTGATAGCTTTGATTCACAACCGATTTACAAAGTTCAAGGGAAAAAATTGCAAATGATGTGTGCATGCACACCTTTATGTGAGTGTCTTGGAGAAAAGGGTAAATAAAAGGCAGCCAGCCGGGAGGCATATCCGTGACAGTGAGAAATGTGTTTGCATCTGTGTATTAGTGTGCTGACATAATGCCTTTCAGGGTATTTGGGTGCCAATGTAAACATGACACCCTCACAGAGAAAAGCTTAGTGACAGCGGTGGCCGTGTCGAGTCAAAACTCTCGGATTCTCTCTCTCCCTCCGTCTCGCTCAAACAAAGTCAGTCTGCACAAGCCATTAAGTCATTAATGTGAGTTGTGGCTTTACTTTATGCATATTGCTTAGTCGTGTGGTTATGTTGCTGTATGCGTAAGGGTAAGTTTGTTTATTTACAGAACTGAAGTATATATTAAATTTTATATATGTGTGTGTGTGTGTGTGTGTGTGTGTGTGTGTGTGTGTGTGAGTACAAGAGGTTGGGGGCCTCGGGGGCCCTTGCTAATGAGCTATCTGTGTGTATTTCTAACAAGAATGCACTGCGGTGCTCACAGCACTGTCATCAGGGGCCGTGGCTGACCTTGCTCTGCTGCTAGGCTCTGTCATTTGCTATATTTATGGCACCGGCACCTATTTTGTATGTGTGTATGTGTGTGTGTCTTTATAAGAGTGGGGAGGGAAAGAAGGAGCCCCATTCAGGAAGCAAATACTGTGTATATCAGCATAATGAATCAAGTGCCTGAGCGGGGTAGAGAAAGAGAGAGAAAAAAGAAAAAGAGTGGGAGGAAAGGAGATCCATTTTTCTCCACTGCTTTTCCCTCCTTCAAGTCGCAAACCCCTGCGGTTAGTCTTCCTTCAGTTAGTCATTTGGTCTCTCTGTTTTATTTTTCTTTCCCTGGTTAGAACGAATGCTAATTTTGTCCCTCTCCTTATCACAGGCTCTCCCATGCATTCTGCGATCACTCACTGAGGGAAGATCCTCAACATATCACTCACTTGACGGGCTCGATGGCAGGTTGTCTCGGCCTGATAACGATTTGCTCTCCAAACCCTCGTGAAACATCTCTGGGATGTTTACTTGGCATTTTGGCAGTGATAACAACCAAATCCAGGCTTTTTTTTCTTTTTGGACTAGAAGCATGCATGTATATTTGCGTTCATGTGCCTGTCAGTATACAAAGCATCCCAAGATGGCAGTGCGGAATACTCATTCAATGTTGGCGCAACGTTTTTCCTAGCGACGCCAAGAGGCACGTGCTACACGAAGGGATCCAACCGCAAGAGATAAGAGAAAAAGAAACAGGCCTGGCCAAAAGTAAAAGTTTCTAATTCTGTCCTCCGGGGCAAACGCTCGCTCATCCCACTATCCTTACATCCCGAAGAAGCCCCTCCATCGGAAATCTATTCAAATCGCATTTTCTCCGGGATTTTATTGCATTTCACTTCATCCCATCACCACATGACAAATCACCTGGAAGGCTGTAGAAAGACTTGGTCCCGCGTTCTGGATCCAACTGGCATGTACTTTGTTTACGTCCTTCAGCACCCAAACAGATAAAACTCTGGAATTCAGACCCTCACCGCAAAGACCTCGTGTCTGTCTGAAAGTTTTTAAGAAGGGAAGAGATAAGGCAGAAAGGGTGTCAACAACTCCACACCTGACAGAGTTCCACAAAAGCACTCACCCACACATTTCTACAAGATACTCGTCTCCTAATAAAGCCTGGCGATGAGAGTGTCGGTGAGGATAATTAGTTTATCCCGACTTGTGACAGCGGCACTGGCTGAATTGTTATTATTTCCCCTCTCCCATTGCTGTGACACCGGCGACGCTTCTGCGCCCCAGCCACCTCTCCCCACATCTAGCTCGGCGCCACTTGATATATTCCTAATGTTCCTTAATATTTTCATTTTGATGTAATTTGTGGCCCCGGTTTTTTAAATATCCGCTCTGTAATAATGTTTAATTTCAAGGGTCAGTCTGCCAAGGAGTATATTAAAGCAGATAAAACTCATTTTCCAAAGCTCCAATATCGCGCCCAGATCAGGTTAGGAGGCCAGCCGCCGCGAATATTTCATCTTTTATCATGCCGATAATGGGCCGATGACAGAGGCGCGTTATTACAATGAGAGAATTGCTCATTTTCCAGGAAAGGGACGGGCTGTGGGAAGCTGGGGGGTCCGGGGTGCGCGTGTATGTGTGTGTGTGTATGCAAGAGCGAGAGTGCGTGCCGACTCACTCAATAAAAGGCAATTCTTCCAAAGAGGAGAGGAAAGAGCGGAGAGGAGAGATGGTGGGATGAAGGGGGTGTGGGGGAAAAAGCAGCTTGCTCCAGCCCGCCTTTGCTCTTATTTGATTGGGATGAATAATAAATGCGGGCTGGGTGCGGCAGTCAGGAGGCTGAAGAGGGGAAGGTGATGAGAGCTGATTTGAGGAGGGCCGTCTCGGAATTAACCTCTTTAATTGAACCATTAGGAAGAAACAAAAGATGATGAGAAAGGTGCGGAAGAGAGAAGAGGGAAGGAGAAATGAGGAGGCGGAGGGGGCAGAGCTCATCAGGACTCCAGGAATTGGAACTGAAAGTGGAATGACTATGCAAGCCGTCCCTGGGTCCTCTAGTCTATAATAAATAGAGCCAATCAGGGGGGTCCTGGGGGCCAGCTGGGTCCTGTACAGGTCAGACCCATTAGAGTCAGATTAGCCTGCTGACAGACCCATCACATCAGTCAGTCTAAGCCACTGTCATCATCTTAACCCAATTCTGCTCCATTTATAGCCCTCACCCTGCCGATGGGGCTGCATACACAGCGCTCTATCTGCAAGGACGCGTAACCCAGCCTGTGACCCAGATCATTTAACTCAGGAGAGGAGCCTGTGACAGTTCTAGTTTGGCTTGTCTTGTCTTGAATTTAACACCTGGAAAATAGTTGGAAAACAAATTAGTGGACAAGCATCTGCACTACTGCTCATACTCAGACTCAAACATCTAAACAAATTGTTTAATTTAAGTCCTAAAATTCAGCAGCCTAATAATAAGCTGGAAGACCACAGCAACATGAAGAAAATAAAAAACAGAACACCCTAGCAGCTACATAGCAAATCCCTAACAACCACACAGAACACCATCACAATCACCTAGCAATGACCTAACAACTAGTGTTTTAAAAAAATACCTTAAAACCTTAAAACCATAAAACTTAAAACCTTTACAACCATCTCCATTAAACATGCCAGTAGATAACATAACATCAAACTAGACTGGGTTGAGAAACTTAATGATTTTAAACGTTTAAAGATTTAAATGATACCCGTTAACAACCACTTTGGAGGTCCTAAAACGCTAAAAAGAGAAAAAAAACTGAAACAAGAAAAAAAAAACAGTAAAACTTAACAAAGATAGAGTGAATACTAGCATAATTACAATTTCAAAGAAAAGTTATAAAAAATTTAATATATATTAAAAAAAGAAACACTCAGAACACCAAAGAAACTACCTAGTAACAGCCTGACAACCACTCAGAACACCCTAGCAACCATGGCCTAACATCACCCTAACAACCATCCAGAACATCCTAGCATTGTGCCGCCTTTTGCAGGTAAGCAGCACTCACCATTTCTTCTGAAAATGTATGAATCTAAGAACGTATACACATACAAGATATCAGTACACACAAGAAGTTAAATAGCTAAGTGTAAAGAGCATTGTCTTGAAAAGAGTCTGAACACAGTTAAAGTTGTTAAAGGTGTAGGTAAGTTTAGATTAGAGCAGCAGACTGAATTGATTGTATTAGAAGGAGGACTCGGGTTGCCCCAGGTGGTAATGTTCAGCTCTCATACCAGCCTTTAACAGCAGGGGATACAAGAACTACACTCATCAAATCATCCCTCCCTCCCTTTTTCGCTATCTCTCTGAAGTAATCAATGTACCGGCATTGTGCAACAGCACCAGGATAGTCTATCAACCCCCTCCTGTGTTCATGCAAATATTAGCAGCTCTTCTAAGTTCTACATACAGTTTTGTGTGTGTGAAAGATGTGTGACGTCACTAACAGCACTTTCAACTCACTTTCAATGCAATACTTAGCGCAACAGCATGAGCAGATATGGATAAATATGTAAATATGTGCTCACTTTATCGAGTTGCCCTTTGCGCTTGAGGCCAAACATTATAAAAAAAGAAAAAGACATGGCTTACCCTCAAATCTCGATGTCCAATATCACATACGCACTTGGTTGTCACATGGTTTAAACCCAAAGCACATCATACGTAAATCAGCAGGCAGGCATATCTATGAAATATGAATATAAGAAAGTTAGAGGCAAGTGTGATGAGCTCAGTGTTAAACGATATAGCTGTTATAATTCATTTATTCCACAAGCAAATGTATTGAATAGTATTCAACTGGTCATGTGATTGAAAATGTAAGCCCCCATTATGCGCCCCACTCCATGTAAAATAAAAACTCTTACTGATATGAGTCTTCAGCTCATATGTACATGATTTTTAAGTGCTATTCATTTCTTTATCTGTAAAACGTTTTAATGAGGGAAAGTGCACCTTTGAGGTGTGCAACAGATAAGGAAGAAGAGGGCAGGGGAGCTAGAGAAAAGTCTTGTCCATAGAGTTAACCAGGGGTGCCAAGTTGGTCCCCAAAACCTTGAGGCCAGGGTGGAGAGAGGGGGAGAGATGGGCCAGCAGGCTGGGGGCACCTTGGGGAGTTGAGGAGGAAGTGGCATGCACCATGTTTCTTGCTCCTGTTGTTCCCTCATTTGATTTTGATGAATAATGCATGGGGAGGGGGGCCCAGCTTTAAAGGGGCACCGCTGCCACAGTGGGAGTCATTACTGAGCACAACGCATTGATGAGGAGAAAGAAAGAAAGAAAGAAAGAAAGAAGGAGGGAGAAAAAGAGAGGAGGCAGGGGGTGGGGGAAAAGGCAAAAACAAACTAGAAAATGAGAGAAGTAAAACAGTTCTTTGAATCTTCTTCAAACACCCAAGATGAGCTTTATTTCACATCTGTTGCTTTGTCATGTCTGATTTAATTAGAAAAATTTTGTTTTGGTAATGTTTTTCTTTTTCATTATTAAAATATATTTGATTTATACAAAATATTTTGCATGTTCTGGACAGGCTGTCAGTTTGTGTATTAGTGGTGGGGATTTTTCAGTGACAGGTCACATGGTTACACCAGTAGGTGGGAACAAGTGACTGTGTTTATGAGTGAGTCATTGAATCATCCATTAAAATCATTTATTTAAAAAACTGATTCATTCAGGAAGTAAACACGTCTTTATGAGTGATTCACTGAATCGTTCACTCAAACGATTCATTTAAAAACAGTGGCTGCATCCAAAACCTGAAAAATGCTGCCTCTGCAAGCAGCATACAGAAGGCAACAATGCACATTCAAAATCCAATGATTTCCAATGAGTCACATCCTGTCTACTGAGATACTTTTATTTGTCCAATTTATGAAGCATAGATGTATCCTTCACTGCCTGTAATACCCCACAATCCTGTGAATTCCATTTCGTGATAGCTGAGCTAAAAGAATAAAGATGGCATTTGAAAGTTGTGGTTGGTGGTCAATTTGTGTATAAATGTACATCTTTGACCAACTTTTTTATTTTTGATTCAAGCAAGAAATTAGTTCTGTAGCAATTAAATATTCACTCAGTTATCACCAAAGCTTCCTCTATTTTTATGAACTATTAAGCAGCATCAGAATTTGGTCCGAAATCAGTTTCGGGATGTACCAAACACTGCCTGCAAAGTCATTGCCTGATAGGGCAGCGAGGCAACAAGTCAGCTGCCTTCAGAATGAAACAAGAGACTCACTTTATGAGTGATTCATTGAATCATTCACTCAACCAATTTGTTAAAAAAATTCATTCAGAAGTGATCAAGTGACAGTTGTCATGAGTATTTAACTGAATCAATCATTCAAATGATTCTTTCAAAAACAAGGATTTATTCAGGAAGCAAACAAGTCTTTTTGAGACCTGAGATTCGTTCAAAAACATTGATTAATTTAATTTAGAACGCAACACATTAATTTAATTTAGAACGCAACACGAACACTTGAATCAGCCTTGGCTTTATTCAGAACTATATTCATTGGCACAGTAAAAAAAGACAAAGTACTATGTCATCCTGTGTCCAAAATATAAGTGAATTTATATTAGCCTATCTTTTTCCTCAAAAGCAAATTAAAGCCCAGCAGAACGCGCTTTGTGTCATAATACAGTCATAGAAATACACCGGCTTTATATAACCAATGATACACAGCATTCCTTAAAAGAGATGACCTACGGTTTCAGCATGTAAGCCGCATTTATAGAGTAGAGTTGCTGACTCACGTGAGCAAACGCATTTTCACTTGGGACCCGACACTGACTTCTGAGAGCGTGTTCAAAAAGTATGGCGTTCAAGCAGGAACTGGATGCAGAGAAAGAGCAGGGTAATGCTACAGAAGGGGATGCGGCAGGCACAGCGCAAGGTGTCATCACTCATTTTGATTGGGCATTACAGCATGACGGATGGGGCCCCCGCGGGCCACCGCGCGTCTCCTCCGTGCTTATTACGGCTGTTCTTAAGTGGGAGTTGATTTAGCTTAAATAGGTTGTTTCATAAGGAGAAGACACCGGCGCTGTCACCGCATCTCTGTTCCTTTGCACTGTATTCTGCCACTTTAATTGAATAATGCCTCCTCTACATACCTATTAGTGTGCTTAGCTACATACCATGCCCCTATAATTGCTTATACAACCCAGCTAATTCCACCACTCCCCTCCTTTCCTTTCTTTTCATGTGATATTTCACGCAGTTAATATAGAGAGCACGCCGGTGAGGATAAAGACGGCTTGTTTAAAGGGTTATCAGGTCCATGCAGCACCGTGTTGTCTTTTATCCGCCTTCTGTAATTATTCGTGTAATCATTAAGCTGCAGTTTATCAGGTTTAGGGCTTTTATTAATTAGAATGCTCCAGTGATTTCATGCCACTTTTTTACGCACGTTATTAGGGTCACGTTATTCACAAGTCACTGTCACGCTGCCTGTAAAAGAGAGATGAACAAGGTTTTTACAATTGCGTGTGACATTATTACAAAGATTTATCCGAGATGGTACTGCTTCAATATTATTAAATTATAGACATCATGCACGTTACGTGATGCAAACTGCTTTATATTATATAGCTGGTTCTCTCGGGTCCTCTTAGCACTGGTGATTGTACCAATAGGATGAATACGCTTCATGATTTTAATCTACATTATAAATTTCCTGTAATCCTAAATCTGCAGTTTAATAATAAATTTGTTAGGCCTGTATGCTTGCTGAGATATCCAGCTCAGTCATTTGGCCAACAACAAGGTATTTGGCCCCAAGATTTATTTGTGGATGTAGCAATGTTTTTGGCTTTCCAGAGCTGTCCAGTCAGCACCATCAACGGATCCCACTGACATCAGCACCACAGACAGCTCCAAATAACCATCCCGACAAGGCCTGGAGAACATTTGGACACCACTTAGCAAGATATTTCCCATACAACAACAATTCATGGGGAACACAGGTTGTCAAGAAGGCATTCTAAAAGTAGTCCATACAACCTGTGTGCTATTCCAAGTCTTCTGCAGCCATTTAATAACTTTGTGAGATGAATAGATGAATTTAAGTGATTTTTCAATGACAATATTCACCCCAATGGCAGCTCTCAAACTAAATATACCCATGAGGTCATGATGTTTGTTTACTAATAAACCATTTGATTTTATTTACATCCAACCTGTGCGATGGATGCCATTTTATTTCAGAGCATCTCCTTTTTTTTCTTTTGATGAAATAAAATTCTGAACATCAGTTTGTTTTTACCTATCAGAGTCTCCCTGGAAGACCTTTATCTATGTAGTCAAGGATATTTACACTTTACACTACAGACATGTTTCCTTTATCCCTGAAACACAACACCATGACGTGCAAAATTCAAAAGAACTGAAAAAATAAATAAATACGGAACATTCCTTCATATTAAAACCATACATTGTGTCCTATTTATATGGATTTCAATTCAGGTTCAATTCAATTCAATTCTAGCAATTAACAATTTTATACACCATTTATTTGTCTAGGTTTTAATGCTAATTTATAATAATATTATTATTCACTGATAACTGATAATGGTTTTTGTCCTTATGATAAATTAACTGTTGTTAATGTCTACTATTTGAAACTTTAAAATTGTATTAGTACACTGAACAAATTTGAAAGTTTTCACTCAAAAATTGCTTGTAAATCATACAAATAAATTGCAAGTACCAAATAAACAAACATGAAATAAATGTGAAATTTTGAAGAAAGACTGAAACAGTATTTTCTTGTGCAACATACTCCAATTTAAAAAATATATATTTTTATAGTGTCGTGTAAATACTGAAATTAATGCTAACCAATACTGACAAATGCATTAAAAGCATTAATTATTTGATTACATCTATTGCGTTAAGTAATGTTAACAAATACAACATTATTGTAAAGTGCTACCTGCTTGTCTTTGTAAACCTGTGATGGACTGCAGCGATTATGTTGCTGTTTGCTGGCGCTGATGCACTTTTGTTGTTTATTCTATTGGCTTCCATCAATTTACTAGTCAGAGGTCACGATGCTGATGAAGTTGCAGGATGTAAAACTCAGCAAAAGTAGAACTCAGAGATCCTGTTTACAAAATAAACTGGAATTAATTGCTGATGCAGTGACGCATTGATGCCATGACACATTGGTACTGGAGCTATGATGTGTTTTTAAGGAAATCAGTTCCCATATGTTAACAACAAGCCAAGATGGAGCTCCTCCAAAGACAATACACGCACACAAACATGGGCGATGCCAAATATGCCCCACAAACCTAAACATTCATATTTGTCATCAAACCCCTCAACTGCACACATATCTGTCCCACCCTTTACAACGCCAGCTCCGGCTGCCTGAGGTGCCCGCTGGTTCCACATGATTGATGATGCCGATTGAGAGGCAGATCATTTAGGTGCCCCTCGCTACCAAGGACGTAAATCACATCAGCCCACTCTAATGATTTCTCCCAGACCCATTTGGCAGAATCCACAATAACCTATTGAGCCTTGCATGGGGACAAAAAAAACATCAATAAAGTCAAATAATGATTTTATTTAAGCACTTTATCAAGGATTGACAAGCATTTTTCCAAGGTTGCATGAGGGAGAGAAGCTTCTGGAAACCGTCAAGGTATCTTGGTGTGTTAAAACGCAAGGGTCACTGCTTACAAGAGTATAGACTAAATATTTCCATTTCAGCCTGGCAGAATTAATTGTTTTAACGAGTAAAGATGTCTGCAGTGTACTACAGTGATAAATGACGACCGGCAGAGCAGATTTGGACACCCGTTGCCCTGAGGGGCGACCCATTTCAACTTTTCATTAAAATGTCCAGCCCAGGCTAAACCATGATTTGCTACTAATTGATGAGGCCATTATTATCTAATTAACCACACATTTTCAAAGCCACTCTTATTTTGGCTTCTTCATAGCAGTGGAAAAGTTAATTGGCACCAGATATTCATATACTTAGCAAATAAAGAGCGATGAAATCCAACAAATTTACATAAATATGGTTTTACATTCATTTTGGCTTCTTCTTCATGTTGTATTAATATACAAATACATTTGAAGCAACATATAGTTGATATTTAGTTTCATATAAGAAACTGTATCATTGTTGATTCTGGTTTTGTTAGTCAATATGTCCTGATAAGTGAATGCAGGCCAGAATGGCATTATCTGGCATAAAAACTGCCTCTTAAGTAACATTACTAAAGGTTAAAAGTTCAGGGATTTGGTTCACAGAATTTTCTGTTCACTCACTGAGTCACAGTGATCAATATTTAAAGTTAGTATAAACCATTTTAAGGCCAATTCTACCCATAATTACTGAACCACAATTCAAATAACAGGCCAACAAGAGTGTATGTAATTCAGATTAGCCTTTGCCTTAAGTCACAGAATCATTCATGTCACATATCCAAACTGTTCTTTGCATTTTGAATCATGAGTCCTGCTAATGAAAGATCCTACTGGAAAAACTCAAATGCAGAAAAAAATCATAAGTATAACCAGAAGTTCTTACACTACCTTTCTAAAGTTTGGGGTCAATAGGGTTGATTGACTGATTGCATTAAATTGATATGATTGCATTGATTGCAAGGATGCGTTAAATTGATCAAAAGTGATAATGAAGACATTGATGTTGTTCTTTTGAACTTTATATTAATCATAAATGTATTACAGTTGTGCTGATTAATTGTTTGTGTGGAAACTATTTATAACAACACTGATAATACAAAAAAAAGTTTCTTGTGCATGAAAACATATTAAAATGATTTCTGAAGGATCATGTGTCACTAGAGCAATGGCTACTGAAAATTAAGCCATCACAGGAATAAATTACATTAAATTAAGTTACTATTAAATTAAAATACATTCAAACAGAAAGGTGTTTTTTATTGCAATAATGTTTCACAATATTACTGTTTTTAGTTAATTAAGCCTTGGCGAGCATAAGCGACGTCTTTCAAAGACAATACATAATTCTGCTGACCCCAAATTTTTGAATGGTAATTCTTACCAGATTCTTAGAGGACCCCATTATTTTCCTTTAGGATTTGTAGCATTTGGACCAATCAGACACACAACTTTTTGTTATATTTAACAAATAATATCTAACGCCCCCTCACCTAACCAAAGGGCCAATTATGAGGGTCTATGGACCCTTCCCCCGAAATGCACCTAACACCTCAGAAAGGCAGAACAGGCCTCTGGTTCCATGGTAACCAATGCTGATATCACTGGTTTTATTGCCTAAAGGAATGCGGGCAGAGAAACTCCCTCATTTTCCTCATAAGAAAGACACATAATGCCCAGAGAAATGGACTGTTCTCTAATTAATTCATAGGAAAACCTTTCTTTGATTGAATACACATATCCTTCAGGTCATTGTGTATACCATTACTGTTCTTGTATATTGTCTGTTGTAGTGTATGCTGTTTTATGCATGTTATGATAGACCACTAGTTAATATAACCTCACCTATATCATGTTTGGTCTCTATGAATTCATCTTCGGATGATCTAACTGAGAGTGCATATTACATGCTGATACCTATGCAACATATTGATGTTCTAAGAATCTTTACTAATTTGTGCATCAACACCCAAGCGAATTACATATGCGAAATACCATGCTTAGAAACAAAGGGCCATAAAAACGCAGAACTCCCACTTGAGATTCCGGACTCCCTCATTGGACAAGCCCATCTTGAGAGGCGTGAATCTCTGCAGGCTTTAAAGGCCACACTCCATGTGACCCGCCC
>NW_015505407.1:939308-942546 GCF_001515645.1 Sinocyclocheilus grahami
GGAGGAGCTCCGGAAGGATACAAAGGAGGAGTGATGACAGGGAAAGACGAGAGAGGACCAGGCCTGGAGTTTAACAAAATAGCGCGACAGCCCCTCGCGGACGACTGCCGCGCACAAACGAAACCAAAACACAAAATAAACTCCAGGCCTGGTCCTCTCTCGTCTTTCCCTGTCATCACTCCTCCTTTGTATCCTTCCGGAGCTCCTCCGTGAGACTCGAGACCAGTGAGTGGCGCAGGTGTCGCGCATTCGCAATTACTCCACCGGCCTCGCTCCGTTCCCACGGCTCTCGGCCCCGCCCCTCTCGTCACAATGTAGTTAATAAAACCTTACTTGTATCACACTTGACGTGTTCATTGTTTGCTCATAACCGGAGTCACTAATCATGCAGATTTACACTACAAGCTTTTGTAGAATTGTACAGTAAGAAAGTTATTTCCCTTAACCAGGAAAATAACGTTCTTAGAATTGACAAGACAGTTGACCCTGAGAGGTCAGCTAAATATCTACAGCGGATCTAAAATATTCATAATTAATCATAACTAGTTATGGTTAATTATTCATATTTCCCATGAGCTGATTCGTTACAGATTGGTTTCAAATTGTGACAGAATTCTAATTAGCATCCTGTAGGATTGACTCTGGGATGCTTAAAGGAACGTTTGGCACAAGAATCTAAATTCTGTTATTTACTCACCCTTATGTCACTTGAAACCCTTTTTAGGTCATAATCACACTCAATATAAATGGAGAGAAACATATTTAAATAAACTCGTAAAAGGAGTTACACCTTGAATGCAGTGTAAATCGCTTTGGCTAAAACACCAGCCAGATGTATAAATGTAAATGTAGAAGTCATATTTGTTATCATGAAATGACAAGGCCTGTCTTGAACCATTCACTGTGAAGAGAATGGTCTGATCCAGTGAGAGGCACCCTTGCATGAAAGTCAATCCAGTGAAAGTGTATGAGCATCTCCTTATTAGTAACACAAAGCTGGATAGGGACATGTAAAGCTCTGTTCAAATAAGCTTGCTGTCCCCAGGCCAGGTTTTCTGTGTGAGAGGGCTGGGAAAGAACAAGAAGGAATGGATGAATGGTTGGATAGAGAACTTTCTTTTAATTTGAAGTCTTCAGGGAAATGTGCATATAACAATTACAGCACATAAGAGTGCAGCCCAGGAATGGCACTAAAGAGGAAATAGAACAATGAAATGGAGAGAAATAAGATGATCTGGGGGTTTATCATCTTTTTCCCATTCCTATCATCTTCTACACACAGTCTATCATGCAGGAAATGATCAATGTAAGTAATGTGACTGTAATCCATTACTAAGAAGTGACAGTTAGCATGAATAGGGCTCAGAAGTTGTGAGGGAGGGGACGGGGGTCTATCATCAAACTCAATTATCATCTTATTACAGGCACTAAGTGGCCTCATATTAGGGTCACTGCCCTTAATTTCAAGGGAGAAATAATTGGTAACCCCCATAATGGCACACAGACACCATTTAGCAAACCCAAGGGGGATCCTGTGGGCTAATCAATGGGAAAAGTCTGGTAACACAATATGACCATCATCTGATAAGCGTCCGTCTGTTTTTCTACACTCTTAAAAATAAAGGTGCTTCACGATGCCATAGAAGAACCTTTTTGTCTAAATGGTTCCATAAAGAACCTTTAAAATCTGAAGAACCTTTCTGTTTCACAAAAGGTTCTTTGTAGCGAAAGAAGGTTCATCAGATTATAAAAAGGTAAGAAAGAGATGGTTCTTTAAAGAACCTTTGACTGAATGGTTCTTTGCGGAACCAAAAATGGTTCTTCTATGGCATCGCTTGAAGAACCTTTTGAAGCACCTTTATTTTTAAGAGTGTATGGTGCTAATCAAACTTAACAATGATTAAAGTGATAATTATGTAAATATAGTTGAAAGAAGACGTTATTTAAATGGATTGTCCACCTGAAAATGAAAATCCGATCATCATTAACTCACCCTTATGTTGTTCCAAACCTGTATGATCTTCTGTGTCACACACAATTTTTTATTTTATTTTAAATTGAAGAAAGACTGTATTAATGGAAGTCAGTGGGGTCAAAAACAACACTGGACCTCAATGACTTTGACTGCATGTGAACTCTTAACAACAAAATCCTCCAACATATTTATTTAGAACTGGTTGGACTGTTTTCACTTCCAAATGGTGCTTGATTTGTGCATATTTCTCTCATTCAGAGAAGACCTTTGTGAAGAAAGCAATATTATGGAGACTGAAGTTAAAACATATTAAATATGGATTTGTTTATTACACACAGTTTTCACTTCACGTCATTCATTTATGGACTGGAGTTGTGTTGTGGATTATTGTGATTTTTTTATCAGTTGTTTGGGCTCTTATTCTGACGGCAACCATTCACTGCAGAGGATCCATTGGTGAGCAAGTGATGTAATGTTAAATTGCACCAAATCTGTTCCGATGTTTGCAAATGATTTGTTTCAAAAGATCAGATCTGTGTGTTTTCATTTTTAATCTGTTTAGATTTTTGAGCAACTTCAGATATATGTCCTGGAATCCAGACCCCATGTGGTGCCCTCAACCATCGCATTTAATTTAGAAGCAAACTCTATCCCCATGAGCCGAGCAGAGTGAAAAGCTTCTGAGAGGCATATATGGGCAAATAATCTCTATAAAGTGATATTGAAATAAGATTTGACCAAACACACATTCACAGCCCTATTTTTCTTTCCCCCGAAATATGTGGCTGAAGTCTCAGGAGGGACCAGTCAGAGATGAAATAATCCATCTGTATTGTAAAAGTACTTTTCTTATTCAAAGAGTAGCCCCTCCGGTCCTCTGTTTTGCAGATTGAGAGTGACACTGCCCATAGGGCTCCACACACTGAATGCTTTTAGAGACGCCCTCTAAGTGAGTTACCCGATTCTGTGGACACCACAGATTCAATAAAACACGTGCCTGTCTGTTCTGTTTTTCCATCCACACACTCTCACTGCAGCCTTTTTTTCTCACCTCCACTCCTCCCTGTTCCATTGCTGTTCTGCTAACTTACCTAGTAAAAGTGGAAAAGTACAACAAATGAAATGAGAACTTTCATATGTATTAAAATTAAATCAACCATTTAAAAGGTTGTTAAGATAAACAATTTCTCCTGGGGGGGGGGGGCTGGGGTTAAAAAACCAGTAGAAAAAAAAACTAAAAAAATGATTTAAAAAAAATTGAAA
>NW_015505407.1:945273-951056 GCF_001515645.1 Sinocyclocheilus grahami
CTTCTCACGCTCCACGATTGGTCGATTATATACAATACCTGTATGTTATTGGTCAAACTACTTTGATGTTTTAGGCAATATAAAAATTCTGGCCAAGACGTGTCCCGTATGAACGCCACATATGGCCACCCTATTTATATGTTAACATTAATGTAAAAACTAACATGAAATAATTTGTACATATAAACAAGAAAATAAAAAGAATATATTAAAAGAAATTAAAAGAATATATACATTCTAAATCAAAAGAATTATATACATATACGAGCACACACACACATAAAATTGAAAAAAAAATTAATTTAAATATAATGCATTGTATAATTCAGACATCAATGAATAAAAGTAGTAAAATTACATATCTATATATTAAAATTTGTTAATTAAATAACGAACAATACTTTTACAGCATTTATTAATGTTGATTAAGGTTAATTTGTACTAAAACATGTTTAACATTTCATATATTTTATATGTACATTATATTTATATGTATTATATATGACATATAATTAGATTTCAGTATAATTTATTATATGTATTATATAATTTGTGAATTAATGTATATTTAACAAACAATGAACAACAGTATATCAATAAATTATCATTAATCTAGATTAATAATTGCTGTAAAAAAAATAGGTAATTGTCAGTTCATGATACTTAATGCATTAATGTTATAACATTTGTTTAAAAAAGGCACACACAAAAACCTAACCCTTATTGTAAAGTGTACCTGAAATATTGAGAATCATTTTTCAAACTTTTATTGCATAAGACACTTAATTGTACTATACGAAGTGTAGAACAAGACACTTTCCAATACTTTTAAAGAGAGAAATCTGCTCTTCGACCTCATTAGTGTTTGCATACATTCAAATTGTGGCACATGAAGAAGCATCACACAACATTGGACATCAGTGATGCCAAATGCCACTGGAGACTTTCTGCACACCAGTTTGAATATGTGGAAAAGCATACATGACTGACTTTCCCTTTAAGCTGTTTCAGTTTTTTTTTACTATTTCGACCTTTTCATCCAGACATGTAACTAATAAAAATATTCCGACGCCACGTCTCTCCAACTCATGACAGTGTAAACTCATCAACCCCCCACTCTACATTTATTAGACACTGTTTCAGCTTGCGAACGTGTCGGGTTGCAAAAGAGGATATTTTCATTTACAAGATGAGCCTGGGCCATTGACACAATTCCCCCCGACTCGCATCTGTGGTCCTTTCCTTTCTTTTGCTCCCTTCAAAAACACCCCACTCTTTATCAGTGCAATTACCACACAAACAGATCCATCACAGCCCCAACTGTCCTCTTGAATCGCCTCTCTTTCCACAGGCAACCTAATTAGTCCTAAAGAGAGAAAATTGATGCTGGGATAGAGAAACAGAGAATGGACCTATCATGTCCTTCTGTATGCATTTGCAATTGTGACCGTGTTTATCCTTTTCTCTCTTGCTTTCTTTTTTTGTTGTCCCATTCTTTCTCTCTTTATCAGCGAAGAGAAAGCCTTCAAAGGAACGATTGTGCGGCGGAGGGCTGAAGTGGCCTGTTGGTAGCGGCAACAGTGAAGGCGGACAACACAACATAACAAACATGGTTGCATCTAATCAGGGGCCTCGGTTAATGTAAACAATGTCATTTTTTGGCCTTAATGAGCCAATTTTCCCCGGACACGAGAGGCTAACAATTGGGGCAGCGCCTTTGATGTTCTTCATTTGAAGGTTTGTTTGTGATTGCCGGCACTTTTGTTGGAAGCCCCGTGCCGGGCGTCTTTCATCTCGCTGAAAAGGGAGAGTCACAGCTCACTTGGACGCAAAACAAGGAGAAGTGAGAGAGAGAAAGAAAGAGCGAAAGAAAGATGACACTCCCTATTTACCATAAACAATCCCTCATCAGCTGATCTTCCCTAAAACCTCCTCCTCTTTTTCACCTTCCTCTTCTTCAGAAAGCACACACACAGACACATCGAGACATAAAATAAGCCCATTGGTTTGGTGTCTATAACTATCAAATGGTAGGCTCATTAAAAGGCACCCCGGTGAGGGTGCATGTGTGCGCATGTGTTTGTCGTTGACGGGGCTTAATTAACATGAGCCTGACAAAAGGTGACGCAGACCAAAGAGGCAGCCGGTGAGCCAGGTGTGTGTGTGCGCGGTGCCTTTCAACTTCATACTGTGCAGACATCCCACACTGACCAATATCGGCCATGTTGTGGAGCGAGAGAGAGAGAGAGAAACAGAGCGTCAAAGCAAAGATCAAGATAATTAAGCATCTACTTTCCATATATACGAATTAAACTATTTATAATGTGTCAACTCCCATGTGTTGGGAAAATGGTTTAATTCTACATTTAGTAGTGCATAAAACATACACAAGAGAGTTGGAACAACAAAGAGAACAATGGAGTAAACTTTTTTTCCTCGGGTGTAAGGAAAAAAATTCTCCCTGGGTGTAGCACACGAGTCAGAGAGATAAACTGCAAATTAGGGGAAAAAACTTCAAGGAAAAAGTTTGTTTAAAGGAAAAAAGCATTGTAGATAAAAATCACAACTAATATGTTGAGGCTTTTATCTATCAGTCACGCAAACACACACACACACACACACACACACAGGCTCTGTGAGTCAGGGGCCTCTGGGGCCTTGTCACCGCACCTGCTGGGCCCTGCGGAAGCCAGCTGTCAGCTCACATGTGCACCAGACTCTATATGTAAGTGTGTGTGTGTTTCTCTAGAGGTGAGGGGTGATGATGTCCAGGGGAGAGAGGGACGGAAAGATAGAGAAAGAGAAAATGCCAATAAGAGCAGATTCTCTTGAAAGTTGCATGACTCAGTTGTAGAAAAGAAGAAGAAGCGGAAGCAGAAACTGCTTTTGTTGACAACAAAATACATACAACTACATGCAAACATTTCCTGTTTGAAAACACTAATGACAAGAAATGATATGAAGAGGACAGACAGACAGACAGACAGATAGATAGACCCTGAACCACTTTAGTCCATTTCAGAACACAGCAAGCATTCCAAATCATTCACTTTTGCTATTCTATGATAGTTTGGATACTGTCTTAGAAGGAAGCTGCCTATGCGAGCAGTAGACAGCTAGGCAGCTCACTAGGTTTTGGAACAGAGCAGAGAATTCCTAGTCTCTATTCATATAAAATAAATTTTCATGTCTAAGAAATACGACCCGGTAAAGTGTTACAATAGTAACTGTTTAAGTATAAACAGTTCAGACAATTTTTCTCCATTGTGTTTCTTCTAAAAAAGTGAAAAGGAAAAATGGAGATAATCACACAATGGACAGGTGTTCTCTACATCTGACAGCAGAAAACAACAGATGCGTAACTTGCTGTGGAAGAGAGAGAGAGGAAAATAGAAAGAGACACAACAAAGGCAGAGGGGGAAAAAATTGCCCGTTTTGGAAAAATCAATAATGTTCACTGATATGAATCATTTCCCAGCAGGACTATCTCTGCTGTGCAATCCGGTTTTGTTCCCCTGAGGTCAAGTGTGTGTGTGTGTGTGTGTGTGTGTGTGTGTGTGTGTGTGTGTGTGTGTGTGTAAGCTTTAGAGACCTCTTTCCAGGCTGGAGTTGTGCTGGAATGTATTAGAGCAGCCCATGTCAAAGCAGGCTAAAGCATGCGTGGCACTGGATAAATTCCACTGGGCTATTCTCTCTACACATCGGACCTCTGCGGAACACCCTCTAGAGAGGCCACAGATACCTGTATGCCCCCGCAAAGGTGCAACAGGTCAGAGTTTATCTGGCTGGTTTTCTTTTATATGAATTGATGTGCGTATATAAACTGCTGCATGGTGATGTCAGAACAGAACAAAGGAGACATTAAATTATTTACAATTGCAGACCATTTTTTTATTTCTAAATAATGACCTGATACATTTTGAATGTGTTGAAAAGAGAAAATAATACTTTTTTCCCCTTTTTTACTAAGCATTGTTTATGAGTTACACAGTAGTTCCAGTTCTCAAATTTGATCCTAAAGACATTCAGCTTTACTGTGTGGCAGAACATTTTATATTTGGGCAAAATTGTCAATTTGAACAAATATAACTTACATACAAAGCAAAACAAAAAATCTATACAAAAATAATAATAATAATAATAAAGTATCTCTCTCTAACTCTCTCTTTCTGTGTAGCAACAAAAAAATTGCAATTCTTAGATATAACTGAACTGTTATTAGATATAACTCATCTACTGACATTTGCTCCACTGGAAGAAATGTTGCATCCAAACTCCTTTTAAAACAATCTAATTTACTAATTTAAATAACATAATTCACAATATATTCATGAGGTCAGGAAGAGTTTTATCATAAAAATGATCTAATAATTAATTGAAAATATAAATAATGTTAAATACAATATTCATTAAAATATTTTAAAAAATTGAATAAAATGTATTTTTATATAACTTTAGTATTATTTTCTTTTTTCCTATTTTTAACAATTTCTTTTATCATTCTTTTTAAATTAGACTATACCGATTTTTAATATCAATATATGTTGTTTTTTGCTATGTTTGTTTTATTTGTATGCGACTGCTTTGGCAATACGAATGCAACATACTTTGTACAAATCCGAATGTCATTTTAACTGAAGAATTATCTGTATCAATATAATTTGATGGCATTTGCTCCATGTAAAGTGATGATTTTAATTAAAAAAAACAAAAACAAAACTAATGCAATAAAACAGTCTGACCTTCCAACACAGCTGTGATTTTGAGCACACATCTATATGTGAAAATATATATGGAAGGAAGAAAAAAAAGAAAGGAAAGAACATCTTAACGACATCATATTCACATGAATATGAAACATTATTAATGTCTGTAATGAAAGCTTGTTTAAGTATCTCTCGCTTTGTACAATTACTAAGATTAGCGATAAGATGAAGGCTAAATAATTGCAAAATAATAACCAATAATGAGACCGAATGAAGAGAGCTCTGAGAGACAAATGAGTCAAACGAGAGGAAGCAGCATCAGACAGTTGGCTAATTTCCACTGACCCTTCCCTTTCACACAAACTCTTCTTTTTCTGTTGTCTTGGCTTCCTTCGCTCTCAGCCCTCTCCCCGGAGAAAGCGCGAGTGTTTTGCATAACGGCTGCGTTGTGTTGTGGACCGGGAGGAGGTGGGTCGAGTCGGGCTGGCACTGTAAGGTAAGCTTTCTCTTTTTCCATCCTGACCAAACCGCCTCCTCTCTTCCCAACACACCAGCGCGAGCCTCGCAAACCTACCCTCCTCCACCACCTCCTCCTCGCTCCCCTCTCCACGTCACCCCTACACACTGGCTGTCCCCATCTCTCCAGGAGGCAGTTGTCAATCATCAGCGTCTCTCAGAATCCCGCTGGAGCTCATTGTGCCCGCGGTCGCCGGCGGAGGCAAGCGCTCGGAGGCGGCGGCGGGCCGCAGATGGAGAGTGCGCTGTCAATCATTGTCACTAATTATTAATTTCTGTCACTCAGGCCCGTGGCAACCACACTCTCTGGCTCCCCCTCCCTCCTTTTCTCTCTTTCTCCCTCTTTTGCTGTGGCTTCTCTCCCAGGGTGAGTTGATTTGGTATGCCATCTCTGCGACGGAGGGTTCAACCTTTCATTATGTGTCACACACACACAGTACTCTCACCTAGGTCACTCCCCTTGACTCCATGCTTGGTTTTAATTGTATTTTACCTTCCACCACCTACTAAACCCTTTGCACCCTTTGACCTTCATCCTATACCTACTCTCTACCCCCCCCC
>NW_015505407.1:951331-952400 GCF_001515645.1 Sinocyclocheilus grahami
CCACATCTCCCCTGTTCCACTGTCCTATACCTCTATCACTTCAACAGCAGTGAGGTGAGACGCACAGTGTGTTTGCATTATTAAATAACACCTAATTTGGTTAGGCCAGTGATCATAAGTTTGGTTTGACAGGAGGTAGCAAAACATTTGGATTTTGCAGGGCAGTTCTAATCACTATCCATTGTTCGGATTGTAGCATTTATTTAAAAAGGTGACTATGGTTGTTAAACATAAAAATAAAATCAAAATTTGATTTTGAATGTTAAAAACCCAAGACTTTGAACTAAATGACTAAATTTTCTACCATGCTACTCACACCTTCCTATGACATGAAGAATATCCAATGCCCAGTTGGGCCAAAAGTCCAAAGTACTTGCGAGTTATTAGTGCAACTTTCACTTGATTTTTATTTGAACTGTAATTTTTGTATTTTAATTAACGTAATATATTAATGAAAACATAATATACAATTTTGTATGCTTTTCTAATTTAAATTATAAATGAAATTATAAAATTATAATAAATTATTTATAAACAATTTTATTTATAACATATTAATGAAATTATAATATATTAATGAAATTATAATTCAATATTTAATTTTGCACATATTTCTAACATTGATTTTATTAATAATATAATATAATAAAAATAATATAATATACATTTTTTTTTAAACACGACAGGAGAGCAGGTCATATGCGTTTTTGAAAAATATCTCTTTTGCAGTTTATAACGTAGCTATCCTTAAATGAAAACAATCTGCAAAGTTGTTAATCAAAAAAGTGCATGATAAATAAAGATACCGTCTCTCAAAAGAGAGAGTCGATTCTGAATCACCTTAACGAGTCATCATGTTTTCAAATCTTTTGCCTGTTACCGGTATACGTCACTGGGTAACACATTTGCATAATCCCCGCCTGCCCACAAAATGCGAACAGAGTCTGACTTCCGCTAGTTAGTGTGTTTATCATGTTGAGAAGATGCTGTGTTTAAGGATACCACAGAAATACAATTCCAACCTTTTGTTGTGTGCATGTCATTTTACCAAGGACTGCTTCTCTAATCT
>NW_015505407.1:957593-983730 GCF_001515645.1 Sinocyclocheilus grahami
CAATATTTTGATTTTTTTGCACCCTCAGATTCCAGATTTTCAAATAGTTGCATCTCGGCCAAATATTTTCCTATCCTAACAAACCACACATCAATGGAAAGCTTATTTATTCAGCTTTCGGATGATGTATAAATCTCAGTTTCTAAAAATTTACCCTTATGACTGGTTTTGTGGTCCAGGGTCCCATATACTGTATATATTATGGCTGCTCGATTATGACAAAAATCATAATCACAATTATTTTTGGTCAATATTGTAATCACGATTATTTAAAGAGCAGGTCATATGGGTTTTTGAAAAATATCTCTTTTGCAGTTTATAACGTAGCTATCCTTAAATGAAAACAATCTGCAAAGTTGTTAATCAAAAAAGTGCATGATAAATAAAGATACCGTCTCTCAAAAGAGAGAGTCGATTCTGAATCACCTTAACGAGTCATCATGTTTTCAAATCTTTTGCCTGTTACCGGTATACGTCACTGGGTAACACATTTGCATAATCCCCGCCTGCCCACAAAATGCGAACAGAGTCTGACTTCCGCTAGTTAGTGTGTTTATCATGTTGAGAAGATGCTGTGTTTAAGGATACCACAGAAATACAATTCCAACCTTTTGTTGTGTGCATGTCATTTTACCAAGAACTGCTTCTCTAATCTTGGCTTTTATCTTCGTTGGCTTCTAATCTTCTTAATTTGGACTAACAAGCTCTCCGAACCACAACCTGTAAGTACGATTGATACGTGATGTGTACAGGTGATGTACACCTAGTGCAGCTTTAGGTTTCCAGGTAAAGTACGATATTACTGTCTTACTGAAGTCTTTCTGATCATTCGCTGTGGACCCACTATTTCCTAAGAATGTGTCGATTAACGTAGACTGACGTTGTTCTAATTACTTAGTTTATTAATAAATAATGTAGTGTAGCGCACATACCTTATAATCATTGTGAAATTGCTGTTTATTTTGCTGCACGGATGGCAGTTATAGGGTAATGCGGGAGAGACGAGCGAGTTAGTTAGGTTGGTGTGCCCATGATACAGCTGTTCTGCGTTCTGATTAAAAGTTAAGACAGAGCGTATTTTGTCTGTCGTTCTTCAAACATTACAGCAGACATATTTTGGTTTACATACCTTATAATCATTGTGAAATTGCTGTTTATTTTGCTGCACGGACGGCAGTTATAGGGTAATGCGGGAGAGACGAGCGAGTTAGTTAGGTTGGTGTGCCCGTGATACAGCTGTTCTGCGTTCTGATTAAAAGTTAAGACAGAGTGTATTTTGTCTGTCGTTCTTCAAACATTACAGCAGACATATTTTGGTTTACAAACTGTATTGTTTCATCAGTTACAGTCACGTTAATGGTATCCACCATTATTGTTTTAAGTGTTCACAGTTTAGCAGCTAAACTTTAGCTGTGGGCACGATTCGCTTGCATAAGTGTTTTTGTATTTTATGTCATTATTATAACAACGGATTGGAGCACTATATTATGGTTTTATGTAAAGGTGCTTTGTCAATGGTAGCGCTCACTAACTTGCTCAAGGACTCCTCTCTGTGCCAATCACAACAGGCTTGGCCAGCTGACCAATCAGAGCAGAGTAGGCTTATGGAAGGGAGGGGTTTGCTCCAAACTTGCTTGGAACGATTCGTTTCGAAATCATTGGCAAATGACTATAATAATAAATGTATATTCTGAGAAAATTACAATGTTTTCTGACCTTAGATGCATTTAAACCTGTTGTAGGGGACTCAACACAATATTAGGACACTTTAAAATACCATATGACCTGCTTTTTAAGTTGTAATTGAATCTTTCTCAATTAAGAAGAAAATAACTGAACTCCTGATATAAATCATCATTCAAATACTACACACTTTTATGAAATTCAGGCAGAAAATGAGTTTCAGATCACTTCAGATTTTCAGTTTGAATTAAACTTTTTATTATTATTATTCTTTTTGCCATCATGGGAGCCCACATTCATTGCGATGTTTTCTTACATACCTTCCTTATCACTGCTGTCTTTACACTCAGCTCCTCTTCTTCCTCATTCCCTGTGTGTCTCTGTCCCTTCACACTGCTCTGCATCTTTTTTTTATCCATATATCTCTCTTTCTCTCTCCTTCCGTTCTTAGCCCTGCAGTGAAAAGGTTTAAAACACAGATTATCAGAACCCTTCAACACATCCTCAGTTCATTTTTTGAAGCTATGAGTTATGAAAACAGGATCTTTTCTGACATCAACCACTCACGGTCTCCGAAATCCACCAAGATGCAGACCGTCAGTGGACAAATTAGACCAGTGGTTCCCAATCCTGGTCCTGGAGGCACCCCAACACTGCATGTTTTGCATGTCTCCTTAATCAAACACACCTGATTCAGATCATCAGCTCATTAGTAGAGACTCCAAGACCTGAAATTGGCGTGTCAGAGAAAGGAGACATGCAAAATGTGCAGTGTTGGGGTGCCTCCAGGACCAGGGTTGGGAACCACTGAATTAGACATTACTGCATAACAAGCAACATATTCTTCAAAAACAGCTGTCAGTTGCACAAAGAATGGGAAACAGCATTTAACTGTCTGACATATAAGAATGAGTCTACATTAAACACGGCTTAAATAAGTTTTCTTTCATGTCAAAGAAGCATGTCAGAGAAATATTCTGTCCGGCTGAGTTGAGAGCAGAAACAGTGAACTATGTCTGTTGTGATACACTAAAGAAGTAACACCTGCAAGGTGGCAGCACACAGTTTTTAAGTGTACACAATGTACCAGGCTGACTTAAAAGCCCATCATATCCAGCAATAAGCATATAATGAATTTCATTTTGTGTTCCCCTTTTTCTGACATTGTGACTTGAAGAGTAATGGATGTAATTGCGGGAGGAACCAAAAAGCAAATTGCACACCAATTACAGCTTACTTGTGGGGGGGGGGGAAATCATAGGCATTAAGACACATTTCTGAGAGGAAGAGAGTGAAATGTTCTCATGGATGTCTTTGACCATCTACCAAAGATTTAAAGACCACTCGTGTTCCAAACGAAATCAAAAAGTTGGTTTCAGACATTTGATTGAGCAACAGATAATCAGAGGAAAAAATTGTGGATTTCACTTACCAATACTAAAACATGAACTTCTTCCTCCTGAACACGGTACAAAGATTTAAAGACCACTCGTGTTCCAAACGAAATCAAAAAGTTGGTTTCAGACATTTGATTGAGCAACAGATAATCAGAGGTAAAAAAAATATAAAAAAACATCAGAGGAAAAAATTGTGGATTTCACTTACCAATACTAAAACATGAACTTCTTCCTCCTGAACACGGTAAAGAAACCACACTCCACAATTCAACTCTACACCCCGAAAAACCATCCTCCTATTCCCACAAATTATTATTACTGTTATTTCTCTGAAGGCAAATATATGACTATAAATGAGTTGAATAGAATTAATATAATATTGTTATATTATAGAATAGAATTATTATAGTATAGAATTGTCTTCATACTGCAAAATCAGCACAGAGGTCATGTCTGCATACCAAAAAATGGTGTTTACACAGACCGTTTAATTCAGCCCACGAACCACTGTCACTGAAAATAAAAGTATAACATGCTGAATATTTTTTTCATGCAAACTTTTGAACAGTATTGCACATAAAAATACATTTAAAACATAATTGAGGTATGATAGTGTACATTTTTAAATAACACCTTGTTACTTATAACACATTACAAATAGTCATGGCACTTCAGAATGAAACCAAAACAAAAAAGCGTTTTTCCCATTGATGGATTTCCCATTCCCAGTGATGTTCTTTACCTGAGGGGAATCATGTACTTTCTAACTTTTTGACACAAACCACAAAACCCACTGAATATCACATAGCTGAAGAAAAACTTTGAATATCAATTTATTTCAGAAATAGTACGGCCTGACACTAAGGAATAAGTGAGATACAAAGACAAAAGAGAGAGCGAGTGAGTGAGAAATGATGCCATAGGATTAAAAGCTAATAGCCAGGGGTGCTTGTCCTGTTTGATTTGCTCTTAGTACAAAATGTTTTCACACAGTAAAACCGCCACATCACCACAGGTGTTGGCACAATGCTGTGATTGCCCTTGACAAGAGAAAACATCGGAAAGGCTCCAAAACAAGGAAACTTTGAAAGACAAGGTCACAACTTTGCTTGACATCAAAGGTTAATCCAAGAAGTTTTTTAATCAGAGAAATAAAAGGGGGAAAAAAACAACAATCAAACAGCAAGTTTATTCGGCATCCTTGAGACATCACCTTCACCCAAAGAGAATGATGGCTCTTTTGTGTTTTATATTTTTCAGTTCATGTTTCTTGGACAATGGTTAAGATTTAAATGAGAACTGCTGCGAGGGAATCTACTGGTATAGATCCAAAGCTCAAATAACGAATGGGCGGCATGACTCTAGACTTAAAGAGAAAGAGTGTGTGCGATCGAAACAGCAGAAAACAGCTCAAAAAGTTCTCAAAAAGCATGTGATGTAACTACAATGCTGTCTAGCAGGAAGTGCATTCACAATGTGTGCCAATATCTGCTTTAGACTCATATGTCTTCTCCAACACACGCTCCTTATATACATACTTTTATCCTAACGGCATATCTTGTTTGCATCACTTGTTCTCCATGATGTATATTTCATTTGTGCAGGCAGTCTTTGCTGTAATTCCCTCCATCCTTTGCTCTTGCTTAGTTTGCAGCTTCACTGCTATGTAAGCACTCTCAAACGCACACTGTGCCCACAGCAGCAGGTCTCCAACTGTCACTTCTCTTGCTCCACAGTCGTTCACACTCTCTATCCGTCATCTGGTGAAGGTCTTAAGCCCGACAGTTGCACCAAACACCATCTTGCACAAAAAAAAAAAAACGAGGGAGTCATCGCTTTTAAATCCAGCAAAAAGAGCATCAATGAAAATGGTATGTTTGCCAGAGATCTGACATGCACTTGCTGGCTGCTCAATTATAACCTTTGGGCTGATACATAAAATTCTGCTGATGGGCTCGCTGGAGCAAGAGTAGCACATGAGGTACAGTAACACCAATGTTTCTGTGATTTAGCAGTTAGTGCACATGGTCCTGACATGTTGAGCTGTGGCGGTCATGTTGGGAATGTGGGTTTGATTCCAGCCCTCTTCAAACCTTTTCTACTTCTCATCTACGTTTGAGTTCAACTTTCAACTTCTTAAAAGAAAAGAGAAAAGAAACTAAAATGCAACCTTTCTTTTTCTGTGTAAAGTTATATTCAACTTCTTCCCCATGAAAAAGTAATACCAACTAACACTGAAATGACTGTAAAATTATGATTTAACAGCTCAAATGATACAATTGTAATATAATATGATATAATATTTTAATATATAATTTTAACAGAACAAATGAAAGTGTTGCTGTAAAATCCTCCAAAAAAATAAATAAAATAAATTTGATTTTTTTTTTCTTGATTGAACTTGATTTTTATGTGCCTCACAGTAACCTCGATTTTTGCTTTTTTTAAAAGAAAACAAGGGATAAGACAATTATTTTTTGTTGCCATAAACATTACACCACACATGTTGTCAACTAAACTTAGCTTGTATTGAACCCGGAATATTCCTATAATACTTTTTACTAAATTTATTCCACAGCTCTGTGGAATTCTTAACTCCAATTACACATTAAAAAAATCTGATCGCAAAATGACGATAATCTGCAGGTCTTGCATCACATTAAAAGTATATTATGTATACTTGCTGATTGCACATTATAATACATCTATTCTCACACAATGCTCGTTAATTGTGAGTAGTGATTTGATTTAATCAGATTAACAGTATAAATGTGTACTACAGTACTGTTATTAGCAAAGGCCAGTGAAAAGCAGAGCACTAAAGGCAGGCTGGGAGCAGAAACATTGTGCTGTGTCATTTGAAGCTGCTTGAGTAGGCCACATTTTGACACTCAAGGAATCAGCGGAGTGCTCCAGCAGTGACCGTGCTGTTCCTGACCGTCTGAGAGGTGTTACAGTCTGAGATGTGGTTTCTGTGGGATTTATTACCACAGTGATGTGTGTCCTCAACTTTCACAATGCAGTAAAATGCAGCCAGCATTCTCCATCACTCTCCACCTTAAACCTGAACCAAGAAGGTCTATAAAACCTGGAGAAAGCGAACTGCTGGCATTTCTATTCATCTCAATATCAGTTGCTAGGCTGCCGCAGGACTCCTCGGACATACACAACCTTCTTGCTGCCATCTTTGCTCAAGGACACTCAGTTTTGGGCAAAGAATTGCTTAGGCCAATCACCTGAGCCATAAATATCACAAACTGGACTGGCTAATGATACAAACAAACAAAGTCTCAAAACCTTCACTAGTGACTATCCTGAGCTGTTATGTGAAAGTTAACAGAGAGGGAAGAATATCCTAAAAAAAAAAAAAAATCAATTCCACACCCACTACGCTCAAATATGCCTATTTCCGTACTATACAGTATGTGAAGACACACAGCATGTTAGAAAAACACGCAGTATTCATAATATGGATAGTCTTCAGTGTCATATGATCCTTCAGAAATCATTCTAATATGCCAATTTGGTGCTCACAAACATTTCTTATTATTATCAATGAAAAAAAACAGTTGTGCTGCTTAATATTTTTGTAGACACTTTGATATAGGATTCTTTGATGAATAGACAGCTCAAAAGAACAGCACTTATTTCAAATTGATTTTTTTTGGTAACATTATAAATGTCTTTGCTGTCACTTTCAACCAATTTAATGCATCCTTGCTGAATAAAAGTATTAACTTATTATTATTATTTTTAATCTTACTGACCCCAAAACTTTGAATGGTAGGGTATACTTCATAGAGCATTCCTTTTTTCTATAAGTTTGTTCTTCATTAAATGCAGCACATACTCTGTCAGTATTGGCCACTTAGAACACATTTACCTAAAATATAATGAAATATTAGCGATATATAAGTTGTTAGCAAAAAAACAACTTCATCAATGAAGAAATACGCATGTTGACGACATCAACCAGCAGCAGCCAAGGAACCATGCTAACCAGTAAAATCTTGACCCGCTGGTCTCAACAGATGTAAGAGAATGTGTAGGAGTTGGACCACCTATCATTGTATCTGTAAAAGATGCATAAGAATCCAAGATCTTAGCGATCATCTTGTCGGTTTGTATGTCCGTGATATGTCACCATTATCAGTAGAGTGTCGTATGGGCTGCCAACACACTAGTGCAGGAGTACTGAGTAGGTGAGACACTGAACGGGGGACAGGAGAGAGAAAGGGGACTCTTGGGTGAAGGACTGGAGGACAAGAGATTTCAGGAGTCTTTGATTAGTCCAGCAGTGTCAGGATAAACCTACAAGACACCAAAAGCGACAAGAGAAAGAAGGAAGACAGAGACAGTTGGTCGGAGTGACAGGCAGACTTGGGAAAGAACAGCATGGTCACTTCATCTGCCACTACCTATGGAGGAAGAGAAAGTTGAGGGAGAAAAAAGGCAAGAACCACATTCAAATGCATATGCCAGTTCTCCCCCTTTCTGGTTAGTCTCGGCAGCTTCACGTCTGACTGAAGACTCCAGCAAATGACTTGATGGGTGCCAATCCACTGTCAACAGCCATATAGCTGCCCCACATCACTGCACCAAAGCGAGCACGGATCAAATTTGTTATACCTCCAAAAAATGTTGCCTAATGACTCCTTCTCGCAGCCTGGGTCGCACGCTCTTCGCCCAACCGCCGGAACATTCCTGGCGATGCGAGAAGAACATGTTTTAAACCCGAGCCTGATGAGGGCGGAAGGCCGGCAATATGTTTTTCATGATGCCTGTGAATAGGCAATGAGGAACAGGCGAGCTGAGCGACGTGTCTCATGTGTGTGTGCATAACCTCGGACAGGCGAAAGAGGAACGGGCTATCCTAGAGCCAGCGATTACCCGATCCATCGTGTTCCATTAAGTTTAAACAAGCGCTCACATGCAACTTCAGCACTGGGCTGAGCTGTCCGGGACAGCGTATCTGCACAAGGCTGAGATAATGGCATCTGTCGCTGTTCCTTTAGTCACAGTCGACCCAGTGCTGCCCATTAGCCAGCTGCTGGCTGACTGCCCCAGCTCGACACGCTCTGATGGCCCAACACAAAAAAATTCAGGATCTGACCGGCGCTCCTGTCTCGCTCCTTACTTCCCATTTTTTCCCTCCCCCCATTCCTACTGTCATGACTAGAGGCTGTCTGGTGTTGGATTTTGTTGGCAAAGCAGCACTCTAATAAAAGAGGGCCCTGACAGTGCTGAGGTATGACTACTGCTTCCCTCTGATCCATACCAGGGTAGGACAGGCCAGCAGATCAGGTCCCTAATTCACAATCAGAGCGCTGCTCCTGTAAGACAGATCTCTCCTCACAGGACATCTCGCTCGGATCGTGGAGCTGCCAGACAGCACTGTCTTGATGTAAAAAATAACCAGCACCTGGTGAAATGGCAACCGGAGCGGTTTCCTCAAGTCACGTCGCTTTGTTTAGCAAGAACCGAGCCTCGTTTCATCTGCTTCAGAATGCACACCTACAGTGGCACAAGATAAAAGGGAATGCGCAGCTGACAAATGTCTATCAAATGTCTATCCACTCCAGTGTGGCACTTTCTAAACTTAGCATAACATCAGACCTAGCCATCAGAAAAGTTCCAGACACTTTGGTGTGAGGACTGTAGCACAATCACGTCAACACTGCAGTTGGGAAGAGGTGTGGAGCGGTAAGAGTTCCCAATTATTAGCCAAGTTTGGTCATTAACGTCTAGGAGAGAAGGGGGGTGTGCAGCCGCGTCAGTTTTGATAAAGTAAAGCAATTTCAGCCACTGCTATTCAGCCAAATTACAGTTGTACATCATGTTGGTTTCGCGCTCATTGTACAAGTGCGTGATGTTAACATTTCATTAGCATGTTGGTCGCCACCGAAAGGGTAAGAGAGACAAGACAAACAATAACTAGGCAAAGAGAGAGAGAAACACAGTCATTCAGGTCTAATTCATAAGCATTGGCGACATCTAGTGGACAGAAAACGGCATTACCAAGTGATGTGCTTCAGACACGTTTTATTGACAATATTTATTGCTTATACATTTAACATTTATATTTTCTGAATATTACAGTGCTTTCAAAGATATTAACAAATCAACTTTGACCTTCTATGAAAAAATAACTATACAAAAATTTACAATGGTAGGCTAACTACAGTTGGCAGTTTAACAACTGTGTTAACTTGGTACAATACAACATTGGAATAAAAAATAATTTTAAAAAGGACAGAACTGATCAATTCTAAAAGCCTCTTTTTTTTGACGGCAACCCATATTAATGTATTATGGTATTACAGTAGCCTAATAATAAAAATTGTAGTAATGGGTTTTTGTTAAATGTGAGCCAAAATCATCCCAATTAAAAGAACCAAAGACTTAAACTACTTCAGTCTGTGTGCATTGAATTTATTTAATACACGAGTTTCACAATTTGAGTTGAATTACTGAAATAAATGAACTTTTCCATGACATTCTAATTTATTGAGATGCACCTGTACAACATAGCTATACAAAGTTAATACATTATAATATAATTCAAAATAATTAGATATACAGTGAGACAAGTAACAATGTCTGACTTAATGAGCTAATCCAGACATTAAGATTATAAGTAAATAACAACTTAAACATAATTATATTATACATATTATGCTTATATTCAGTACTTCAGAACAATTGTACATGTGATATTGCTTTAATAAAACCATAAACTGTAAAGTAATTAGGCCCAATTGTCCTTTGGAGGAAATTGTGGTTATTGTTGTAAATTAACAAGGCATCCCTTACTCTTAATGCTTGTTTCTATTTGTTGTAGCCTATAAAAAAATATGGTGGATACATTTCCTTTTTTATCATTATTTTGATGCACATAAAATTCCTTACATCTAAACCTGACTCTTAATTAACCAGAATTGTTTAATTATTCACCTACGAGCTGCATGAGGAGTTTCTTGTTTTGACCAAAAATTCTAAAGTGGCCAGGCCAGTAGCCATTTAAAGGATTAATGCAACATGTTTACAAGAAATTAGAAGCTTAATGAAGCGGACAGAAATGCTGTCAGTGTTTTATTGCCAGTAAATTGCGTAGATGTGGAGGTCTCGTAATGAGTCGTGACAATAGCTGCGAGGCGTATCTGCTTTTAATGGCTTCTTGTGAAATTACTGCGTTATTCAAGGTCGTATTTAACAAGAGTGCTCGAGTAATGTGCCATAGCCAATAGTGTTAGCCTTCTCATAAAACTGAATTAAGCTTCAACACTCAGAAAAATAGAAAGATCACCTAAATTATCATTAGACTGCTATTTACATTGTTGGCTTATATGTTTAACGAGGCGTTTTAGTACTTTTTCATAAGGACCAAAAATGTAGGAAACAAAATATAAAGGATGTTTAACTTGAGGTATAAATGAGTACCTCAGCACCAGCACAGCATATAGCCTATTGCTATTTCTGCCATATAAAGTTGTGGTAGTGGTAAGAGTAATGTGAGATAGTATGATATTCCCAATTCAGCCCATGTGTTTTAGTTGGGACAATTTAATTGAAGTACTCTGGCGCCCCCAACTGTCAAAAAAAGTGGGAAAGTTAAAAAAATCCGTTTAGAATGAAACGAGGCTAACCTGTTCTTTAGTTCACTTAAAACTGTTATGATACACCATTAATCGAGCTCTTTAATTGATGGATTGTCTTAATCATGAGCATAGCACTAAAGGTAGCCTACAGTTTAAGCAAAAATCAACTGTCATTTACTCACTCACCCTCATGTCGCTCCAGACTTGACAAAATAGTAGGCTATATAAAAATATCAGAAAAATATTGTAGTAGTAGTGGTGCTTAAGTCGCTTGCTATATTCCCAATTTCTGAGATAGCTTTTTCTGTCAAAATGTCAGATATTTAAGCTGTTATTTTATTTATTAATTGTTAATCTTCCACACTACGTCTGTGGCTGCTCTGGAGGCAGTAGATTGAACTAAAACCGGATCATTCCGATCCGATATGTGAATGAATCATCCAGACCGACTGTGTGAACTGGAAAAGATTTGGCTCAAGTGATGTGAAGTTCGGATCATTTTACCGACTCGGACCCGAATCTTTTTTCGAGTCATTTGAGCAAAATACACACGTTGCATAATGCCCTGCAGGGTTTGATATGAGATCTTACAGCATAGAGAGGATAATAAAACGTGCATGAGCATGACTGAATCAGAGATGGAAAATGAATAAGCCATTTCCACTACAGCAACAACAACAACACTATACAGTATATTCTTCATAATGACAATAATGGAGTGACCAAAGAGGAAATGGAACTTTATTAAGGTGCAAATATCATTTAAACAGCATGGCCTATCTAGAAGCGTTAAGAGTCTTGAGGTAGAGACACATACAGATATAAAGATGTTGAGAAGGTTCTCCAGCGTGGGAAGCTGAGGGATGAGCTTCTGGACAACTTTACTGAAGGCCTCAAAGATGGAGTGATCATATATACTAGTCAAATAGAAACTATAGAGGACAGAAATAAAGGCATTCGATTAGACATATCTAAGAGATTTGGTACAGCTCATACACCTAATTCTTATTTTACCCGTTATTAGCACGGTGGTCCAAACAGCACATAATGCTTTTCTTTTTTTTTTCGGGTGTCATTATGGCCACATTTACACAGTGAACCAATTAAGTTTTTTTTTCTTCCATTATCTGGCACAGATCAAACCTTGTTGCACACGTGTAAACAGTAAAACTATTCAAACCAAATTGCAGGGTAGCTAAAGAAACGTTTCTCAGGACTAAACACTCACTCCTGACAACTGCAATATCACATGGATATGTGTGAGTGGCAAACAGTTCAATGCACTTCTTGATCAAACTGCCCATCTTAGTAGGGTATTCATGTAAAAACAGTGTTATAGACTACACATTTGGGAGACAAACACTGCAGTGTAAACAGATCTGCTGCCCAATGAACAGAAATGTTACAAAGACCAAAAAAAGGAAACCAAAATCTGGCAGAACAAAAGTGGCATAAAGGCTCTGCAGTGTTTGACAGCAGCCTTTAACATAATAAAATATCCTCTAATATCGAACTGGTCTAATGTGCAAATATAATGAGCAACTTGTATGAAATGACAGTTGGTGCCAATTATGAAAGATGACAAAACTGAGAAACTGCAGTGCGAGTAATTCTAATATTCACATTCATTTGAGGATTATATTATTAAGGTTAATTCTGAATAAATGAGGCAGCAGCACACATTATCCTGTCCTACTTAAAAAAAACAATTCATTCATATTACCAGGGTTGTGTTAGCTATGAAAACCACAGAGATATCTGAAACTGCTGATCACAGTATGCAGAACATGCCAAGTATTCATGAAATTCACGCTTGCTGTTGTCCACGAGGCACTGACCACTCAAGCCTCCTTGAACCATACACTCATACTGCTGTACTGAACAGAGCTGAAGGAAAACAAGCTGCTGGCTTTTAAGGCTTCAGCACGTAAATAATGCATTTGTGTAAGCGTTAATACATAGAAAGGCTGGGCACAAGATGCTAAAATCCAAATATTCATATTGGTTCCCAAAAACTATAGTAACCTAAACAGCAACCAGAAATTATGCTTTTTCACTTTTTCAACCTTTCGGACAACTAAAACGTTTAAAAAGGTTTCACACTTTTATATGTAACAAAAAATATTTATTTGAGGTGATCAAAGACGCCATAGCTAGATTGATACAGACAAATAATGCAAATGTAAATGCAAATATTTTCAGATAATGCACCATTGAGCACACACACACTCCTAGATCAGAGATTTGAGAGCTGCATATTCATCTTTACATTTGGTAAAAAGTACCAGGAGATTCTAATGCATTAGTGAAGAAAGCAGAAAAAAACATGTAATCGGATTCAGCCATAAGTGGCACTCTATTTAAAATCTGACCAAATTAATTTTGCAAATGTCTATAATTGCTGAGATTTAACACAGAGCTCATGAAAAACACTAATATCACCATTTCCTTAGAGAACCACTTTTTGACATCAATCCATTATCAAGTCAACAAAAGAGTGGCTCTGATTTAACACAGTTTCTCTGCTTTTAGTGATGTAAAATAGACAAACCCAGAGACAAATATCAATCAGACTTCAGAAATGAATTTTCCTCATATTCACAAATTAATTAGCTGTTCTAAATATCATTAAGAACATAACATTAAAAAAATACCAATTATAATAATTTTTTTTTTAATCACTACACATCTACATCAGAGCAGGATTTCTGTTCTATCTTCTCAAATCGCATAAATAGTAATACATATTATGGGCCAAGAAGTATTTCAATCAATAAACAGCATTCGAAAATAAAAATGCAAATGTTTACCTGAGATGTAGTTTCTCTAAACTGGCGTCTGCCAGGTCATCGTTAGCCCTCTGGTGTATATCCCGCTGGGTCTCAATCTTATGGTCATCAGACAAGCCGTCTACTTTATGGATGAACACTTCAAAGTTGATCTCTGGGTTGACCCTGTAGGCGCGTGATACTGTTAGGTGGAGTCGACCAAGGGCCTCCACATAGTCATCCTGTGATACAGAGGAAGAATGCAAGATGGTATGATTTGCCAATGTACAATGTAGAGGTTGGCCAGGTTTAGAGAAAATGCTGTACTTGAGGTTACCAAACAAATTGTAAATTGCAATTTAAAGGGGTCATATGATGCGATTTCAAGTTTTCCTTTCTCTTTGGAGTGTTACAAACTCTTGGTGCATAAAGAAGATCTGTAAATTTGCAAAGACTAAAGTCTCAAATCCAAAGAGATATTCTTTATCAAAGTTAAGACTCTGCCACGCCCCCCTAAAATGGCTCGTTCTAACACGCCCCCACATATCTACCTCACTATGTGGAAATATTAGCATAATGCGGCCAAATGTGCACGCAAAGAAAGAAGGCGTGGTTTCAGTAAGCGCAGTTAGTGTTGATGCAGCCATGTCAGGGAGACACTGTGTGTTTCTAGGTGAAAGCAAAAGCACTTTATTTGGCCTTCCGAAAGTAGATGCATTTAGGAATCTTTAAGATTACTTACAACAGAACAGCAATGCATTTTATGGACGACCGTTTCGTGAATCTATGAGAGGAGGTAATTCTGACTTTGCTATGACAATCTGGCACTTCTGAATCAGCTACCGTTTTGTTATTGGTTTAAGTATTTGCTATTGACTGTTCAAATGCGGAGTTTTGCGCATCATGTGTGTGTGTGCACACGTGTGTGTGTGTGTGTGTGTGTGTGAGAGAGAGAGAGAGAGCGAGAGAGACAGGGTCACATCACAGTGGAGTCAGCTGTCTTAACCGTGGCTTGTGTACTGCAAACACATCCCAGCTTCATCACTGTGTCTGTCACGTGACTGTCTGTTCCCCTTTCGGGCTCTGTCAGTGTCTTTACATTTATTTTGAAAGATGAAGCTCGCGATTATGGTAAGGGGCGTTACATTTCCGACGAGTGCTTGCGGTGTTCGGCCAATCACAATGCACTGGGTCAGCTGGCCAATCAGAGCAGACTGCGCTTGTCGGAAGGAGGGACTTTGTAGAAAACAAAGCGTTTGAGAGAAGCGGGGCATAGAGGACCTACAATAATGTACAGTATTTGAAAAATAATGTGTTTTTTGAACATTAAAGCATGTCAACATATTCTGTTACACCAAATAATGATCTTTAAAAAAAGCATCATATGACCCCTTTAACAAATTTATAAAACATAACTATACACATAAATGATGCAAGAATATTTCTTCAAATAGCAGAAATTTAACAGCTCTTCTTGTTTGTTTGTTTGTTTGTGTGTGTGTGTGTGTGATATCACACACTGCTGTAGTTGAGACTTCAACTGGTAAAAGGGTTTACAAATCTGCAATCTAATCGACCATACTTTAAATAACTTTCAGCTAGAAGTAAGACTGAAGGGCTGAGACAAAACAGCACGAACTGCCCTGTATCAGCAGAAACACAAAGTCAATCTTGTACCTATTTTTACTTTAGGCCAATGTGATCCAATAAGCTAAGCCTCAATGACAAACAACATTCAATTAAATAAAACCAGAATTTCTGAACTCCATGCCAAGATTTAAATAAACCAACTATTTACAACCATTAAAGGGACAGTTCACCCAAAAATGAAGATATTAGAAGAATGTGGTTAAACAAATAGTTTCTGGTCCCCATTGAGTTCCATAATATTTGTTTTTCCATACTACAAAAATAAAAAAATAGTTCCTTTTTAATGACAATTTTATTGATTAATTAGCCTAATAACAATGACTTTCTTTTTGAAATATCATATAAACAAACAGATACTGATAAACCCAGCTGAATCTGCTTAAAACTTTACATATTCCACCAATGAATAAGACAAAGCTGGTCAGTATTTATAATTATAACGTTTCACAAAAGAATCCAGCAGTCTCGAATTACTGACAGAACTACATCACTATGTCGTTTGGGTGGGCACACTAATTAGTGTCAAAGATTTGAATTTCTTGTTGCACCTGTGCATCGATGACAAATATCAAGGCCCCAGTTCCTCTGAAAATCATCTCGTAGTCAAAGGTTGGATCAAAAAAGTCCACTTGTCCAGGGAAGTCCCAGATCTGGAAGTTGACAAAGGAGCTGCTGGAGATGTCATCTTTATAGATCTTGTTGGTGCTCTCCAGAAACAGGGTCTCATTGGGGGACATCTTATGAAACACCACCTAATAAGGCAAAGACATTTGACACATTAAAAAGCATTCTCAAAGTGCCCAGTTTCACCTCCGGTGGGAGATTAATAAAGTCAGACAGTTGTGATATCAAACTAAAAGCCAAGTCACATGCTTCATGGACTTTGAGGAGCTTACTGGTGGCAAGACTTAAGTCTCAGAGGCTTCAAATTTTACATTCTTAAATTGTATAGGCATGCCAATCATAGGCATTTTAAAGATGCACTCAGTAAGTTTTTTTATTACATTTAGCTGACAATAATCATCCCAATAGTACCAATGGTTTTGGACTTAATGTTGACACCATGGATGTGAAATTATGGATGAAAAGTCAAAAAAAAAAATATTATACAATTATATAAGTTTTGAAAGGGTTTTCTGTTGTTTCAGTAGTGATAAATGTTAAATCACAAATTAAGGTGCTTACTTCATCTGTTGCCAAATAGACACTAATGTCACTTTGACAGAAAAATAACAACAACAACAACACATTGCTTACACACTTTTTTAGTTTTTTTTTTTACTGTGATCAAGTGGTACGTCAAGGAAGTTTCACGGTACAGCAGTTATGACTGTCATGTGTTCGTGTTCAGTGCTTGATGATGCAGCATTTATCTTCAACTGATGGCGAGGAAACTGCGGGGAGTCATGACTACAGACACCGACAGGAACTGCTTGTTTGTATGGTGTTTCTTGCTATACTGTTTGGTACTTTTATATTTATGTTTTCATTAAAACGCTATATCAGACAAACATAATATTACTATTGTTATTATCAGTAGTAGAATCTCAATCAATTACGTGACACAGTAGGTCATGTGACATCCCCATGGCAGCGCCCAAGAGGGGGCGACCCGCTCCATGTACAATAAAACAGCATTTTCTAGTAGACTGTGTAGTTTGCATCCCATGTGAATGCTCAGGATTTTAATAATCTGTCAAAAGCGCTGTTCACTACTTTTTGTACGTTTTTTTTATTAGCAAATATTAGGCCTACTAAGTGCATCTATAATGGCTATATTTCCTAGACCAACACAAGTAATACATGCGAGATGCACTTAACGCAATTTATACGAAATGAATACCCTGTTTATAAAGATGCGCAAAGACAGTAAAAGAAAACTGATCGTCCTCAAGAATTATAACTACTTCCAAATGTCAGAAAAGTGTCTTAGTCACCTATTTCTGTACGTATGATCTACATAATCTGTATTGAGATGGTGTGGTGAAGGATGAATATATGAATAAGCATTTCAGGTTTTGTAATGAAGAAATCACGTGCCACATCAAAGCCGGGTGAGTTATCACAATATTAACATGGCACGCACATAATGCTACATGTATCCTTCTTAGTCAACTGAATGAGTGTGATGTATTTTGGTCTGCATGTCATCCAACTCCATAAACTCCACCGCTGCTTGGTTGTAAGGGCTCTGAGTGGTGCTCTTGCCCGTGCCCAGTGACAGCTAGGCAGCAGCCCGGAGCGGCTCTGACCCGGTTCTAACTCGCTCGGCTAAGAAGTCAGCAGGGGAACGACCATATGGAAACGACAACCTAGACGCTCTAAATATCATCTCTTCCTCCTACCTTCTGGATAGAGGACTTTCCGCTCCTCCTCAATCCCATCAACAGGATTCTCGGTTTGCTGTCGGAGGAAGTGGGACTGTCCTCAATGTCCCCTTCTTCTTCTCCATATCCGAAATCTTTGGGAAACGAGTCCGCCACCCCGTAGCTGTCCGCCAGCGGTGCCTCGTACTGGATCGACATGTTAACCCCCGCCCCAACCCCTCTAAAATATAACCTGGCCGATTTTTAGTAATCCAACCAGCACGATATTAATGCTTGGCGAACAAACGTAAAACCTCGTTATCGTATAAATACATGAGAGCAAACTTCTTATGGATTCTCCTTTAAATCTTCAGTCTCTTGTGTTTCCCCTTCTGGGTGAAACGCCCACTTAAAATCGACACTCGAGTATAATTGGGTGGCCGCCCGGTAACTCGAATGCTGATTGGATAAATAAAGTGTCACTCTACTAAGCTATTCAAATGTGGGTGGGATCGTTGCAAGTCATGTGCCTGATGGTCACCTGACAAACAGATTTGTGTGAATGGGTGTTTTTTTCCGACCTGTCACCTGAAACGGTATTTCTTATCTTGAAATGCTGATAAAGATTTGTTGGTAAATGTTAAATGTTGTTTATGAATGTTCGTTTATAAATGTTCGTTAAATCCCATTTTCCAAGCTAAGTGGCACATAGCCTACATTTTGCTTTTTGGATATGAAACAACCTGTATGCCCTTTCTTTAAAAAAAATAAGGCAAATAAAAATAACAAATAAGTGAATAAATAAGTAACTAGTGGGAAAACTACAATGTTAAAATTGTTGGCTTGATCAATGTCAGACACCAAAGAGAAAGTTGCAAACAATAACATATTTATTTATTTGTTTAACTATATTTATTATTTAATACATTGGTTAATATACCATTTTAACATTATGCATGCCAATATGTTAGTTGTACATGTTATGACATACCACAGACATCTTTCAGATGGGTAAACTGGAATTAACACCGCTGGTAATTTGTTATGCTCTGGTCATATCTATTTACCATGTAAATATGTTCATATGACATCAAGACAGCAATTTAATTTGGACAACTATTTTTAGATTTTCAAAAGCTTTAATGTTGTTCAATGTAATAATGAAAGTTATGCCACACATAATTCATATGTGTACCAGTTAAACGACAGGCTGATTAAAGGTTAGGTCTTCAGACAATAACAACATTGACTGACCAATGTGTCACATGGCAGACTAAAGCCAATGTTCTTATTGTTTTACTAATGCATATGCACAGATGTACTGAAGACTCAGTCGGGTTACAAAACTGTTGCACTTTAGTTCAGTTTTTAGCAGCACAGGTCAATTAAATTGATAAAATATCAATTTAAAAGGTACATTTGATCAACGTAGTGTTGGGAAGACAATATTTTTGTGGTTAGGACACCACCAAATAAAGTATAAAGGATTGGATCTTAATTAAGACTTCTTGAAATGATAATAGCAAAAGCTTTCCATTCAAAAGTTGAATAGGAATGTAGAGCTGTCTGAAGAAACAGGTTCATCTGAACAACTGTTTGGAAGACAGATGGATTGTGTTTTGTTTGTTTTGTTATTCAACCATGCTTTCTTTTTCTAAAACAGCAAGGAAGTACAACCGATCTAGTTCCTAACACTAAAACTAGAGCAGCATTTCATTTCTAGTAATATCGCAAGTCGTAGTATAAAGTATATTTTGTGTGTGAGGACTCAAAATACATATCTATAGGCTTTATTCCAGTAGATTGTGCTGTTAGCACTTAAAATAGTCTGGTTTTGAGCTGTATAATTCACTGGACTGTGTTGTTAAAATAATAACAAATTTCAAATGGCTGTTTGCTCTATTAAAGCACAATGTATTTTAATTTAAATTTAATTTTTTTACCATTACATCATTTTGACTTCTGATGCAGGAAGCACTCAAAAAGAGAACAAGGTGTCCAGGTGAGAACAAGGCATACATAATCAAACGTAAAATCTCTCTAGTGTAGTCATACTACTATTGTTAATTCAATATACTTTCAGTGTGTCCTGCTAAATTGATATGTATGTAAAAAGAGAGCATAAACAATCCATTAAGGATTAAAAAGTTGAATATAAAACTTTAGTCTGAGATTAGAGTCATTTTACAGTCACTCTGGTCCTTTTCCATCACTATATAACTGTACAAATGACATGGCTACCATCAATAGTGAATGTACTGTATATAATGAAGTTTTCTCATATCTGTAAGTCTGTCGGAGCTGCTCGTCTGCTACTGGAACTGCTGGCCAATGAGGCGCGATGGCTTGGTGATGCTCGTGGACTATGCCGTGACTCAGAGCTAGATTCTTCTATTGAATCAGGAGAGGTGGGCCTGCTCATTTTGGAATCAGACCTGGATGAAGTACGCGCCCGCACAGCGGCGTAAGGACAGCGGGCCTTAGCTCCTTCCAGGGAATCCATGTCAGATCCATTACCTTCTACAACCGTTGAGCAGTTCCAGGGTGCACTGACCTTCCATGGCTTCTTTCCCATGCCGGATGATGTGTGAGAAGATTCCCTGGTGTGGCCCGATGAGTCTGAAGTCTTAGAATCCTGGCCTTTCTTGAGCAGAGGTGGAGGGTGGACAGAATCTTCCCCTTCGTCTTGTTTCGGCGGTGTGACGGAGTTGCAAGGAGGTGAACACGTATCACTGCTGGTGTTGTTGGAATTGCTGTTGTGCTTCGTGTGACTATTCTGCGAGTACTTTGGTGCATCAGAACCATCTTTAGCTGGCAAATCACCCTGAACAGGCAAGAAAGCAGAGGATGGGTTGATCAAAGGAGGGTAGGCGGTTCCATCAGGTGGTCTCTCAAGAAGAAGGTTGTATCCACAAGTTGCAGATGTAATGGTGGCCTTGTGGCCAGTGGAGGTGCCGATGCATGTCTGATGCACCATCAAATCTTTCTTCAGCTTGTTGGGATAGTAGCTGTCATCGAGATTGTCTCTCAGCTGTGGGTAGTAGTTCAAGATGACCTTTTTAAGCTTCTTGTAGCCCAGGTGCATGATCTCCAGGATGTTGAGAAACAATGAGATGGCAGCTATGCATTGCATGAACACCATGAAGACGCTTTTTTCAGTGGGTCGAGATACAAAGCAATCCACCGCATTCGGGCAGGGCTCCCGCTCACATTTGTAGAGCGGATTTAGTTGAAACCCATACAGAACATATTGTCCAGTCATGAAACCCACCTCTACGGCCGTGCGGGTGAGTATGTGAGCCACGTAGGTGCGCAGAAGAGACCCCCTCAACGGAGCTTTGTTCAGCTTCCCCTGGTCAATCTGCCGAAGCTCACGCTCTATTTTGCGTCGTATCTCCGCCATCTCTACATCTACGGTCTCGAGTTCACGTCTCAGTGCCAATTTTTTGCGCTGTCGTTCTTTTTCAAGGGCACGGAGGTGGTAGAGAGCATGGCCCATGTACACTAGCGAGGGTGAAGAAACAAAAATGACCTGCAGCACCCAGTAGCGGATGAGGGAAATGGGAAATGCCTTGTCATAGCACACATTGCGGCAACCAGGCTGCTCGGTGTTGCAGATAAAGTCAGCCTGTTCATCATTCCACACATCCTCCGCTGCCACCCCAAGCACCAGCATGCGGAAGATGAAGAGGATGGTCAGCCAAATCTTCCCCACAATGGTGGAGTGGATATGCACCTCTTCCAAAATCCCACCAAGAAAGTTCCAGTCTCCCATATTTACTCTGGCATTTTTGTGTCTGTTAAGAGAGGGATTAAGGAGCAAGAATCATGAAAATGGACTGGAGCTCTGCCAACACGTTCAACACTTTTGGTCGGAATGTGTCCTAAAGTAGCATTACTTGAAGACTTGACTACACTAGCTATATCCAAACAGAAATTGTCTTACTCATTTCACAGACTAAAGCAAAATAAAACTATTTTAACTCAAAGACAGACCAAAACTTTCAATAAACCTCATTCTTTTTAAACTTAAGAGACTTGATTTGCCATTGCAATTCTACATACCATCAAACCCTAAAATAGAAACATTTATGTTTGTATTTCATAATACCTTTAGCTAACAGTGTGTCACCATATGCAATCTAATTTAATGTCCCTTCTATATATTTTGTGTTTGTTAGTTGTCTTTCAATTGTATCCGAAAACCTCCAAAAAGAAAATAATTTAAAAATGTCCAAATATTTTAATATTAACATGCATTGAAAAAAAAGTACCAGACTATTAAATGATTTTACAGCATACGTCTTTCATCATTATTGTGACTTTTATTTTAAACTGACATTTTCCCAGAGCAAATATGAACATCTTGCAACCTAATATATTTATATAAATGCATAAACCATTGGAGACTTATTTCAAAACTAGGAAGAAATAACATAAGAAATAGACACAAAAATTGAATGCGAGACTGAAACTACTGATGCAAGAACACAAAGTCTCCATCACACGCATAAAAGTAGTAAGGTGTATGGTAAAACTCATTCATAAACACTTAAATCACCCCAACAAAATTCAGAGTAATGGTATAGATCAAAATGAGTTTTTTCAATGAAAGATTTTGTAAATGTTTACAAATGGTCCCAGGTGTATGGTATAATTATTCTTTTTTTATTATATATTTACAGTTTGAAAAGAGTGAAAATGCAGAAAGCTTATAATAATAATAATAATATATTTTTACTTTTATCTTTAACAAATTTTTAAAATTTAGACCTGAATTTAACAATCTAAAAAAAACTTTTTTTTTTCAATTATATAATTACAAACTTTTTAATTGATATCCGGTATAATTAGAGCAGTCTTAATACTATTCAAATTATTAAATAGTAAAAAAAAAAAAAACATGCAGTGCAACAAAATACAATCAATCAGTGCATTGCTGTGTCGACGTTCTAAGCATCTTGTTGTTAAAATTAATCATAGTTAAACTGTAAAACACCAACATACCTTAAACAAACAAGGAGAAATTTAACTCGAAAGCTACTCCAACGCCTACCTTTTAAGTGCAAAAAGCTAGACTCATGCCATACTGGTCATCGTTAAACGTTTCGACTAAACGCAAAACAAGCAGGTCTTATTGGTGCCAACTTATAGTCATGCAGGAGAAATCAATACGGTAACCGATGCTATGTACCTTACAGCAGTATGCGCAGACTGCCGGTGCTTGAAATCCCCGCGCACATCTGACGCAGCATATCACCTGAACTTTTGTGACCCCTTCTTTTCTCTCTGTTGGCACCAAAAGGAGGTTTCCGAATACGCACGGGTCTGTTGGCAAGCGCATTGCTTCTGTATGTCAGTATGTTCGTGCTCTTATGCACCCGCTCTTAATCGCAGTATACGGTCTTGCATGTTTGATTGCTAGTTAACACCCGTTACCCGTTACCCGTTTCCTGCTGAGTTGCAAAAATAGCTCAACTGTAAGCGCAAGCCTGAGCTAAACGCACGCGCGCGTCTACTAGTGGATTTCCACGTTTTGTACAGAGAAATGGAGAAGCAGCACATTAAACCAAAACAATGACTTGTTTTATTAGTGAAATGTTGAATAAAATAGCAAAAGGCTGATAATTATTGTTTATTCCATGAAATTGTTCACAGCTAAGCGCAACGCTTTCTAATGGCACTTGGCCACGTGTTGGCACTACTTTTTGTAGTCAATACTTCGGGAAGCAATCAATCGGTCATGTCCGATTTCATACTCTGCTGGGTCCAGTCCAATGTAATTAAGTTGTCTCTGCTAGCTGTGGTGATATTTTATTCCATTTAAAAGAAATCGATGGTGCAGTCCCATTACGCTCACTAAGTATACGCTGTTGGTTGGATTCATCCTGCGACATCTATTTAGGGGCATATCAGGCAAGCCCTATTTAACGTAGTGAGTGAGCCTCTTCATTACACAATCTGATTCATACAGGCATGATTTTAATGAATAACTAAATTAAAGCTTTGGTATTTTAAAAAGAGAAGCATATTAGGTTGGCTTGGATGTATTTTATGCTCCCTGATGTGCTCTCAGATTAAAATTTAACTATTTTATGACCTTCCATGATCATATTAATAATAATAATTAAAAAAAGAACATGTTGAAACACCATTCTAGTCTGCTCCTAAACTTAAATTAAGATTTAAGCGCACACCACTTATATATCATTATATGTCAACACATCCATTGTAGATGGGGTCAGCAAGAACAATATGACCATATTGCATAAAAGCTAAATATATGCGATACCTTTCCGAAGTTTGAGGTCTGTACGATTTTGTAATGATTTTGAAAGAAGTCTCTAGATGAGTGTGGTGTCGTCTGCAAAATTCAGGAGCTTGACAGAGGTGTCTTTAGAGGTGCAGTCATTGGTGTACAAGGAGAAGAGCAGTGGGGAAAGAACACAACCCTGTAAACATCCACTGAATACTCAATGGCACACAGATATTGAGTTTATTATGCAGCAAGGATGAGGACTAGTAGTAGTATATAATATGATCACTTCACGACAATGCTTGAACGATCCGTGAACTATTTTATGCCATGTGGCTGGAGTTTGTTAGTGGGGTTTGTAAGTCATTTTAACAAGCTTCCCCTGCAGCAAACACGCCATATAAATATGAAGGACCTCAGTGAACACTAAACTGCCATCATAATAGCTCACATTTGTAATGAAAACAGTTCAAATTTATTTTTGTGAACTGAAAATACCTGCAATGTTGTGTTTAGACTGGCAAGAACACTGTATCTATATTGGGCAGCAATCGATGCTCTGTTTGGAGAACTACCATCAGCTAATTAGAACAGAGGGAGCAGAGGGACAGCATTTGTTGTGGGATGCTTTCCGTTGTAAACTCACTTCACCTTGGTTCAACATAGCACAGCATTTATTTCACATCCAAATTCATTAACCAGTTCATAAAACAACTATATGTAAAACACATAAATACTACTAAATGAAACAGACCCATATGGTTTTAAAGTGTTGTACAATATCATTAAAAGTGACTCGATTCTCCAAATTGCAACCACATTTCCAGCCTTAAACCCATTTCTGAATCTTAATGATTTGATCATCAATTATAAATATTCAAAGTAACTGTAGATGCATATCATTAGCATTGAAATGACATTTCCTTTTGATTACAGGTCAATATATATATATATATATATATATATATATATATATAATAAAATATTAAACTTTTCTTTGTTCCCGAGAAACTATAATGAGTAAGTGTTTATGCAAAACCAAATTAATATTTGGATATAAATGAAAGAATTTTACAAATCTATCCAAAAATTACATTTTTTTCCTTTAGATATGTATATATAGTGTATTAGCATGCGACCTTAAAAGTCTTTAAAGACCAACAGGATATTCTGGCATATTGACCTGAGACCTGCTCCTTTTAAAAAGCTATGATTGTCCGTTGTGAACTGATGCATGACTTTAACACACACATCCTCCTCATGCAGGTGCTGGGGACAAGAAGATGTTGAAAATGACAGCAAAAAAGAAGGCGGCGACGTATCCCACAATGCACATCCAGAAGCGTGGATCCTTCAGGAGCTCTTTATTGTAGTTGGTGAAAAACACATAACCAATGGTCATGCCTGCTACCCCACCGGCAATATGAGCCACAAAAGAGACCTAACAAAAAAAGCCAAATATGAGGGACCATTCTAGTATATTAACAAGACTATTATCTTACACTCTTAAAAATAAAGGTGCTTCAAAAGGTTCTTCAAGCGATGCCATAGAAGAACCATTTTTGGTTCCACAAAGAACCATTTAGTCAAAGGTTCTTTAAAGAACCATCTCTTTCTTACCTTTTTATAATCTGAAGAACCTTATTTCGCCACAAAGAACCTTTTGTGAAACAGAAAGGTTCTTCAGATGTTAAAGGTTCTTTATGGAACCATTTAGACAAAAAGGTTCTTCTATGGCATCGTGAAGCACCTTTATTTTTAAGAGTGTAGTCTAAGGTATTCCATGGTATGGTAACTAGGTATTCAGGTATAAATACCTGTTCAATATGGTTTACGATTCTACTATGGTCTCAAAATTGTCTCACCTTCATGCCAACCTCGTGGGTAATGAATCTTCTGTAAATAGCAAATCCAACATCTGTTCCAACTGAAAAAAAATTATACAATTTTATTTTCCAGTAAATAGGTCTGGACACAGTGCTTAGTTTTTCCAAATATTAATAGTAGATATCAAAAAGATGTCAGATGTCATGAATGGAAAGTGGAAATGGGCGCACCAATCAGAACAATTACTAGGATGCGAAACACTCCCAGAAGTGGCATCATCTCCCTGAAATTCTAGAGGAAAAAGAAAACTTTTTTCATTTGGAACTTGACTATATTATCTGAATTGCATTTTTTAAATTGTATCCCAATAATATTAAAATCTACTCACCACCACAGCATTCATGAAGTAACCTCCCATGAGGGCATAAACACCACCTGAAGCACCCACTAGAGCACTGAAAGGATCAAAGATGGAGCTGGCGAGAGAGCCTGAAAGAGGATTCATACATAAACACACATTCCATGAGAATAAGAAGAGGGGCCAGAGCTAAAGACTGAAATTAATTAAGGCAAATTATTATATATATATATATATATATATATATATATATATATATATATATATATATATATATATATATATATATATATA
>NW_015505407.1:983806-984923 GCF_001515645.1 Sinocyclocheilus grahami
TAAATGAGAAAGTATCAAGTAGACATTACAAATTGTAGAGTTTTTTCAACATAAAATTTATTATACATAAACATTTAGGCTACAACGGCCTAACATAAACTATGGAACATAAAAGAAGATAATTTGAGAAACATCTCAGTATTTTTGTTCATATAATGAAAGTCATTGGTAACCAAAACAGCTTTGACAGTCTTCAAAATACCTTCTTTTATGTTCCACAAAAGAAAGAAATCCATTCAGGTTTGAGTAAATGATGACAGAATTAAAAAAATTGGGTGAACTATCCCTTTAATGTTATTATTATTATTATTATTATTATTATTATTATTTGAAATTAAATAAGAAAATAAATAAGAAAATAAATCTGCCAGCAGGTGGCGGTAAATGTCTTCATTCGATTCGTTCAAACGGCTGATTAATTTAGGAATTTAGTAAAGGACTCTCTTTATGAATGGGCCTTTGAATCATTGATTCACACGATTCATTCAAAACATCATTCATTCTGAAACTGAACACTGGTGTGTTGCTCGGAGACGCATATTCTCTGCTAAATTGAACAAAAACATATAATATTCTGTTTAAAATATAACACAATATCAACTTATTTACTGAACTGTTGTATAAAATCAAACTCCTGATATTCAGGGCAAAATCACTCATGAGATATTGCTCTCGCTGATATAAATATGAGACAAAAACTCATACAGGGGCATTAAAAGAAAGAAATCCATTCAGGTTTGAGTAAATGATGACAGAATAAAAAAAATTTGGTGAACTATCCCTTTAATGTTATTATTATTATTATTATTATTATTATTATTTGAAATTAAATAAGAAAATAAATAAGAAAATAAATCTGCCAGCAGGTGGCGGTAAATGTCTTCATTCGATTCGTTCAAACGGCTGATTAATTTAGGAATTTAGTAAAGGACTCTCTTTATGAATGGGCCTTTGAATCATTGATTCACACAATTCATTCAAAACATCATTCATTCTGAAACTGAACACTGGTGTGTTGCTCGGAGACGCATATTCTCTGCTAAATTGAACAAAAACATATAATATTCTGTTTAAAATATAACACAATATCAACTTATTTACTGAACTGTTGTATAAA
>NW_015505407.1:985142-992144 GCF_001515645.1 Sinocyclocheilus grahami
CGCGTTATCGCGTTATTTTTTCATAACTAATTAATTAAGTTAACACGTTAAACTGACAGCCCTAATATATATATATATATATATATATATATATATTATTTATTTTATTTTTATTTTTTTATGACAATGAAGTATAAATTTGTATCAACGGCAACACAAATGAGGCCAATCACAGTATGTATTTTATATTAAATACTATTTTGTAAAAAACAGTATGTGAAACAATATGCAGTGTCCATAGCAGTTTTAGAATAAAAATTAATACCTTACTGTTATCACATAACTTACACTAACTGTTTGAAGTCCAATCAAATACTAATAATAAAGTCACAAAACACAAGTTAAATTATGACTGATATTCAATTGCTTTGTGTTATTTCATTAATGTCAAAATGGAAGGTCAAACAGAGTGCACTGCAGTGTGATATACCATATCCTATGCAGTGAACTCTGGTTGTAGACTGTATCCCAATCAAATTTACCAAAATGCACAAACCCACCTGCGAGGACCCCAGCCATATAGACCATGCCAACTTCAAAGCCCTTATGCACCAGCTCCAGAGCAATGCCCAGAAAAAGCTGCATTATCAGGTTTCCCAATATATGCTCCACACTAAACCAAGACAGATATATTAAAAAGTTACCAACAGGGTACTAACTTGGATGTCAGATACAGTTTTGTTTATTGAGCACTTTCATGTACAACCATAATTGTCTCAAAATAAGTCATTTTAAAAATACAGTTGAATAAATGAAGCCCCTTACCCGGCATGTACAAACATGTAGGAGAGAAACCGCCACGCCTCTTCACGATTTTCAGGCTTATAGGTAAGAGGACTATCCCAGATCCCTGTTCCCAGGGTTATCCACTGCTTTTGAGGCTTCCATACCGCATAGTAGATAAACACTCCCAACTGTCAAAGATTGAAAATTTGTCACTTCATTATTTCATTTGCCAAAAAAAACTGTCTGTGTCAATGTCTCAAAAGTCATTCATTTCTACTGTAGCAGGAAAATTTCAGGTAACAATGGGAAAGATGTTGGCTTAGCAGAATTTAACTCATATTTAGGTACATCATGTTAGTACAAAATAAATCAAATTAACGATGTTTAAATTATTAAAAGATATGATTTCTTAATCACTTAATGAAAAAAAATGACTTTTTCTAATGGAAGGTCTCATAAGTTTCTTCATTTTCAAGACACTGATTGTCAGTGACTAGAGGTCTATTTTGAGGAATGTCCATGGAAACAAGGATGAATCTGGCTTTTTAACCTCTGTGGCTAAGACTTGCCAAACAGAAATGGAAAAGTGGAAAGCTACGCTCAAAAGAATCTCAGTTCTTTCAGAGTGAGGCAGGGTCAGATCTAGAAAATAATTTTTAGGGTGGCAAAGGGGTGGCATTGGGTCTATGAGGGGTGGCAACACCAAAGCCAGCCCCCCATGCATACACTCTAAAAAATGCTGGGTTGTTTCAACCCAACTTTGGGTCAAATATGGACTAACCCAACCATTGGGTTAAATTTTTACATTACATTTTTAACCCAAAAGTTGGGTTAGTCTATATTTGACCCAAAGATGGGTTGAAAGAACCCAGCATTTTTTAGAGTGTAGTTTTTGGGGATTTATGGTCTGACCTACACAGTTGTGTTCACAAATATTGTATTACCATTAAGTAATCATCTATACTGTTTAAAATGAAAAATAAATAACAACATTTCAATATCCATCACGGCACCAAGTCAATACACAACATAAAAAACTTCAACAGGTTATACATTTTTCTGAGCTTGTATCACTAAAGAAGACATGCGGTTCTATTAAAATTACATAGGCTACTTAGATGGCATAAATCCCGTTTTAGGGCAAGTTTAAGAGCAACAAAAACTTGAATTTCCTAACATTAGAAAGAAATACAATATCAAAGCACTGAAACTGGATCAGTTTTGAAAACAATGTTTGATTTTCTGTCATTAACAGAGGTGGAAATGTCTGAAATCATCCAGAACAAACTCCATCAAGCATATATTCTAGCATCACCCCAGCAACTGCATAGCAAGAGCCTAGCAACCACCCAAAATATCCTAGCAACCAACTAGCAACAATTTAGCAAACATCTAGAACATTTAACTGACCAAACCATTTACGTTTTTAAACAAGACTTTAAGAAAAGCCAGCATAAATTTGTCTTTCAAACTTTTCAATCTAGCTATTACAGTTTTTCTTACAGGGTTTTTTCAACAGCTTACACACATTTACAAAACTTTGCCTCTTTTTTTCCAAACTTTACACACAAATCCAAGAATTGCACACACAAAACGCAAAATGCCTCACATCTCTTGCAAAATGAAGCACTGCATTCAAAATATCACAAACACATCTCAAAAGCAAACATTTGCAAACACCTTTGCCATAATATTAATTCCTGTTAGATTTTTGTGTGTTGCATAGTGTGCAAAAAGTGTTTTATGAAATTTAAAACTGAGTCAGTGGCCGAGAATTAGTGTATGGTTTTGCAGATTTGGTGTGTGGTTCTGCTGTTTGAGTGTCAGGTTTCAGAAATTGTGTGTCAAGTAAAGATTTTGTGTGTAAGCAGCTGAAAAAGACTGTAAATGCTTACACACAATTCAAATAAAGATGACATTCCTGCCCAGTGAACACTGAGATCAATAACACTGTAACAAAAAACTCTTAATAGGATTCAGGAATTATTTTTGCAGCTCAATGTCTATTACAGTATACATAAATTAAATTACAGATACAGATTTATAATTCAGCAATGAACTTTTGGGAGAAAATAGTTTTCATTTTACTACAGTAAAGTAATCTTGCAGTAAATGAAAAGCACTAGAAAAGTTCAAATAGCAAAGAATTGTATGAACTTGGTATGCACCATAATACAGTACAGTAAAAAATAAATAAAAAAGTAAATTTAGCATCATCTGCACATTCTGCCAAATTTCAGTACAGTATACAGTACTATAGCACTTTCTTGCTCTCCTGACACAAGACTAGCTATAACTCTAGGCAGTCATTTCTCAGTTCTGCAAAAATGCAGTACACATAAAAAATGGTTACAAACAAAAATTGACAGTCACACGTTTGAAGGTGTACAGCGTGCTACAGTTTACTGTACATATAGAATAGTGAAATTTCCATTATCTAATGTACTGGCACTGAACTATAATTATACTGTGTAGTAGGCCTATAAAACCCCTGTAGATCATGCTTGACTCAGCTCTCTCTACTCTCCGTTGTTAGGATGCAGAGATTCTGATTGATGTGTCATCAGTTTTGCTACCTAATGTTTAACTTACTCGTTGTTAAACTTTTTGAGAAATGTGTCTTTGGTTTGAAAACTGAATTAATTGTTTGGGGAAAAAGTGCCAAGTAAAATCAGTTATATGTTAACAATCGAGAAAACTGCAATACGACTAGATTCTTACCTACCTCTGCTATTTGTTTCCGTGATCGGCATCTTCTTATTGATTTCGTTATTGTTACGGCTTATATTCATGGTGAAAGTGGAGCGAGCGGATTAGATTTTTCAGAGGACTTCTGAGTTAGCTGAGAAGCAGTAATTATCTGAATCACGAACAAATGTATAAACAATTCGTTAGTAGTGAACTGGGCCGCGCTTTGTGGTTTTGACTCCGGTTCATGAGTCATTTGTTAATGAAGCCGACTAGCCTACTACACTGTTTGCACAGTTTATTGAAAGACGTGTTTTTTGCCATTATTTGCCACTAATTTGCGTACTCTGTTATCGCCGCGGCTGAAAAGTGGCACATGAAACACTGCTTACATTTAAATTTTTCTGTGATAATGGATAATTGTGGGGTGGCACAGCTTTTTCTTAGGGTGGTAGTTGCCACCCCGGTAGATCCGCCCCTGGAGTGAGGCATCCCAACGAAAACATTCACAAATTATGGAAATGTACTGGTTGCTGCAAACAGCTCAATGAATAAACATTTAGGCTACATTATTACATATTGTATTTTAGCCTAACATTTACATATATGACCTTTCTGAACAAAAACAGCTTACACCAGTATATAATTGTTTCCAGACTTACAGGCTATCTGGTTTAAAAGCCTGATCTTTTGGCTGGCTTTAAAGGGGTTTTCAGCTAAGAGATCAAATGAACCAGCAGAAGACATGACTGGAGACCGTCTTTAAAAGACCTAAGATCACACAAACTTTAAATAGAGTCTTAAAAAACAGTAACTGTGGTGACAGTTACATTTATCAGCTACCCAAAAAGATCAAATTCCACTGGTGCAAAGGTTGATGTTTTGCAGTACCTCCGCTAAACTGACGAGGATGATGAAGATTGGTGGCGGACAGCAGTTTGCGCGCTCCAAATACGTCTCCCGTAACTCCTCGGGAAGCATCCATCTAGAAAAATTCTTCTGAAACTTCTCTACCCTCCGACCTCTTCTCTTGGGACTTCCTCGATTATCACCTTCTTCGTCCATCCGCACGGGAAAAGTGTCCTGTTCTTCGATGTCATTATCGCCCATTTCTTAAAAATGCTAATCAAAAAGTTCGTTCTGCATTCATGGACAAGAATCAACGGAGAAATGTCAGGGTTTTTTTCATTGACATAAAAGTTATTAATATTCTTGGCAATTAGCCAAATAAAATCAAACTCATAAGAAAACTAAAATATAGTCCAAATCATTTATATGTCAGCTTCACATGAACAGTGTTGGGCAAGTTACTTCCAAAATGTAATACATTATATATTACTAGTTACTGTCTTTTGAAAGTAATTAGTTACATTACAATATTACTGTCTCTGCATTGTAATGCGTTACATACTTTTAAGTTACTTTCACCAAAATATCCACAGAAGTATTATAAAATGCCAAAATGTAGTTTTTGCTGCTCATTCAACACCCAGTGGAGGGTGTGGTAGGTCTATATAGCATAAAATTATAAAATCATATTTAGATGCCGGTATGTAGGTCTACATTTATGTTACGTTGTAGTTTAGGTAAAACACGGATAAGCAGAAACCGCATTATTACATTCATAAATAACACCGGTAAATAAAGCTAAATGTTATAATGTACAAACAATAAACACAATACCTAGCCTATTTTGAACGGTTTCAGAAGAAAACAAGAATGAAAAATATAAGTTGCTAAACAAGCCAAAACGAATTAGGCTAATCAGTGGCGGCGCTAGGGCAGGGCTTGACGGGGCCCATCAGAAACTTGCTTAGCCCGGGCACAGCCCCCCCCCCATTAACATTGAAAAATAAACATTAAAAAAAATTGCCTAATATGTGGCCTATAAACGATTGATATTATGGGGGAGGGGTCAAGCAACACAAGCAAGCAACGCGCAAACTGTGTTATGCCGGTGAACGTCAGTCAATTCACTACAATTTCTCTATAGAGAAAGTGAAAGTAAAAAAACTGACGGAGCTTTCTAACGCTGCATTAACGGCGCATATTCTCTGAGACAACAAGAGACAAAATTACTTCAATATAGGCTGATGATGGTAGGTTATATAACTGTTTTAAATTATTCCCTTAATATTTATCTTGTGGCCCGTATAATGAAAAACATGAGAAGAAACGTATTTCGGGTTAAACAGGTTGTTTTTGAAAATCTGTGCATGAAATAAAGTTGCTCTTAATTTTCATTGATGACTGCAGTGTTAATAATTTTAATTATAGGCCTTTAATTCAATTGTATAAATTAAAAGACCTGTTAAAAAAAACGTTTAAAAAAACATTTTCAATGAGGAGTAGCCTAAGCTAATAGCCTAAATTTTAATTATCCTCACAGCGCGCCATACGTTAATGCGCTATGAAATTATTGCTATAATATATATAATTTCATGTCATTTAATAATAAAAGTAACCTAATAATAATAATAGGTCTAATAATAAGAAGAAAGTAACAGGCCTGCATTACTTGGAAATGCTAAATCCTCTTAATATTGCCAATTTTTGATGCTTTGTTTTGACAATATCTCTAGCTATGGTCTACACATGATACGACGCATCTCAGCACGGGGAGGTTATCTCTCTTTTCTATGTGCGTTCATAAATTGTATTAATTTGTAAGTGTCATAGGCCTATTTGACAGTTGGCATTAAAGTTATATTACTAATAACAGTGGCATATGAGAAGTTTATACCACAGGGAAAAAAATCTAAAATATGCCTTTTTCGAAGCTGCTGTATATAAAAAACACAAAAAACACATATTTGCGATGTATTTGAATGCTAAACTATTATTTATTATGTAAACCAAGCTTATAACGCGCTTAAAAACATCCTGGTCACATGAGCACGTGTCTTTGACCCGAGCTCAGGCTGAACGGCACCGATTGTAGCTACTACGCAGTACGCACTATTTAAGTTAACCTATGTTTGGTTGACTGAATTTTATTCTGATAATGAACAGGCTGCAACGTTTGCAATGCCGTGTGTGCGTGAGGCGCCGGCGCGATCGAACAGCGGAACAACAACAAAAATACTCCGTCATTTTTGGTCATACAGATCATTCGAAACTGCAATGTGTTTACTTTATTTCTGTCATCTCGGTTTCCTTTCCGTGGACTTTCGTAGAGCGCCGCGCCAACCAAACTCAGCAGCATATCTCTCAGTCTTTTCCTTTCGTTTTGTTAATCTGTTAATTAGGCTATTTAAGTCAAATATTTCGCATATTCATTCATTTTACATATAGAATATGATTGAATAAAAACAGATTTTGTTATTTTTAGTTCAACTTAATTTTTGTTGCTTGTCTGCGCTCGTCCGCCGCTTTTTTCTCTTCTCTGACCCCGCAGCTCTCTCCGATAGCTTACTGTTAGTGGCACCAGCCCAGGTGTTTCCAGGTTTTACTCGTGCTATTTCTCCATGTTGAGAGTTTGGTGTCGCACATATTGCTAAGCATTCTTATCCTTTTCTCCGATAAACTGAAAATAACAGGAGTGTGTCCATCTCACAAATGTAGAATCCGTCTCTGCAGTCATCTCAA
>NW_015505407.1:992511-993309 GCF_001515645.1 Sinocyclocheilus grahami
GCCCCCCCTTAGCCCCCCCAACAAAAAAAATCCTGGAGCCGCCACTGAGGCTAATTCAATGTGAAACTAAAAGCAAACAGTGTTGTCGCGCAGCCTACCTCTCTCATTCGGCATTAATCCAATTAAATGTGTCCATATTTGCGATGTATTTGAATGCTAAACTATCATTTATTATGTAAACCAGGCTTATAACGCACTTAAAAAACATCCTCGTCACATGAGCAAATGTGTCTTTGGCCCGAGCTCAGGCTGAACGGCACCGATTGTAGCTACTACGCAGTACGCACTATTTAAGTTAACCTATGTTTGGTTGACTGAATTTTATTCTGATAATGAACAGGCTGCAACGTTTGCAATGCCGTGTGTGCGTGAGGCGCCGGCGCGATCGAACAGCGGAACAACAACAAAAATACTCCGTCATTTTTGGTCATACAGACTAATCATAACTGCAATGTGTTTACTTTATTTCTGTCATCTCGGTTTCCTTTCCGTGGACTTTCGTAGAGCGCCGCGCCAACCAACGTCATTTTTGGTCATACAGATCATTCGAAACTGCAATGTGTTTACTTTATTTCTGTCATCTCGGTTTCCTTTCCGTGGACTTTCGTAGAGCGCCGCGCCAACCAAACTCAGCAGCATATCTCTCAGTCTTTTCCTTTCCTTTTGTTAATCTGTTAATTAGGCTATTTAAGTCAAATATTTCGCATATTCATTCATTTTACATATAGAATATGATTGAATAAAAACAGATTTTGTTATTTTTAGTTCAACTTAATTTTTGTTGCTTGTCTGCACTCG